>NC_066584.1:334856235-335167715 GCF_024323335.1 Lathyrus oleraceus | reverse complement strand
TAGAAGGTCTTTTCTATCAAGAGGATAAAGATCCCCAACGTTTAAAGCAGAAGATTGTGCATGCTTGGCATAATGTGCATAAGAAAGGAAGATCTGAGCTTGGTCCGTGTAATTGTGTAGCTTTGGAAGCTTACACTCTTTGGGTGAAGAAGAGAGTTGTGGAGTCGAAGATGCCTTATGCTTATGAAAGACCTATGTCTATTGTTGTGGTTGAGCCATTAGTTCTCCCTAACCAAGATGTAGAGGAGTTGGAAGACGCGCTCTCCAAGATGAAGCAAGAGAAGGACATGTGGGAAGAGCGTTTCCATGCTTTGAGCAGAAAGCATGAGGATTGCAGCTTGAGTCTAAGGACAAAGATGCACTTATTGAGCTTCTTGATGATCGAGTAACGAAGAGACAGAGAGAACTAGAGGGTCCATCTTCCTCTAGAATGCCTCAGCCTTCCATCTCTTGGAAGAAGATTGTTGATCAGCTTGTCCTTGAGAAGACTTAGATGAAGACTTCTTTTGAGTCCGAGATTTGACTCATTCGAAGGAAGTACACGCCTACAATTAGATATTTTGATGTTGTTATTAGGGATCCTTAGGATGACTAGTTTCCTTTTCTCTTGTACTTTTTACTTTGGGTTTCCGAAATTGTACTAAGTGTAATCCTTCCAATTATATAAATAAAAGAGATTTTTATGGTCAATCATATTGTTGCAATCATTATTATCATATATATTTGCTAATAATATTGTAAGTTCCTTGGAAAATAAAAACAATCCAGCATTGCATTTAATGCATCATTTGCATACAGGTTTCTCTTTCGCCAGATGTCTTATTGGTATTTCTTCTGTGCTTCAGCCAAGCTGACTCATCGATACAATGCTCGCGCCAATCACTCAAGGATCATGGAACATCTAAAGCAAGAGAACATAGATTTAAAGGACGAGATTGCCCGCTTAACTTCCATGATGGAGTCAATATTAGCCGCTCAGAGCCAATCTTCTCCAACACCTGCAACTCCTCCTCCTCAGAGGACTATTATTTTCGAGGTTGCTACCTCTACCATTCCTGCTACTGCTGCTCACTTTGCGCCTGTCATACCTGCCGGATTCCCATGGGGAATGCCGCCCAACTTTGTGGCTGAAGGTTTCGCGCCTACATTTGCTTCCATGCCGACATCTAGCACGGTCATGTCTGTGCCACCACCAGTTGTGCATACGTTACTCCGAGTTGAAGACACCATGTATCACTTCGAGCCGTCTGAGGTTCTGAATGTTTATGAGAAGATGGACAAAATGAAAGATCAATTCCTTGAGCTGCGAAAGGAGTTGAAAACATTGAGGGGTAAAGATCTGTTTGGTAAGAGTGCTGCGGAACTTTGCTTGGTTCCTAATGTCAAAATCCCGATGAAGTTTAAAGTCCCTGACTTTGAAAAGTATAAGGGGAATACTTGTCCGCTCAGTCATCTCGTCATGTATGCTAGAAAGATGTCGATGCAAATTGATAATGATCAGTTATTGATTCATTACTTTCAAGATATTCTGACTGGTGCCACTTTGAGGTGGTACATGGGTTTGGATAGTGAGAGCATCTGCACGTTCAATGATTTAGGTGAAGCATTCGTAAAGCAATGCAAGTATAATGTGGACATGGTGCCGGATAGGGACCAGTTAAGGTCATTATCTAAGAAGGATAAGGAGACGTTCAAGGAGTACGCTCAATGATGGAGAGAACTTGCCGCTCAGATTACCCCTCCTTTGGAAGAAAAGGAGATGACCAAGATTTTCCTTAAAACCTTGAGCTCATTTTACTATGAGCGGATGATTGCCAGTGCCCCCGGAGATTTTATCGAAATGGTAAACATGGGGATGAGACTAGAGGAAGGTGTCCGAGAGGGACGGTTATCTAAGGAGGAAGCTTCGTCCAGCAAGAGATATGGTAACAGTTTTGCTAAGAAGAAAGAGAACGAGACCAATGCAGTATCTGTGGAGAGGCAAATGAGGCCTCATGTGAGAAGAAGTCAACCACCCCATCAACATCATCATCAAGTATCATCTTTCTTTCCAGTTTTTTGAACAGTCAATCAACACCAATTCAACAATAACCTCCGCAGCAATGAACAAATACCTACAACAATACCAATAATCATCAACTACAATAAAACTTTGAGAGGAAGAAGGTCTCTTTTGACCCAATTCCTATGACATATGCTGAATTGTATCCATCGTTGGTTCTCAAGAACCTTTTGCAACCAAGAAACCCACCTCAAATTCCTGTACCACTTCCATGCTGGTACAAATCGGAACTCCACTGTGCCTTTCACCAAGGAGCTCCCGATCATGATATTGAGAATTGTTACCCCCTGAAGTACGAAGTCCAAAAGCTGGTTAAAAGTGGAATGGTGTCCTTTGAGGATCGTGCGTTGAACGTCAAAATTAATCCACTACATGCCCATGGAAATTCATCTGTTAATACGTGGACGGTTGTCCTGGGGAATTCAAAGTATTTGATGTACGCTTCATTAGAAGGTCCTTGGTGAGGAATGCAGAAGGATATCTGTTTGGTTAGCGATTGTGAGCATGACCATGATGGTTGTGCAATTTGTAGTGTCAATCCTAGCGGTTATATGGTTGTGAAGAGAGACATCCAGAGGTTGACGGATGAAGGTATGATTCAGATTCTCCAGTCCCGTCACTTAGGTGACGATGTGAATGTTATAGTCTCCGTTTTCAAAACTCCAGAGAGAGTGGTGATCCAGTACGATAGCAGCAGCAGTAACAGTGTCAGCAATAAATTGGTATTGCCGTTGGTTATATGGTTAGCGGGCCCCGTCCCGTATGCATCCGATGAGGCTGTCCCATACCAGTACAATGCTACCATGTTAGAGAATGGTCAAGAGGTTCCTTTACCTACGACCAGTTCTATTGTGAGTATAGTTTATGTTACTAAGGTGACCCGCAGTGGTCGTGTCTTTGGGCTGGTGTACCCTATAAATGTGGAGGATATATCTGTTAATAAGAAGGTTGAGGTGCCTGTAGTAGATCCTGTTAGTGCTCCAAAGTGTCATTCTGGTGAACCCAGCGGTTTGAAGCCTAACGATGATGATAAGGTACTCCGATTGATCAAGAGGAACGAGTTTAATATGGTGGAGCAGTTGCTCCAAACTCCCTCCAAGATTTCAGTGTTGTCTCTGCTTATGAACTCTGAAGTACACAGAGAAGCACTACAGAAGGTGTTAGAGCAAGCTTATGTGGAACACGATGTTACGGTGGATCAGTTTGATCGTATTGTGGCTAATATCACTTCCTGTAATAACCTCGGTTTTTTTATATGAAGAACTCCCCGAGGAGGGTAGAAGTTGTAACACCTCAAAATTTGCCCTCCTCTCTTGGGACTAGCTTAGCATATTGCATCTTATTTTTAGGACATTAGGCATTACATCTTTGCATATCATGTGAAATAAGCAAGTCATCCTCCTAGGTCTTTCTTAGAAGATGGGGAGGTTAAAAGATTCAAGCTTGAGGGTCTCATGAATTGATCACTAATCATCTGAGGTTTGTGCTTCAATTAGGGTTTCTTGGTTCCTCAAGGAGGTTGGGTATTATCTTGGTTGAAATGGTACATCATCATCATCATGATTCATTATTTCTGATCAAGATCCTTGGGATTAGGGTTTTGACCTTTGGTCAACCCTAATCAGTTGCATTATGCCAATCAGGGATTTTCAAGGAGATGACGTTTTTATTGAAGTGGAGATCATCATGTGATTTTAGGGAGCTTGTATAAGCTAGGGTTTCATGTTGGTGCCATTTCATCAAGTGGTTGAGGCTCAGAATCATCAGTGGATGTTCAAGTCATCTATCAACCACAAAAGTCAACTGCAAGTCAACTGTTGGATTTGGAGGTGGGAGATGAGTAGAAATACTTCATTCATGTTCAAACAAGTCTCATTTGACATTTCAAACATCAACATTGAAGAATTTAAAGTCAGGTCAGAACTTTCCAAAAATAGAAAGTGACCTATAATTTGAAATTGCCAAAAATGGAAAGGTTTGCAACTCAAGATTACATCATCAAGAAAGCTTCAAATGAAATTTTGTGGAACACGGAAGTTGTAGATCTTTCTCTCCCATTTCCAAAATGTCCAAGATCATCAATTTCTCATGTGTGGTTAAGGAGATATGATCAAAACTTGACAAAGGGTGCATTGAACTTCAAATGGGCATAACTTCTCAACCATAGCTCCAAATTGGATGGCTCTTTTTGCTACATTCTCATCATGACCTCTAATTTCAAAATCTTGCATCACATTACATCAATTATCATCACAGGAATATTTGGAAATTCACTTGATTTTTGGAGGGAAAATATGGAATTTAAAATTTGTGCATTATTTGAACATTCCACCATTGCCTTTAGCTCCAAAATGACATTTTGAGTGAATTTGAATCAAAATTCGTGCACTATTCACCATGCATTTCATGCATAGGGTGAAAAACTCAATTTGTCAAAACACTCCCTAACTCATTCATTTCATTAGCATATGGTTTAAGCTTAATTAAGCATGATTAGTGGAGCATATATATACCATAACCCTAACTGTTTTTGAGAACAACAATCAATATTTTCAGATCTAGAAATTTTTCACACTTTTTCTCTCAAAATTTTCTCTCAAATTCTTCAAGCAAATCACATTCCATTTCTTGATTCATCACTTTGAAGTATCACTGAGCAAGTTTGGAGGAGGAATCATAGCAAATCGTGCTTGTTTTATTCATCATTGAAGCTTGAACTCATCCATGGCAAATGAAAATTCTGTTGAAGTCGTGCGCAAGTAAGCTTTGATCTCTCATCCAATCAACTCTACAAGCCTTCTAGAGGAACTTTGGAACACTGCAAGGCTTGAATCTACACAAATCCAATTCTGCACTTCAAGAGGTCACAGATTCGATTTCCTTATTTCTTAAAATTCTTGTGTTATAGTTGTAGATCTTGTGATGTTGGTTAATTTGAGCTTCGAATCGTGAATTTCCATGCAATATTGATTGAGATATGGTAGATTAAAGTTTCATGAATGATGTTTACTTTGCTCGGTTCCATTGATGTGTGATGATTTATACTTAGCCATGCTTTGATTCGTGATCTATGATGAAAATACTACATGATGATGCCTTTAATTCTGAAATCTGGAGAATTTGTTCTTGGTGTGTTTGAATGGTTACTGTTCATATGAGGCGCGCGTTGAAGAAGATGAAACAGACCTTTAGGGAACGGTTTTTATCCTTCTGGAACACTTTTCTGCATGTGCATGAGTTTAGGTTAGGTTTTGTTTGGCATTGGTCCACGTCATCGCTTGGTTGGCAATGTGGTTCGCTCACATTCATTTGACCAGGCACAATCAGCATTGACCGCGCCAAGTAGGATTAATGAAACGCATAGTTTCATTGTGGCGCGCTGGCATTTTAAAATGTGACCGGGTTCGAATCCCCGCTGCAGTACATGTTCATATGCTTCACATATTTTCTCCTTTGCCATATGCTTGTTTGTTCATGCATTTTTTCATTTTTTCCTCACCTTACAAAATTCATATCTAATTGAATAATCATCCAAAAAATATGAGGTTTTTTGCATAATGTTCCTTATTTTGTCTATTATTTTTTGATCATTGATTCAAAAATTGTGCCTGGCCTGGAAATTATTTTGTCTAGGGAGTTTGAATACATGTCCATTCTTGACATTGCCTTGCCATATCATTTGTGAAATGCTGAGCTTTTATCCTATGAATCTGAAAATTTGCATGATGAAACTAGACTCTTGGCTTGACATTTTGGTGTTGATTTGGTATTTTTATCATGTGTCATTGCTGTTTTATGAATGTGATAAGTTAGGTGTGACAATTTGTGTCACACCTTATGATGTTCAACTTGATTGATGATTTTGCCATGCCAAATGATATCCAATTGTCCTAATTTTTTGTATGATACATATTATGGATGTTTTGAATACTCATGATATTTGTTGGAATTTTTGAGGTCATTTCTGATTTAATTGAGATTTTTCATTCTAGACGGTCACATTTGAGCTTTTAAATTGCCTTGAACTTCATTCATTTGTGAAATGCTTGTTCCTTATCCAATGCTTGTGAAACTTTGCACACTATTTTTAGACATGTTGAATGGTGTTTTGGCTTTGGTTTGAGGTTTTTACCAATTACCATTTCTGATTTATGCCTATGCTAAGTTGGTGTGACAATTTGTGTCACACATGTGCTTGTTGTGTTTGTCTTGACTTATGCTATGTGATTACCATGCCTAAAGGTGTCCAATGCCTCTAATTTTTTGTGTGATGATCATGTTGTATGTCCTGTTTACTTATGAATTTTGCCAAGATCATTTGAATCATTTTTGATTTAATGTGCATTTGTTGCTTCTGATGTCACAATGTGGTCACAATTTGCATACCTTGCCATGTTTGGTTCATGAAATGGATTTGGTAATTGATATTGAGATGAGACCTTTTGGATTGTTTCAAGATGTGTTTGAAGTTGATTCATGTTAATTTTCAGCTTCTGTTTTAAATTTTTTCTCCATCTTTGACCCTAGGCTTTGACCTAGTGGTTAGTTGCTTATGTTTGAGCTTTGATTTCAGGTTGAGCATTCAAGTTCCATAGTTTTTGATGCTCTATCACTTGAGCATTTGATGTTTACTTTTGACTACTAACCTTGTGTGTTTTGTAGGGTTATTAACTCATTTGAGTTTGACTTGTGGCTTATGCCTTTGCTCATTGGGTTTGACTGTTTGATATTCATAATTGTCTGTTTGTCTGTATAGTTGAACTGATTTGTGTGATGTTTCAACAGGTACATTAGTTGCTTTAAGTTCACTTTGAACTTTGCTTTGCTTGGTTGCTTAACCACTGAGGTATAATTCTATGACTTCATGTAGTCTGGAAGACCTGTCCTGTTATGTGGGCAGGCACCTGTCTGAAGCCCTCCTTAAGAGGCAATGCTTGTGTTTGTTTACTTTTGTGCCAAGCAGGAAAAGACCTCTATGAGGAAATTGGCAGATAAAAGAGATGTGTAATCCATCTCCTGCTATTCAGTGTGTCATCCACTTTGCTCACACCTTGTGTTGATGCATTGTGGATAATAACCCAAGATCTTTGTTGTGTCAGTCACTTGTGGAGAAGAGTTCCTACTTTCTGAACTCCCACACTTTCATTTGTCTGAAGCTCTCCCAGGCCAGGGATAAGAGCTGTGAGGTCTTACCCTCACTTCCCATTTCATTTGCTTCACCCTAACTCTCAATGTTAGGGTTAAGAGCTAACTACACCCGATTCCAGTTGGCTTGTGTTTCACAGCCTAACCTTGTATGAGCCATATTGATTGCATATAGTGTGTGTGATTGTTTATGGTGCTTGTGATTGTTTGACTGTGCTGTTTAGGATAGCTTGCTCCCTGTGCAAGTTAAATAGAAACCTCAACCTAGGACCATTTGTGGATTGCATGATAACTATTAGGCTCGAGTCAGTCTCCCTTTTAGTTTGTCATTTCCCAGTCTCTGGTTAGGAGAAAGTTTCTCCCCTGTTAAGGGGAACTACGTCGCCCTGATCCTCATACCAGATGAGGTACGTAGGCAGGAGATCGTACGAGATCTCTCTGGGCACCCTTTTTCCTTTTTTGTGTGTGTTTGCTTGACAGCTAGCAGGCTCGAGTACCAGACTCCCTGTTAGCTTGTTTGTTCAACCTTTTTTGTTGCTTTTGACGACTCAGCATCCGGTTAACCTCTTCTCTTCTTGGAGTCTGACGTAAGTCCAGCGATTGGCAGTTGGTTTCCAGTGTGTGTTTGTTGGTTCGGAGTCTGATGTAAGTCCAGCGATTGGCATTCGGTTTCCATGTTTGCCTGTTTGTGTGGAGTCTGACATAAGTCCAGCGATTGGCAGTCGGTTTCCTGTGTGAGTTTTGTTCGGCGTGCATGAGCCGAACTACGGTAGCTCTGATTCTCATTCCAGATGAGATACGTAGGCATAGGATGCGATATCTTAGCGAGCCCATTCCCCTCTTCTTCCACCTGTGTCTTATTCCGGTGTGTGTGTGCATTCTTTTGAGCAGTGTTTAGCAACATTTCTTCTATTCTTTTGAGCATGGATCCCGTCGAGTACGACGGATGCGTAGGGGTGCTAATACCTTCCCTTCGCATAACCGACTCCCGATCCCATCTCTCTTTGGTCGCGAGACTATGTCTTTTCCAGGTTTACTTCGAGCGTTTCCTTTCCCTCTTTTGGGATAAATAACGCACGGTGGCGGCTCTGTTTGTTTTGTTTTTGCCCGCCGGTTGTTTTTTGCGGATAGACAGCTGGGGACACAAGAAGTTGACCTCCCGCTGGTCCATCTTCCCTAAGCGAGTCTCTCCTAGCGCTCTCTAGGATAGTTTAGGTTGCTTGTGTTGCTCTAATTATTGTATTTATGATTATTATGTTGTGTATATATTTGCATAAATGTTTGCATGCATCATACTATCATTGTGCTGTCTTTTGTACAGGTGGTTTCTCTGATTTGGGGTGGGTGTTCTGAGTGGGGCTAAAACCCAGGCCCGAGTATACGCCTAGGATTAGTGTGGTCTCACGTTTCCTCACATGTTGGATCAACATGTTGTTGCGACGTGACATACCACAAGTCGGACGAGGTTCTTCTGAGTGAGCTCTTTTGGGTGGAGTATTCCATTTTGGTTGAGTTATCTCTTTAGAGCTGTTGACTTCTGTGACCGTGCTTTCCCGAATCTTTGGTTGAGACGATCTTAAGAGAGCTGCAACGGCACACCCGAAAGGGCAAACCCGTTGAGTATCTTTGCCCGATTGTCGAGACCATTATCCGCCTTAGGATGACTTGATTAGAATTCACCTGTGAGGGGAGGGTTGATTCTTACAGATGCATGTTCTGATGGTGACTTTGATGGTGACTAATGGTTTATTAGTCGGATTTATGGATTTATTTCCGAGACGCCGGAGTTCTCTCCGTGGTATTTATCAGTGAGGATCCGTTTATTTCAGGATTCCCTGGGCTGGTTCAGAGGATCTGGTGGTTATCTGTTCAGAGGACTTTCTGGTGATGATGGTGATGTATTCTCCGGTTCCGTTTATTTCGGAATTCCTGAGTTGGATTTATGGTTGCTCAGTACCTCAGATGGTTGAGATCAATTCAGAAACCGGAATCCAGCATAAGGGTTGTTCAGATGACTTGGAGGATGACACAGTGCATTGTATTCATGCATCAGCATTCACATTTTGCATTTATCTGCATCTAACTCATGTTTATCCATATGTAGGGGACATTCTTGATCGAGATCCCGGTTGAGAGACTTCCTTGTTCCAGACATGAGGCCCGGCTTGAAAGATGACGTCATCTACAGTTTCTTCAATCTAGAGATTGATGTGTTGAGGGATATGATAGCATTGATTACACCTGACCATGTGGGGTTGTTCCATGAGTATTATGGTGGTATTCTGAAGGTGGTTTTCAGGCTCACAGACAGTGATAGGAGCGCCATCCATACTCTTCTCCAGTTTTATGACCCGGGCTTGAGATGCTTAGTTTTTCCGGATTACCTGTTAGGACCTTTGATGGAAGACTATGCTAGCATCCTGGGTATCCAGATCAGAGATCAGATTCCATTCTATGTCACTAGGGGGGAACCTGATGTTGTTGAGATTTCTCGTGCTCTTTATTTGAGCCCGGAGGTGACCAAGGGGGGTTTGAAGGAGAAAGGAAAGTTACCTGGTTTTCATCTGAGTTTCTTAGAAACTAAAGCCAAGGATCATGCTATTGTGGGTAATTGGAGGACCGTCTGTGCCTTGATTGCTGTGAGCATTTATGGGATCGTCATGTTCCCTAACCAGAAGAACTTTGTGGACATTAATGTCATCCGGGTGTTTATGTAGAGGAATCCCATTCCTGCCTTGGTTGGGGATGTTTATTACTCGGTCCATAATCGAAACGAGAAGAGGCGAGGGGGATTGATCAGATGTTGTGCTCAACTGTTGCACAAATGGTTTATGGGGTATCTGCCTTCCAGAGGTGCTTTTGTTTCTCTTGATCCTACGGTTAATTGGGCGACCAGGTTGATGGGTTTGCGGGCCAAGGACATAGCTTGGACTCACAATTGTATGGCTGGGCGAGATTTCATCTACAGTTGTGGGAGCTTTCCCAATGTGCCTCTAATAGGAGTGCAGGGTTGCATTAATTACAACCCGACGCTTCTTAGGAGACAAATGGGGTTTGCTATGGAGGTTCCTCCTCTCGAGTGTGAGATTCAGGAGTCTTTCTACTTCCCAGCTGAGGGTAATTTGTTACAGTTGAGGCAGGTGTCCGGGGCATGTCGAAATATTCAGAGGAAGGGCAAGGTTCCTTTTGGCAAGATTAATAGTAGGTCTCTTCCTCCATTTGATGATTGGCTTAGGAAGAGGATTGAGCTCACTCATCTACCATTTCCTGGAGGTGATCCTTGGTGTCCGTTGATTGAGGGGCCATGTTCTTCTGTCAGCATGGAAGAGTTCCTTGAGATGAAGAAAGCCAGAGATCAACTGCAAGCAGAGAAGACTGAGTTGGAGATGAGTGTTGCTAGGATTCAGATGGCTAATCAGGAAATCAAAGGGAGAATAGAAGACCACGATAAGAGACATGCCATGTAGGTGAAGCGCTTTGAGATAGATACTGCCTATTACCGCAAGATCAGCCAAGCATTGGAGTCGTCTACAAAGGAGCATGACCTTACCAAGGAGAAACTAGCTAGGGCCTTGAGGGTTATTGAAGATGAGAAGAGGAGAGAAATCCTTGTGAGGGATCAGAGAGATGCCAGAGCCAAAGTCCTTGCTACAGAATGGGAAGCTGAGAAAGCGAAGATCGTTGTTGAGAGAGATCATTATCTTGCGGAGAGGGATCATTACTTCAGACAGATGAAGATTCACCAGAAGGAGATATGGAGATTGCAGCAGGAGAACACTGAGCTCAGGTTTGCCGCGAAGTTTACCAAGATGGTTGATGATGCAGAGTCGTCTGTGGGACCTTCATCAGTGTAGACCTTTCTCATTTGTGTGGATTACCGTCAGGCCTGTTGACGGAATTCACTTGCTTGTATTTTCTTTCTGATTCTGGAGAATTGTATTGTTAGTTTGTATCAGACTTGATGTATGACTCTCGCACATATGATGCACTTTTGATATGCAATGGTTGTCTTCATTCAGTGATCCATCTTCAAGCTTTATTTGCTTTCCTGTATGCTCTCACATAGCACACACATGGTTGGGTGGTATCTTTGCTAAATCATATATCTCTGATATGTATGATAGAATCATTCGATGAATGTCAGAATATTGCTGCCGAATTATTATCTGTCTCGATGAAACCAGGATCAAAAGACAGAATGTTCCTTATATGGATAGACATTGCATTCATGCATAATTATAATAACTTGTCTTCTATTTTGCAGATGTCGGTTTCTAATGTGCTTGGTTGTTTCAGGAATCATTGCTCGTGCGCGTAGAGTTGTACCCTTGCACACAACACGTCCACACAGATACTTCACCAGACGCAACACACCTAGGCTGATGGATCTACCCAATGCAGATTTTCTCGAGCTGAAGGAGAAAATGAATGAACTGATCAATGTCATGCAAGGGTTTGCCGTCGGGCAGAAAGCACTTGCTGATAAAGTGGAGAAGCTCGAGCGGGCTTCAGCTGCTAACAGTGGTGTCAATTTGGAGGGTGTCTCTAACCATGGCCTTAGTGGTTCCAGGGATGGAGGAGATCTCGGAAAAAAGACAACTACTGGCGTGGTGATCAATAATGTTGGGGGTTTTGGTGTTGCCACATGCGGTAGACCGGGCCCGATGGGTAACAATTTGAAAGACAGCATGTTTCCTCCTTCTTTGGGGCTGAAGAGGATAGAGAAGAAGACAGGGAAGATGATCAGTTCTCCATGCTTAACGAACAATTTGGTCAATATGGTGTTAAACCGCCAAATAAAGAGATTCAGGTGCTGGCGGAAAAGATAAGGGCTCTTGAAAGTCATGCTACTCCGGGGTTTGTTAATATGTCGAATATGGGGCTGGTCGAGGGGATTGTGATCCCACAGAAGTTCAAAGCGCCTGCATTTGACAAATACAATGGGAGTTCTTGCCCGAAAACTCACCTCCAGGATTTCGTCCGTAAGATTTCTGCTTATACAATGGACCAAAAGCTGTGGATGTACTTCTTCCAAGACAGTTTGTCTGGAGGATCCTTGGAATGGTACACCAAACTGAAATCTTCTGACATTAAGAGCTGGCAGGATCTTGGAGATGCGTTCTTTAAACAGTATCAGTTCAACGCTGACATGGCTCCTAGTCGTACCCAGCTGCAAGGTATGTCTCAGAAGCCTAATGAAGGGTTTAAAGAATATGCCCAGAGGTGGAGGGAGCTGGCTGCCCGAGTCCAACCTCCGTTGGTAGACCGAGAAATTTCAGATCTGTTTATGGGTACCCTGCAGGGGACCTTTGCTGAAAGAATGGTTGGATGCCCGGTTACCAACTTTGCTGATATAGTGGTGGCCGGAGAAAGGATTGAAAGTTGGTTGAAGCTGGGGAAGATACAGGGTAGTGCTTCGTCATCTGGATCGAAGAAGCCCTTTGGAAATGGCCAACGTAAGAAGGAGGGTGATACAAGCGCTGTGTATACCCAAAAAGGATAGAGTAGGGATCGTTACTACCATCACACTACTGCGGTAACCATTCCTGCTGATAATCAATAACAGCAACAGCAACAACCGCAACAACAACGGCAGCCATTTCAACAGAGACCGCAGAGGGATGGGTATCAGGTGCGAGGGAGAATGAATGATCGTCAATTCGATAGACCACCTGTGACCTATTCATTCTTGCTGAAAAAGTTGAAGGATTTGGGGTTGGTCCAGCTGAGGACATTGGCTCCGTTGAGACCTGATCAGAGGCCTCCCAGTTTTGATGAGAACGCCAAGTGCGAATTCCACTCTGGTGCCCCTGGACACAACGTAGAAAATTGCAAAGCTTTTAAGCATGTGGTCCAGGACTTGGTGGATTCTAAGGCAATCAATTTTGCACCGTCTCCAAATGTTAATGCTAATCCCATGCCCGCGCATGGTCAAATGGGGGTGAATGCAATTGCTGAAGAGGGCAGAATCGGGTTGATGAGTGTAAATCAATTGAAGACTCCGTTGGCTGAGGTCAAAAGACAGTTGTTGAAGAATGGGGTCTTTCCGGGTTGTGATGACTGTTGTGCTGCGTGCACTATTGTTCCTGACGGGTGTATATTGTTGAGGGAGGCTGTCTAGAGGCTGATGGATGAGGGAAGCCTCAGGTTTGAGAAGATTGATTCGGGGAAGGAGGATGTCTCCACCATAACCATTTACTTTGACCCGGTCGATTTGTCAACGTTGGCAGATGCGGCTCCAGTTACTATCACGGTACCTGGGCCAATTCATTATGACAAAGATGACGCCGTGCCGTGGCATTATGGTGGGGAAGTATACTGTAATGGGGAGAAGTTGGAAGATCAGGCTGCAGGTGAAACCACCGTTTCAAAGGTGGATAATGCCGGACCCAGTGGTTTCACTCGTAGTGGAAGGTTGTTTGCCCCTGATGCTTTGAGGAGTGGAGAGGGAGAGAAAGAAAAGAAAGATAAGGTCGAGGCTTTAGCCAGGGCAAGAGGGAAACAAGTGGTGAATGAAGGTATTCCTGTGGTGACACCGGCGCCTGGTGGGTCGGAGAAAGAACTTGATGATGAAGCTGAAGAATTTCTGAGAATCATTAAGAAGTCAGAGTACAAGTTTGTTGACCATCTGCAGCAGACCCCATCCAAGATCTCAATCTTGTCGTTATTGCTGAGCTCCGAGGGGCACAGGGAGGCTTTGTTGAAAATCCTGAAGAGAGCCTATGTTCCCCAGGAGATAACAATTAATCAGTTAGAGACGGTGGTGTCAAATGTCAATGCCAGTCATGGGCTGGGCTTCACCGACCTTGATCTAACTGTGGATGGGAGGAATCATAATCGGGCATTACACATTGCTATAGAATGTAAAGGAGTCGTGCTCTCGCACGTGTTGGTTGATACCGGCTCATCTTTGAATGTGTTGTCAAAGAAAGCCTTGGCGAAGCTGAACTGTGAAGGGTTGATATTGACGCCCACTGACCTGATAGTGAGAGCTTTCGATGGTTCGAAGAGGGCAGTGTTTGGGGAAGTAGAGCTCCCGGTGAAGATTGGACCTGAGGTGTTCAAGTCGGTATTTTATGTCATGGATATTCAGCCGGCATACAGTTGCCTGTTGGGTCGCCCATGGATTCATGCTGTTGGGGCAGTGACTTCGACTTTGCACCAGAAATTGAAGTATATCTGGGACGGGAAGGTCGTCACAATCTGTGGTGAGGAGGATATCTTCGTCAGCCACCTATCATCGTTCAAGTATGTTGAAATGGACGGTGAGATATGGGAAACACCGAGTCAAGCATTCGAAACCGTCAAGGTGGAGAATGCTCTTTTTGCCAAAGAAGAGGAGAAACCGTCCATTTCTTCGTATAAGCAGGCTGCTGAGGTGGTGAAGAGTGGGGAAGCTCCATGATGGGGGAAGATGATGGACATCACCGCTAAGAAGGATAGATTCGGAGTGGGTTATCAGCCGGGCCGAGGTTCGTCTGGACAAAGTAGAGGACGTCGTCCGTCATTCACATTCACCAGTGCTGGAATGCTGGATCCAGATCACATCTGTATGGTGAGTGAAGAAGTTGACAGTGACTGCGAGATGGATCAATGGATAAAGCCGTGCGTACCAGGAATGGAAGTCCAGAACTGGAAGGCCGAAAAGATCATCACTGTCACTATACTTGAAGAGTAATATTTTTCTGTTTTCAATTTTATTTGCATGAAAGCCTTACGTTTTGCCCGAAACGTGATGGTTCATTCTAAGGGCCACCTCATGTTTCATTTTGCAAAATTTGCATCATAAATAAATGGATGTTTTTCAATAAAAGCGGCGTTCCCTGTTTTTCATTTATTTTTGCAGTTTAAAAAACAAAAATAAAAATGGCAATGTTTCATTTTCCTTTTCAATTTGTCTCGCTCCGGTTCTAAAGCAATGCACGAATCAACATTCATGCAGATGCGATCTTTCTCCGGATCTCATTGATAACAATCCTGTTACACCCTCATATGACTTCGACAATCCGATCTATCGTGCCGAATAAAAAGGCGAAGAAGATTGTGAACTGCCGGAGGAATTAGCCAGGTTGTTGAAACAAGAGGAGAAGGTGATTCAGCCGCACGAAGAGCAAGTTGAGGTTGTGAATCTGGGTACCGACGAGGTCAGAAAGGAAGTGAAAGTTGGGGCCGCGTTGGAAGAGAGTGTAAAGAGCAGAATGGTAGCATTGTTGAAAGAGTATGTTGATATCTTTGCGTGGTCTTATCAAGATATGCCAGGGTTGGATACCGATATCGTTGTGCACAAGCTACCGTTGAGAGCAGATTGTCCTCCAGTGAAGCAGAAGTTGCCCAGAACTCGACTCGAAATGGCCATGAAAATTAAAGAGGAAGTGCAGAAACAGTGGGATGCTGGTTTCCTAGCTGTCACTAATTATCCACCTTGGGTCGCGAATATTGTGCCGGTCCCGAAGAAAGATGGGAAGGTGAGAATGTGTGTGGACTACCGGGATCTGAATAGAGCTAGCCCGAAGGATGATTTCTCATTACCTCACATTGATGTGTTGGTAGATAATACAGCTCAGTTCTCGGTGTTTTCCTTCATGGATGGCTTTTCTGGCTATAATCAAATCAAAATGTCGCCAGATGATATGGAGAAAACAACGTTCATCACACCATGGGGAACTTTTTGTTATAAGGTGATGCCGTTTGGTCTCAAGAACGCCGATGCTACTTATCAAAGAGCCATGGTGACTTTGTTTCATGATATGATTCATCATGAAATTGAATGCTATGTTGATGACATGATAGCAAAGTCCCAAACAGAAGAGGGGCATTTGGTAGATCTGGCCAAGTTGTTTGACCGGCTGAGACAGTTCAGACTGAGGTTGAATCCGAATAAGTGCACTTTCGGAGTGCGGTCCGGTAAATTGATGGGGTTCATTGTAAGTGAAAAAGGAATCGAGGTTGATCCTGCTAAAGTAAAAGCAATAAGAGAAATGCCTGAACCGAGAACAGAGAAAGAGGTTCGTGGTTTCTTAGGTAGATTGAACTACATTTCAAGGTTCATATCTCATCTAACAGCCACGTGTGAACCAATATTCAAGTTATTGAGAAAAGATCAAACGGTCAGGTGGAATAATGATTGCCAAGCGGCATTTGAAAAGATAAAGGAGTATTTGCAGGAGCCTCCGATTCTGATGCCTCCTGTGGAGGGACGACCGTTAATTCTGTACTTGACAGTCCTCGAGGGGTCTATGGGGTGCGTACTGGGGCAGCATGACGAGTCTGGTCGAAAAGAGCATGCCATATACTACCTTAGCAAAAAGTTTACTGACTGTGAAACAAGATATTCACTGCTCGAGAAAACTTGATGTACTTTGGTCTGGGCTGCTCGCCGACTGAGGCAGTATATGTTGGTTCATACCACTTTATTAATTTTCAAGATGGATCCAATCAAGTACATTTTTGAGAAGCCAGCATTGACCGGACGGGTTGCGAGATGGCAAATGATTTTGACTGAATATGATATCCAGTATACCTCTCAGAAGGCGATCAAGGGGAGTGTATTGTCTGATTATCTCGCTCAGCAACCTATTGAGGATTATCAACCGATGAAGTTTGAGTTCCCTGATGAGGACATCATGTTTCTCAAATCGAAAGATTGCGAGGAACCGATCCCGGAGGAGGGGCCTGACCCTGAATCCGAATGGATTCTGATGTTTGATGGGGCCGTTAACGTGAATGGTAGCGGTGTTGGTGCTGTTTTGGTTACGCCGAAGGGATCCCATATTCCTTTTGCTGCCCGGCTAACATTTGAGTGCACCAACAACGTGGCTGAATACGAAGCTTGTATCCTGGGGATTGAAGAGGCGATTGATTTGAGGATCAAGAACCTTGTTATATATGGAGATTCAGCTTTGGTTGTGAATCAAGTTAACGGAAAATGGTATACGCATCAATCTCATTTAATTCCATATCGGGATTATACGAGGAGATTGTTGACGTTTTTCACCAAGGTGGTATTGCATCATGTGCCGAGAGAAGAGAACCCTTTAGCGGATGCTTTGGCTACTCTGGCTGCTTTGATTAAGGTACAGTGGTGGAATCAGTTCCCTAGCGTTGAGGTGGGACGTCTGGATAGACCGACTTATGTGTTTGTTGTTGACACAGCGCCTGACGATGAGAAGCCGTGGTATTACGATATCAAGCGCTATTTGGAAACCCAAGAGTATCCTGAGGGAGCATCCAAGAAGGACCGAAAGACTCTGCGGAGGTTGGCCATGGTGTTCTATTTGAATAAGGATGGGGTTTTGTACAAGCGGAATTTCGATTGGGTCTTGCTCAGATGTGTTAATGATAAAGAAGCAAGCCAATTGATGAAGGAGGTTCACGAAGGGTCGTTTGGTACCCATGCCAGTGGGAATGCAATGGTGAAGAAGCTGCTGAGGGCAGGTTATTATTGGATGACAATGGAGGCCAATGTTTCAATTTCGTGTGGAAGTGTCATAAATGCCAGATTTATGCTGACAAGGTGCACGTGCCTCCGAATTCGTTGAGTTTGATGTCGTCTCCGTGGGTGTTCGCTATGTGGGGCATTGATATGATCGGAAAGATTGAGCCGACGACTTCGAATGGGCACCCGTTCATATTAGTGGCTATTGATTACTTCACCAAGTGGGTGGAAGCAGCCTCTTACACAAATGTGACGAAACAGGTCGTTGCCAGATTTCTCAAGAGAGACATCATTTGCAGATATGGGGTTCCCGAAAGAATCATTACTGATAATGGTTCTAATTTGAACAATAAGATGATGGCAAAACTGTGCCAGGAATTCAAGGTCGAGCATCACAATTCTTCTCCTTATCGTCCGAAGATGAATGGGGCGGTTGAGGCAGCCAATAAGAATATTAAGAAGATTGTGCAGAAAATGGTCGTGACCTATAAGGACTGGCATGAGATGTTTCCGTTTGCATTGCATGGGTACCGAACCTCGGTGCTCACATCTACTGGGGCAACGCCTTTCTCGTTGGTATATGGAATGGAAGCCGTGCTACCGGTTGAGGTTCAAATTCCCTTTTTGAGAGTCCTGATGGACGTGAAGTTGCAAGAGGCTGAGTGGGTAAGGACCCGGTATGAGGAGTTAAGCCTGATTGAGGAGAAGAGGCTGGCGGCCATCTGTCATGGGCAGTTATACCAGCAGCGGATGAAGCGTGCTTTTGACCGGAAGGTACGACCTCGTGTGTATCACGTAGGTGATATGGTGCTGAAAATGATCCTTCCTCCTCAAAACGATCGTAGGGGCAAATGGACACCCAATTATGAAGGTCCATTCGTGGTCAAGAAGGTTTTCTCTGGCGGAGCCTTGTTGTTGACGACCATGGATGGCGAGGATTTTCCATCCCTTGTGAATGCGGACGCAGTTAAAAAATACTTCGTATAAAGAGACCCGCTGGACGAAAAGAATAAAATAGTCCAGGCAAAAATGGGCATCCCGGCGAACCGAAAAATTGATGAAAAGGTTCGGGCAAAAATTAGGGATAAAAAGAAAAATGTACACCCGGCAAGTCGAAAACCTGAAAAGGCGGCTTGGGCAAAAAAGGGTATCCCGGTGGATTGAAAACCCGAAAGGGCGGTCCAGGCAAAAGAGGGATTGAAGTGAAAAACTGCGTCTTGCATGATCGTTTGTACTTTAGTTAAGGCACCAGGATAATCCCCGGTAGGGAACAGTCGGAAGCGTCTTATTCAGAAGGAAGAAAGCACGGAGAGTCTGAGGACATATGGGGTGTAACCGAGTTGACACTCGATGAGATCACGGTTTCACATTGCCATTAAGATAGATTTTTCCTTTTGTGCGCAATTACCTCTTTTCAGGAATTGCTTCCTTTGTATTGCTCAGTTTGAGCCACACTTTTTTCAATCAATAAAATGCATATTCAGTCAAATAATTTTGTTTTTGTTTTCATTATCGCTTTGATTGCAAAAACATCTGTTTATTTTGATAAAGAATCTTTGCATTTCGAAACATGGAGATCCCTTCAAATGCATGTTTATAAGATTGAAAGCTTGAAATCTTATTCAGAAGGTTGAGTGACCCAGGTGTTGAGGCTTTGGCATACCTGGGACACGTTTTTGTCTAACGATCTCTTTTGCAGGAGTTGTTAGATATTTTCACTCACTTGCAGGTGTGATGAGAAGCTTTTTTGACAAAAAGATCCCCGTGGAGTCCAATCAGGGACAATGAATTGAAGAATGGTGAAAAGACGGCGAGGGATGACGACGATCCTGAATTTTAATCAAGAAGACTCTTCAAAGTCTGAGGATTGGAAAGTTTGTATAAATTCAAAGAGTTCAATCTCCGTCGAGTACGGAGGAGGCGAGAATACAAGGTGATGAATCAGAAAAGTCCAGACGAGTCTGGGAGCTCTCAAAAGTGGAAAGCTGACATTGGATTTAGATGTTGAATACCAGGGTTCGACGAGTCGACGGGTGTTCTGTGCCAGGCTTTCCTTGTTTCCCCAAGTAGAGTTGGGATCGTTACCTCCCCGACAGATTCAAGGTCCGAGTCTTCCCTAGCGGGGTCGGGATGGTTATCTCCCCTGCAGGTTTGAGATCGGTGTTCCTCAGCAGCCAGGCCTGAAGGTTGCTATTTCCCAGGGGAGGTGTCTGTGGGTAGTTGTTTCCCCTAACATGGCGGAGCTTGTTAATTCCCCAGCAAGTCAAAGACTGTTGTTTTCCCCGCAGAGTGCGGTGGTGGTTTCTTCCCCAGCGAAGTCCCCAAGTGGATCGGGTTCAGTGGAAGTCATCCCCGATGAGGGTGGTCCTTTTCCCAGCAGCAGTGCTATTCCCCAGCGGGGTGGAGATTGGAGTGTTGTCCAGTTCCTCAGCAGAGTGCCTCAAATTCCCCAGGAGAGTCCCTTGAGGGGGATACTTTTTATGCATGCATCATTTAAGAGATCATAGCATATTGCATAAAAAATTGCGTAGCATTTCCATGATTATGGAGCATTACGCTAAAAAATCATCAGCATCATCATTGCAAGCATAAGCTAGTCTCAAGCCGTGGTTATTGTTTGAGAGGTGGTTTCGCCAGAAGGTGAAGATGTTACTCCGAGGAGTTTGGCATCATGATTTTAATCAACAGTGTTCCCCAATATTGCGATATTGGAGGAAGGATTTCTGTCAGACGGAGATGAAAATGATAATCCAAGAAGTTTCGGGGTCCAAGAAAAGAACAAAAAGAAAAGTAAAAAGAGAATAATCCCCAGCTGAGCGCAAATTGTTCGTTTGCTAGGATTGAATAGAGGATGGCGGGCTCATGACTTGTTATCCCTGCATGGGTCGTTGGCACGCGTGCCGCCTCATTTATCATTATTCCTTATTTTCTGCCGATGCTGGCAGGCATGACGAGGTTTCCGGTGTTCAGACCGCAGTGGCACTCAGGCCAGCTCCCGATTCTCAGATCGAAGAAGTTTCCGACGTTCAGGTCGAAGAACTTATGGTATTCAGACCAGTATCCGATTCTCAAATCGAAGAAGTTTCCGACGATCAGGTCGACGTACTTGTGGCATCCAGGCCAGTTCCCGATTCTCAGATCGAAGAAGTTTCCGACGATCAGGTCGACGTACTTGTGGCATCCAGGCCAGTTCCCGATTCTCAGATCGAAGAAGTTTCCGACGTTCAGGTCGAAGAACTTGTGGCACTCAGGCCAATTTCCGATATTCAGATCGAAGAAGCTTCCGATGTTCAGATCGATGCAGCTTGCGGCATTCAGGCCAGCTTTCCGGTATTCAGACCGAAGTGGCATTCAGGCCAGTTGTTGGGCATTCAGGCCAATCTCCCGGTATTCAGACCGATATCAATACTCTCATGTTCCGATGTTCAGTATTTAGACTGATGAGCGGTGTTTAGGCCATGTTGGTTCCTGTGTTACCATTTATTTTGGTATCCAGGTCAACGTTCCTGTTCGGTATTCAGGCCGACTTTCTCCGTGCCAGACGGATTCTTCTTTTGAGATTGCTTCTTCGCCGATTCTGACAGGAAGTGTTAATTATTTCCCATCAGAGTGCAAATTGTTCGTCTGTTCTTGGTATTCAATCACTCTTCACCCTGATCATCTGAAAGCCGAGGCTATTCATGTCGACAGGTTCATAGTGGATTGAATAGGGGCAGCTGTAACACCTCAAAATTTGCCCTCCTCTCTTGGGACTAGCTTAGCATATTGCATCTTATTTTTAGGACATTAGGCATTACATCTTTGCATATCATGTGAAATAAGCAAGTCATCCTCCTAGGTCTTTCTTAGAAGATGGGGAGGTTAAAAGATTCAAGCTTGAGGGTCTCATGAATTGATCACTAATCATCTGAGGTTTGTGCTTCAATTAGGGTTTCTTGGTTCCTCAAGGAGGTTGGGTATTATCTTGGTTGAAATGGTACATCATCATCATAATCATGATTCATTATTTCTGATCAAGCTCCTTGGGATTAGGGTTTTGACCTCTGGTCAACCCTAATCAATTGCATTATGCCAATCAGGGATTTTCAAGGAGATGAGGTTTTTATTGAAGTGGAGATCATCATGTGATTTTAGGGAGCTTGTATAAGCTAGGGTTTCATGTTTGTGCCATTTCATCAAGTGGTTGAGGCTCATAATCATCAGTGGATGTTCAAGTCATCTATCAACCACAAAAGTCAACTGCAAGTCAACTGTTGGATTTGGAGGTGGGAGATGAGTAGAAATACTTCATTCATGTTCAAACAAGTCTCATTTGACATTTCAAACATCAACATTGAAGAATTTAAAGTCAGGTCAGAACTTTCCAAAAATAGAAAGTGACCTATAATTTGAAATTGCCAAAAATGGAAAGGTTTTCAACTCAAGATTACATCATCAAGAAAGCTTCAAATGAAATTTTGTTGAACATGAAAGTTTTAGATCTTTCTCTCCCATTTCCAAAATGTCCAAGATCATCAATTTCTCATGTGTGGTTAAGGAGATATGATCAAAACTTGACAAAGGGTGCATTGAACTTCAAATGGGCATAACTTCTCAACCATAGCTCCAAATTGGATGGCTCTTTTTGCTACATTCTCATCATGACCTATAATTTCAAAATCTTGCATCACATTACATCAATTATCATCACATGAATATTTGGAAATTCACTTGATTTTTGGAGGGAAAATATGGAATTTAAAATTTGTGCATTATTTTAACATTCCACCATTGCCTTTAGCTCCAAAATGACATTTTGAGTGAAATTGAATCAAAATTCGTGCACTATTCACCATGCATTTCATGCATAGGATGAAAAACTCAATTCGCCAAAACACTCCCTAACTCATTCATTTCATTAGCATATGGTTTAAGCTTAATTAAGCATGATTAGTGGAGCATATATATACCATAACTCTAACTGTTTTTGAGAACAACAATCACAATTTTGAGATCTAGAAATTTTTCACACTTTTTCTCTCAAAATTTTCTCTCAAATTCTTCAAGCAAATCACATTCCATTGCTTGATTCATCACTTTGAAGTATCACTGAGCAAGTTAGGAGGAGGAATCATAGAAAATCGTGCTTGTTTTATTCATCATTGAAGCTTGAACTCATCCATGGCAAATGAAAATTCTGTTGAAGTCGTGCGCAAGTAAGCTTTGATCTCTCATCCAATCAACTCTACAAGCATTCTAGAGGAACTTTGGAACACTGCAAGGCTTGAATCTACACAAATCCAATTCTGCACTTCAAGAGGTCACATATTCGATTTCCTTATTTCTTAAAATTCTTGTGTTATAGTTGTAGATCTTGTGATGCTGGTTAATTTGAGCTTCGAATCGTGAATTTCCATGCAATATTGAATGAGATATGGTAGATTAAAGTTTCATGAATGATGTTTAATTTGCTCGGTTCCATTGATGTGTGATGATTTATACTTAGCCATGCTTTGATTCGTGATCTATGATGAAAATACTACATGATGATGCCTTTAATTCTGAAATCTGGAGAATTTGTTCTTGGTGTGTTTGAATGGTTACTGTTCATATGAGGCGCGCGTTGAAGAAGATGAAACAGACCTTTAGGGAACGGTTTTTATCCTTCTGGAACACTTTTCTGCATGTGCATGAGTTTAGGTTAGGTTTTGTTTGGCATTGGTCCACGTCATCGCTTGGTTGGCAATGTGGTTCGCTCACGTTCATTTGACCAGGCACAATCAGCATTGACCGCGCCAAGTAGGATTAATGAAACGCATAGTTTCATTATGGCGCGCTGGCATTTTAAAATGTGACCGGGTTCGAATCCCCGCTGCAGTACATGTTCATATGCTTCACATATTTTCTCCTTTGCCATATGCTTGTTTGTTCATGCATTTTTTCATTTTTTCCTCACCTTACAAAATTCATATCTAATTGAATAATCATCCAAAAAATATGAGGTTTTTTGCATAATGTTCCTTATTTTGTCTATTATTTTTTTATCATTGATTCAAAAATTGTGCCTGGCCTGGAAATTATTTTGTCTAGGGAGTTTGAATACATGTCCATTCTTGACATTGCCTTGCCATATCATTTGTGAAATGCTGAGCTTTTATCCTATGAATCTGAAAATTTGCATGATGAAACTAGACTCTTGGCTTGACATTTTGGTGTTGATTTGGTATTTTTATCATGTGTCATTGCTGTTTTATGAATGTGCTAAGTTAGGTGTGACAATTTGTGTCACACCTTATGATGTTCAACTTGATTGATGATTTTGCCATGCCAAATGATATCCAATTGTCCTGATTTTTTGTATGATGCATATTATGGATGTTGTGGATACTCATGATTTTTTGTTGGAATTTTTGGGATCATTTCTGATTTAATTGAGATTTTTCATTCTAGATGGTCACATTTGAGCTTTTAAATTGCCTTGAACTTCATTCATTTGTGAAATGCTTGTTCCTTATCCAATGCTTGTGAAACTTTGCACACTATTTCTAGACATGTTGATTGGTGTTTTGGCGTTGGTTTGAGGTTTTTACCAATTACCATTTCTGTTTTATGCCTATGCTAAGTTGGTGTGACAATTTGTGTCACACATGTGCTTGTTGTGTTTGTCTTGACTTATGCTATGTGATTACCATGCCTAAAGGTGTCCAATGCCTCTAATTTTTTGTGTGATGATCATGTTGTATGTCCTATTTACTCATGAATTTTTCCAAGATCATTTGAATCATTTTTGATTTAATGTGCATTTGTTGCTTCTGATGTCACAATGTGGTCACAATTTGCATACCTTGCCATGTTTGGTTCATGAAATGGATTTGGTATTTGATATTGAGATGATACCTTTTGGATTGTTTCAAGATGTGTTTGAAGTTGATTCATGTTAATTTTCAGCTTCTGTTTTAAATTTTTTCTCCATCTTTGACCCTAGGCTTTGACCTAGTGGTTAGTTGCTTATGTTTGAGCTTTGATTTCAGGTTGAGCATTCAAGTTCCATAGTTGTTGATGCTCTATCACTTGAGCATTTGATGTTTACTTTTGACTACTAACCTTGTGTGTTTTGTAGGGTTGTTAACTCATTTGAGTTTGACTTGTGGCTTATGCCTTTGCTCATTGGGTTTGACTGTTTGATATTCTTAATTGTTTGTTTGTCTGTATAGTTGAACTGATTTGTGTGATGTTTCAACAGGTACATTAGTTGCTTTAAGTTCACTTTGAACTTTGATTTGCTTGGTTGCTTAACCACTGAGGTATAATTCTCTGACTTCATGTAGTCTGGAAGACCTGTCCTGTTATGTGGGCAGGCACCTGTCTGAAGCCCTCCTTAAGATGCAATGCTTGTGTTTGTTTACTTTTGTGCCAAGCAGGAAAAAACCTCTATGAGGCAATTGGTAGATAAAAGAGATGTGTAATCCATCTCCTGCTATTCAGTGTGTCATCCACTTTGCTCACACCTTGTGTTGATGCATTGTGGATAATAACCCAAGATCTTTGTTGTGTCAGTCACTTCTGGAGAAGAGTTCCTACTTTCTGAACTCCCACACTTTCATTTGTCTGAAACTCTCCCAGGCCAGGGATAAGAGCTGTGAGGTCTTACCCTCACTTCCCATTTCATCTGCTTCACCCTAACTCTCAATGTTAGGGTTAAGAGCTAACTACACCCGATTCCAGTTGGCTTGTGTTTAACAGCCTAACCTTGTATGAGCCCTATTGATTGCATATAGTGTGTGTGATTATTTATGGTGCTTGTGATTGTTTGACTGTGCTGTTAAGGATAGCTTGCTCCCTGTGCAAGTTAGATAGAAACATCAACCTAGGACCATTTGTGGATTGCATGATAACTATTAGGCTCGAGTCAGTCTCCCTTTTAGTTTGTCATTTCCCAGTCTCTGGTTAGGAGAAAGTTTCTCCCCTGTTAAGGGGAACTACGTTGCCCTGATCCTCATACCAGATGAGGTACGTAGGCAGGAGATCGTACGAGATCTCTCTGGGCACCCTTTTTCCTTTTTTGTGTGTGTTTGCTTGACAGCTAGTAGGCTCGAGTACCAGACTCCCTGTTAGCTTGTTTGTTCAACCTTTTTTGTTGCTTTTGACGACTCAGCGTCCGGTTAACCTCTTGTCTTCTTGGAGTCTGACGTAAGTCCAGCGATTGGCAGTTGGTTTCCAGTGTGTGTTTGTTGGTTCGAAGTCTGATGTAAGTCCAGCGATTGGCATTCGGTTTCCATGTTTGCCTGTTTGTGTGGAGTCTGACATAAGTCCAGCGATTGGCAGTCGGTTTCCTGTGTGAGTTTTGTTTGGTGTGCCTGAGCCGAACTACGGTAGCTCTGATTCTCATTCCAGATGAGATACGTAGGCATAGGATGCGATATCCTAGCGAGCCCATTCCCCTCTTCTTCCACCTGTGTCTTATTCCGGTGTGTGTGTGCATTCTTTTGAGCAGTGTTTAGCAACCTTTCTTCTATTCTTTTGAGCGTGGATCCCGTCGAGTACGACGGATGCGTAGGGGTGCTAATACCTTCCCTTCGCATAACCGACTCCCGATCCCATCTCTCTTTGGTCGCGAGACTATGTCTTTTCCAGGTTTACTTCGAGCGTTTCCTTTCCCTCTTTTGGGATAAATAACGCACGGTGGCGGCTCTGTTTGTTTTGTTTTTGCCCGCCGGTTGTTTTTCTCGGATGCGACAGAAGTCATAACCTGGCTCTGCACATATCGATGAATTGCAAAGAGGACGCTCTGTCAAATGTTTTGGTTAACAATGGTTCTTCATTGAACGTGCTTCCAAAATCAACTCTGTCATGGTTGTCATACCAAGGAGCTCCTATGAGATATACTGGCGTGATCGTCAAAGCATTTGATGGTTCTCGCAAAACTGTGATCGGTGAAGTGGACCTTCTAGTGAAGATAGGTCCGAGTAATTTCCAGATTACTTTCCAAGTAATGGATATCCACCCGGCCTATAACTCTTTATTAGGGAGGCCATGGATGCATGAGGCAGGAGCTGTTACTTCAACGTTGCACCAGAAGCTGAAGTTTGTCAAGAATGGTAAACTTGTCATTGTTGGTGGGGAGAAGGCTTTGTTGGTAAGCCACCTGTCATCTTTCTCTTATGTAGAAGCTGAGTATGAGGTTGGAACTCCTTTCCAAGCCTTGTCTATTGATGAGGAAAAGAGAGTCGAGTCACTGATGTCCTCATTCAAAGATACACAAAGGATTGTCGAAGATGGTAAGTCTGACTAGTGGGGACAAATGGTAGAGGTCTCCGACAACAAGAGCAGAGCCGGTTTGGGATTCCAACAAGGTTCATCTATGACTAGAGCTGAAGATGTGAAACCCAGTTTCCGTAGTGGAGGGCTCATTCATGGTAATGAACAACACTTAGCTTTTGTGATCGAGGGTGATGAAGATGAAGACTGCACCAATTTTGTGACGCATGGAAAAGCTTGCAACAATTGGACTCCTGTTGATATTCCTATTATTATGCATCGATCTAAGTAATTGCTTTTATCTGTTTTTCAAAATCCTTCTCCTATGCCTAAGGGAGAAGTGAATATTGTTTGGGCATTTTCAAATTTGATCATCAATAAAATATAATTCTATTCATCCACATCTATGATGTTTTTGTTTTTACTTTTTGCTTTATTCTGAAAAAATGGTAATCACAAAAAACATAAATAAATAATAATCTGTACATCTGCATAATATTTAGTCACAATTCACTTCTCTAAAATCAAAATATCAAATCATTATGCAGGTTGGTTTCTAAACCCATTAAATACAATGATCCTTCTTCTTCTCTAAGTTTTGAATTCCCTGTTTTTGAGGCTGAGGAGGAAAGTGATGAAGAAGTATCTGATGAATTGTCTCGTCTACTTGAGCACGAGGAAAAATCCATTCAGCCATTCGAAGAGCAGATTGAGCTAGTCAACTTAGGTTTCGAGGATGATGTGAAGGAAGTCAAGATTGGGTCTCGACTATGTCCAGACGTTAAGAAGGGGTTGGTTGATCTTCTCCGACAGTATTCAGATGTGTTTGCTTGGTCCTATCAAGACATGCCTGGTTTGGATTATGAGATTGTGGAGCATAGTTTACCTTTGACGCCAGAATGTCCGCCAATCAAGCAGAAGTTGAGGAGAACTCATCCTGATATGGCACTGAAGATCAAAGAAGAAGTGCAAAAGCAGATTAATGTCGAGTTCCTTGTTACTGCTGAATATCCACAGCGGGTGGCCAATATTGTGTCTGTTCCTAAGAAGGATGGAAAAGTCCGTATGTGCGTTGATTATAGAGATTTGAATAAAGCCAGTCCGAAAGATGATTTTCCTTTGCCACACATTGATATATTGGTAGACATTACAACTAAGTTCAAAGTCTTTTCGTTTATGGACGAATTTTCCGGTTATAATCAGATCAAGATGGCACTCGAAGATATGGAGACGACCATATTCATTACACCCTGGGGAACATTCTGTTATAGAGTGATGCCTTTCGGTTTAAAGAATGCTGGTGCAACGTACCAAAGAGCAATGACTACTCTTTTTCATGATATGATGCATAAAGAAATCAAGGTCTATGTTGATGACATGATTGCTAAATCTATTGATGAAGAGGAATGTGTCGAGTATTTTTTAAAGTTATTCTAGCGTTTGAGGAAGTACAAACTCCGCTTGAATCCCAATAAGTGTACAATTGGTGTTCGTTCTGGTAAGTTGTTGGGTTTTATTGTCAGCAAGAAAGGTATTGAAGCTGATCCTGCCAAGGTCAAAGCAATACAAGAGATGCCTGCGCCCAAAACTGAGAAGCGAGTCAGAGGTTTTCTCGGCCGCTTGAATTACATCTCTTGATTTATTTCACACATGGCTGCCACATGTGCGCCTATATTTAAGCTTCTTCGGAAAGATCAGTCTTGTGATTGGACCGAAGACTGTGATAAAGCTTTTGACAATATCAAAAAGTATCTTCTTGAGCCTCCGATTTTGTCTCCGCCTGTTGAAGGAAGACCATTGATCATGTATTTAATTATGCTTGAAGAGAGTATAGGTTATGTTCTTGGTCAGCAAGATGAAATTGGAAAGAAAGAATATGGAATCTACTACCTCAATAAGAAATTCACCGACTGTGAGACTCGGTATTCTAATTGAAGGCTCACCAACCAATTGAAGATTACCAGTCAGTACAATATGATTTCCCTATCGAAGAGATCTTGTACTTGAAAATGAAAGATTGTGATGAACCATTGCTTGAAGAAGGGCCAGAACCTGGTTCCCGTTGGGGCATGGTATATGATGGAGCTGTTAATCAGTATGGTAATGGCATTGGGGCAGTGATTATTACTCCTCAAGGCACGCATTTTCCATTTACAGCTAGGTTGATTTTCAAATGTACAAATAATATGGCTGAGTATGAAGCTTGCATTATGGGGCTCGAAGAGGCCATTGATCTCAGAATCAAGTATTTAGACGTCTATGGAGAATCAGCTTTGGTTGTGAATCAGATCAAAGGTGAGTGAGAGACGAATCAACCCGGTTTGATACCTTATAGAGATTATGCGAGGAGGATTTCAACTTTCTTTATAAAGGTTGAGTTTCATCATATCCCTCGAGATGAAAACCGGATGGCAGATGCTCTTGCAATGTTGGCTTCAATGATTATGGTGAAGTATTGGAATAAAGTTCCTAATTTGACTATGATGCGTCGTGATAGGCCAACTCATGTGTTTGTTATTGAAGAACCCAAAGACGAAAAGCCGTGGTACTTTGATATCAAATGTTTCCTTCAAAGTCAGATTTACCCACCTGGGGCATCTTTGAAAGATAAGAAGACTTTGAGAAGATTAGCCGGCAATTTCTACCTTAATGGTGATGTGCTTTACAATAGGAACTTCGATATGGTTCTTCTAAGGTACGTGGATAGACACGCAGTAGACTTATTCATGACTGAAGTCCATAAAGGTTCCTTTGATACTCATTCCAATGGACATGCGATGGCAAAGAAGATGTTGCGAGCAAGTGTAGCGGGGTATTCGTTACCTTTAGATTTACTAACTAAATCAAAAGTAAATCATACAAGTCGAGTCGCCAACGCACTTCTATTTATCCAAAGGAAAGGTTAGAAAGCGAACAAAAACTGGGAAGTTTAATCAAATCAAAAACTAATAAAAATGTCAGAGATCTGGGTAAGGGGGTTGGTTATGCAATGAGAAGGTTTTAAGCACCCAAAACATCCTAGGTACTCCTAGGGAGCCCTTTTCACAATGTTGTAAGGTAGGTTGGTATTTGTGAAAAAATTTTGTGCAAACATGATTGGGGAGATGAGAGAAAAATGTACAAATTATTTACAATTTTGTGTTTGAATGGATAAACTCATTGCCTACGTACCGTCTTAAAAAAAGATTAGGATCAAAACCTCATAGTTCGGGGTAAAAATCTCAAAAGAAGTTGGTGAATTGATTGGTCCAAAAGCCTTAAGGTCTTTTGTTATCAAAGGGAGAAAACTCAACCTAAAACCAAAAATCCACTATGTGAGGAGAGCTTCGACATGCTAGTGAGGGGTTAACCCTATAATAAGCATGGAAGACTTATTGTCCAACACTAAGGATATAGGTGAGTATTATATCAACCTCAAGGATAACTCAAACCTAATAGCTAATGTTTATGAAAAGCTTTTGCAAGAAGTGGCCATTGAAACCACAAAAACATTTGAGTGAGTTGTATTTACCAATGAAAAGTATTTACAAAGTAAGGTCAAAGTTGACTTAGAATTCAATTCAAAATAAGTGTTATGAAAAGAAGTTTGGAAAATCAAAAGCAAAATGTTTAGGTTTCTAATTTTTGAAAACAAATGTTAATGTTTGCACAAAAGTTTTGGCTTGGGTTAGAGTGGAGGGATGAAGAAGAATGGCTAAGTCCTAAACATACAAAAGGTGAAGGAGGAGAAAATAAACCACAATGGAGTTCCCTTCTTGAGATCATAGTGATGATCCAAGTTGTTCCCTTTCCTTTGGAATAGCAAGTAAATAACTCATGCTATCAATCAAACAAGCAAGCTCCTAGGAATCTTCCAATGGCTTTTGTATCTCTCACTTTGGATGCTCATAACAATGGTTCTTCTATTTGGCTCAAGTTAAGATCCCTAGCACAAGAACACACAAATCAAAAAGTTCCACAATGCAATAGAAAGAATGGACAAGAGGGAGTTTAGAAATCAAGTCCTTTCAATTCATCTTCAAGCTCTAAGCATTCTAAAGGCATGAGGCCTAGTTACTCTTTGACATTTTAGCACTCTAAAGGCATGAGGTCTAGTTACTCTTCAAACTCCATTAGCATAGGGAATATCCTAAAGTCTAAGTCCTTTTTTCATTTTTTGCAATTGGTTCACACAAACAAAACAACACAAGCACAATAGTATATACACAATAATATGCTCAAGTGAGCAAAAGGCAAATTGCATTAACATAAACATGAGCTCAAGTGAGCAAAGGGAAAAAGAAAATGAATAATGGGCAAGATATTAAATTGCATAAAAGTAAATTGCAAGAATTAAATGACTTGAATTAAAAGTTAATGGCCATTGGTTAGTGTTAGTGTGCCATAAGGCAATTTAGCGCTATGTTAAGCAATCGTAAATGGACTAATGTAGTAGTCACACCTATCTGAGGCCGGTCAATAAAAATATAGGCAACAAACACAAGTTAGAGACCTTGACTAGTAAGCCAAGCTCCTACAACTTGCCATGCCAAAAGAAAAGAAGAATGATCTTGTATTGATTTAGGTTTTTTGCTTGACCAAGAAGCAACCTATCCTTAATGCAAAGCCATTCACTTGATCTTTGATCAAGATGAATTAGATTTGAATCAAGGAAGGTTAAACCTCCCATATATCAAGGGTAACCACCAATCTTTAACTCATTGATCAAAAAGAAAAAAGATGAAGAAGAAGATGAATAAGAATGTACATGAATTGAAATTCAAATGAAATAAGCAAAGTACATTGACCAAAGATGAATGGGATCAAGGTCAATCAATAGTAAACAGAAGCAAAATGAAACTTAGAAGTCAAGAAACAAGTAAAATATTTTTGGTATTTTTGAAAATTGAAATAATACTTGAATTAAAATAAACAATTAAAGGTTAGACTTCAAATCCATTTCAAATCAACTTTGAAAAGTCTAAATGGATCATCCTAAGTTCAACAAGGTCAAACAAGGTTTGACAAAAAATTTCAGCATTTTTAGATACTAGAAACTATTTTTAAACAATTAAAAATGAATAAAAGATAACCTAATTGAACTAAAATTTCAAATAAATCTCAAATCAATTAATAAATTGATGAGAATATTTTTCATAGATTCATCATCATTCAAAGAGGTTAAAAAAATATTTTTGCATTTTTTGAATATTGGAAACTATTTAAAATGAATTAAAAATAACCCGAAAAGAGAAAATTCACAAAAAATATCAAATGACAAAATAAAAAATATTAAAAATCATTTTCAGAAACTAGAATTAAAAAAGGGAAATAATGCAATTGGTCCCAAATTTTATGGATTTAAAATGAAAGAGTTATGAATTTTTGAAATTAAATGAAATTAAGAAAATAAAATGAATAAATCAGAAATGCCAAAAAATCCAGGCGCGTTGGATCAACCTCACTAATTAGGTGGCACATCCAAGGATCCTCATGCGCGCGCTCACCATAGGCTTCAGTCAACTGAGAAATATCATGCATTAAAAAAGGTCATAACATTGGAATGTTGTGATTAGATCTGGAGATGCAATCAAACGATCCACATTTAATCTGGCAAGGGGACGGTGGTGTACACCACCGTCTTCTCCGATGAGCACATGAAATCCGGCCAGAGTTGAAGGTCATGAAAAGTTGATGAAAACACGCGATCCTCATATCATTGGAAAGCTGGGGTGATGTACATCACCCCTGTGCCATTGATTTTCACTCTAGACTCTCATAGCAAGAGAAATAATAGATGGAAAATTATGGAGTTCAAACTGAACTTGATGGATTTACAAAATTAAATGCACAATTCAATTGCCTCTTATGAGAGGACTTCAGAGGAGCCAATAAACACAAGAAATGAGCAAGAACTAGTGAGTTTCGAATTAAAAAGTTTGGATAGCAACCTTTGAAATGCAGATCTATGAGGCACGATCCTTCCCAATTCTTGATAGCAGCTTGTTCTTAAGATGGAAATAGGGCTAGGCTAAGGAATTAGAGTCCAATAATCAACCAAGGAAGTTGAAAATTGGATCTGAAAAATTGAAATGAAAGTCCAAAATTCCTTTGGTAAGGTGTGGGGATTCACTTCTGCAGCATATAAGGCGCCTTAAGGTTGATCATGAATGAAGCTGAGCATGCTTATTTATAGTGAAAGCTGATGCAAGGCATGGAAAATTCATGTGCATGTGTGATGAGGGCCTCCATGCATGGGCCTGTACAGGCGCATGGGAGGCCCAAATGCAATTGATTTGGCATGCTAAAATGTAATTGAGCTGAAATGGACGTGCACATGTAATTGAATTGGAGTGTGCATGAAGTTTTAACAATGTTTCCAAAAATGCACATGAATCTTCTCCTCTTCGAAAATACCTCTTACCAAAATGAAACATGGGCTTGTGGGTAATGGTTGGAAAGGTCTTGACATGAGGAACAATTGTTATGTTGAACAAAAATCCATTTGGAGTTGGGAAATTAATGAAAACTGGTCATAAAGTTCAATGTACAAAACATGTTCATGTGAATTTTGCCAAAATGGACCAACTTCAAGCCCTTCTGTTTCAATGATGAAAGCGTCAAATGACAAAACCTTCAACATAAAAGTTGTAGATAATTTCACGGCAATCAATTTGGACTCAAATTTTGCATCATTTGGATTTTTGATGAGAACATTATGGATACTTTAAGTTGGACTTTTTCACATTTCAATGACTTTGGTCCAAAGTGACCTATAATGTTTTGCATTATCACATGTACCTCTTTTAGGATTATGACATTTTGTCCAACATAACAAATGAATTAGACATATTAAAATTTCCAAAGCATTTGATCCCACCTAAAAATCATGAAAAATGAGTGAGTTAGGTCCTTGGGAAGTTGACCCAAAATTAGGATTTTAGTCAAAATGACCTATAATGTTTTGAAATGGATGATGATCTTCCAAGCTTCAAATAAATTTTTGATGAACATTAAAGTTGTTCATATGGTTCTTAAGAACATTGTTTCTGTCGCAACCTGAAAAATACAGTGTGCAAAAAAACAACCGGCGAAAGAAAATGACAGAAGAGTCGCCACCGTGCGTTATTTATCCCAAAGGAGGGAAAGGAAACGCTCGAAGTAAACTTGAAAAAAGGAATGGAAAAGACAAGGTCTCGCAACCAAATCTTGGGTTCAGGAGTCGGTTATGCGAAGGGAAGGTATTAGCACCCCTACGCATCCGTATTACTCTACGGGATCCACTTTTGTAGTTCTTGTCTAAAGGGTGTGAGTTTATCTTGTGTTGTTTACTAAAAAAGGGGTTAAATGAAAATGACTCGCGTGGATGTCGCATCCACTGCATACGTATCTCATCTGAATATGAGAATTAGAGTCTTTGTAGCTCGGCTGACCTATGGGTTAGGGGGATGTGTGCTCGCTAAGACATCGCGTCTTATGCCTACGTATCTCATCTGGAATGAGAATCAGAGCAAGCCGTAGTTCGGCTAACTACGGGGTTAAGGATTATGTTTTAGGGGCGGACGACGTTACTACGCAATCTACCGGATGCTCGACCTTTGGAGACTTACTCACCTGTAGTAGAAGGAGTAAACGTGTGTTTAGGAGAAGAAAAATCAATGAAGGGTTAGGGTTTGGGATGCTCATGCAAAAAGGAAATCCTTGACGAAGGAACCGCGCTACCTGCGGGGATACGAACACATACAAAACAAACATGTATAAAGTAAATGTGCCAACAAGGCAATCAGAATAAATCTCCCAAATGGTATCCCACAAGCAAAGTAGAATATCCAGCGAGCTATCCCTGCAAAAGTCATGTGAGCCTTCACAAAAACTCAACCAAAGGGTTAGTGAAACAAGATAAGGATTAGGAGAAAACATGCTATGGCAAACGTAAGTCAGATTAGAGCAAAACAGTATGGTTTTTCATGGATAACAATATGGTTTAAGAAACCTCAAACCCTGTGGCATACACTTCAGAAATTAAACGATTAAGCATTCAAGGCATAGGTTTCACCCATTCATGCATATGCGAAACCTAACGATATCCACACTTCCAAATTCAAACATAATACATCACACATTTAGAACATTCAAATTGAAGGCGTAAAATAATGGGAATAGGGCAAACCTGATTGGAGAGCTTGATTGAAATTGAGTTGCACCCGTGAGGTTTACAAAACAATCTTTAGGGTTTATGTGAGGCAGAGGTGATTCTGTGCAGTTGAGTTCCCTTCAGGGTTTGGAGGCTGCTCTAAACTCTGTTAGCTCTTCTCTCACTATCTTTTTCCAGCCAGGGTAATAGGAATAGAATGGCCTTTTGTTTCACTGAAACTCTGAATTTATAACCTGATTTTTGTGGACCTGTGGGCTCAAATGAGAGAGGTCCAAGTCCAAGATTTTTTCTTTTATTTTATTTATTTATTTATTTATTTATTTATTTATTTTCAAAACACGTGGGCTTCGCCTAGCGAGCATGACAGCTCATGAACAAACCTTTGCTCCTTCAAGATTAACGTTTTGACTGACGAATAGACCCCTGTTGGAAGTAACTCTAGTCTTTCCCTTGTGTTGACTGATCATCTAAATAGAGCCCACAAAGTGTTCTGGATGATGTTCAAGCTTCTTGGATCCGATTCCGATTGCCATGATGAAATGCAAATGCTAAATGACCTAAAAAATGAATGCATGCATGAGGTGTAAAGCGTATGCTTCCAGGAAAAATGAAGGGTAAATTTTGGGGTATTACAGCTGCCCCTATTCAATCAACTGGAGACTTGGAAAGAAGATAGCAGCGGCTTTCGTGCTTTCGAGGTATCAAGGGATTGAATACAATAAAAGCCCGAAAATTTGCACTGAATTGAAGTGAAGTAACAATGCCTGTCAGAATCGGCAAAGAGGTGGTCTTGAAAGAAGAATCTGTCTGGTACGGTGAGAGTCAGGCTGAATACCGAAAAAGAATGTGAACCTGGATACCAAAATAAATGGTAACACAGAAATAACCATGGCCTGAATGCCACTCATCAGTCTAAATACTGGAAATGACTTCGATCTGAACATCAGGAGATATGAGATTATTAATATCGGTCTGAACACCGAGAGGCTGGCCTGAATGCCACAATTTGCGTCGACCTGAACGTCGGAAACTTCTTCGATCTGAACATCGGAAAATTGGCCTGGATGCCACAAGTTGCATCGACCTGAACGTCGGAAACTTCTTTGATCTGAACATCGGAAAACTGGCCTGAATGCCACAAGTTGCATCGACCTGAACGTCGAAAACTTCTTCGATCTGAACATCGGAAAACTGGCCTGAACGCCACAAGTTGCATCGACCTGAACGTCGGAAACTTCTTCGATCTGAACATCGGAAAACTGGCCTGAATGCCACAAGTTGCATCGACCTGAACGTCGGAAACTTCTTCAATCTGAACATCGGAAAACTGGCCTGAACGCCACAAGTTGCATCGACCTGAACGTCGGAAACTTCTTCGATATGAACATCAGAAAACTGGCCTGAACGCCACAAGTTGCATCGACCTGAACGTCGGAAACTTCTTCGATCTGAACACCGGAAAACTGGGCTGAACGCCACTTCGGTATGAATACCGAAAACTTCATGCCTGTCAGCATCGACAGAAATAGGGAACGATAATAGAGGCGGCGCATGGGCCAATGACACTTGCTGGGGATAACAAAGGTAAGTCATGAACAATCTTCAGTCTGAGTACTGGAAACAACTTCTGGCTTATCACTTGGGATACCGAGAATGTTTTATGCTTACATGCGTATGTTTGAATTTTTCAATGGCGTAATGCTCCATGGAAATGGAAATGCTACGCGTTTTGGTGGGATGCAATGCAATATGATTCTACATGCAGGGATGCGAAATGCTGGGTAGAATGCCAAGCTGAGGCAAGGGGATCTGCTGGGGAAATGATCACCATCTTCTGGACCCTGGAAAGGCTGCTGGAGATGCACAGCACAAAGAATTATGTGGGGAAACGACCCGCCACACGGTGTTCTAGCAATGACGAAATACCGAGATTCGGACTGGGGAGAGAACGGCACTGAAAACCTGCTGTTGGGGAAAGCGATAGTGGTTCTGGCAACCATAATCTGTGAGAGATGACTCAGCAGGGGAAGCAAACACCTATACGGTACCGAGGTTCTGCTTCAAGGAAAGAAACCATGGATCTGGCATTGGGATTATCGATCTGGCCTCGAACCCTGAGGAGCAGCCGCTTCTGCTGGGAAGATACAGTCTGGCACTGTCAACTCTACTGGGGAGTGTATATTCTGAAACAACCACTTGGGGGAGGTACAGCAGTGAGAGCCTGTTGGGGATCGAAGAATCCAATGCTCTGATCAGCTCTACAGGGATAAGATACCAACTTCGATTGTTGGTGGAAAACATTCACGATCATCTACAGGGGATTTTAAGGAAATGCCTCGAGGGTACCTGTTCTGAATAGACGATCCAAAACACTTAAAATTTACAGCAATTTTAAATGTTTCTTAAGCATGTACCTGTAAAGCTCTTATGTGTCATGATGCAATGTTTATCAAAAAATTCGGACGTCATTTTTGCAAACAAAACAGAAAAATGAAAATGAAAACAGAGATATACTGAATAACATGATTTTATTGATTGAACGGCCTCTGAATAGGCATTTACATCAGGAAGCAATCCCTGGAAAGAGGTAATCGCACAACAGATAAAAACAGACATTAATCTAATGGCAATGTGAAATGGATTTCTATTGGATTCCAATTCTGCTATGACTTGCTCGTCTTCAAGATCCTCCAGATGATCAGCTTTCTGAAAGAGTGATTGGACTGTTTCCTATCCTTCAAAAGTTTCAAGTCATTGCCACGAGATGAGATTCAGAACTACTCAGAATGCAGTCATTCGCTTAATCCCTAACTTTTGCCTGGATCGCCCTTTTCGGGTTTTCAATCAACCGGGATACCCATTTTTGCCTAAGTTGCCTTTTCAGGTTTTCAACTTACCGGGTGTACAATCTTTTCACTTTTAATCCCTAATTTTTGCCCGAACCTTTTTCATTTTCTTGGTTCGCCGGGATGCCCATTTTTGCCTGGACTACTCTTTTTATTGTCCAGCGGGTCTATTTCATGCGAAGTATTTTTTAACTGCGTCTGAGTTCACCGGGGAAGTGAAGTTTTCACCATCCATCATTGCAAGCATTAAGGCCCCACCATCAAAAACCTTGGTGACAACATACGGTCCATCATAGTTAGGAGTCCACTTGCCCCTGTGATCTGTCTGAGGAGGAAGGATCCTTTTCAACACCAAATCTCCGACCTGGAAGCATCGAGGACGCACTTTCTGATCAAAGGCTCTCTTCATCCGACTTTGATACAACTTCCCATGACAAATGGCTACCATTCGCTTCTCTTCGATAAGACTCAACTCATTGAACCTTGTCTGAATCCATTCAGCTTCGTCTAACTTGACATCCAACAGGACTCATAGAGAAGGAATCTCCACTTCAACAGGTAGGACTGCTTCCATACCATACACAAGGGAGTAAGGGGTTGCCCCGGTCGATGTACGTACTGAAGTACGGTACCCATGCAAGGCGAAGGGGAGCATCTCATGCCAATCTCTGTATGTAACGACCATCTTCTGCACAATCTTCTTTATGTTCTTATTTGCCGCTTCAACAACACCGTTCATCTTAAGGCGGTAAGGGGAAGAATTGTGATGCTGAATGTTGAAGTTCTGGCACAACTCCTTCATCATTTTGTTGTAGAGATTAGAACCATTATCAGTAATGATTCTTTCGGGAATCCCATAGCGACAAATGATTTCTTTCTTGATGAATCGGGCAACCACATGTCTGGTGACCTTCGCAAATGACGCTGCTTCGACCCACTTGGTGAAATAGTCGATGGCAACAAGGATGAAGCGATGCCCATTGGAAGCGGTCGACTCAATCTTTCCAATCATATCGATGCCCCACATGGCGAAAGGCCACGGCGAAGACATCACATTCAAAAGATTCGGCGGCACATGCACCTTATCAGCATAAATCTGGCATTTATGGCACTTCCGAGCATATTTGAAACAATCACATTCCATGGTCATCCAGTAATAACCTGCTCTCAACAATTTCTTAGCCATTGCATGTCCGCCGGCATGAGTACCGAAGGAGCCTTCATGAACTTCCTGCATTACCATGTCTGCTTCGTGTCTATCCACGCATCTAAGCAGAACCATGTCGAAGTTCCTCTTATACAGCACATCGTCTTTGTTCAAGAAGAAACTGCCTGCCAATCTTCTCAAAGTCTTTCTATCATTGTTGAATTCCCCTGTAGGGTACTCTTGATTCTTCAGAAAGCACTTGATGACGTGATACCAGGGCTTGTCATCAACTACCAGTTCAGCAGCAAACACATACGCGGCCCTATCAAGGTGCATCACGTCGATCTTGGGAGCATGGTTCCAACGGATCACCGTGATCATGGAGGATAGAGTAGCAAGAGCATCTGCCATCTGGTTCTCATCATGAGGTATATGGTACAACTTTACTGTTGTGAAGAAAGTCAACAGTCTTCTCGTGTAATCTCTGTAGGGGACCAGAGTAGGATGGGGAGTGTTCCAATCACCATTCACTTGATTGATTACCAGAGTTGAATCTCCGAAGATGTCCGAAGTCTTGATTCTCAAATCAATGGCTTGCTCAATACCCAAGATACAGGCTTCATACTCAACTTCATTATTGGTGCACTAGAAAGTCAGACGAGCGGTGAAAGGCATGTGGGCACCTTTCGGAGTTGTAATGACAACACCAATTCCACTTCCTTTGGCGTTGACGGCCCCATTAAACATTAAAGTCCACTTTTCGTCTGGATCAGGTCCCTCTTCAACAACTGGCTCTTCACAGTCTTTCATCTTGAGGAACATGATGTCTTCATCTCGAAAATCAAACTTCATCGGCTCATAATCTTCAACCGGCTGTTGAGCTAGATAGTCTGACAGAATACTCCCCTTGATGGCTTTCTGGGAAGTATACTGGATGTCGTACTCTGTCAGTACCATTTGCCAACGAGCAACTCTTCCGGTGAGAGCTGGCTTCTCAAATATATACTTGACTGGATCCATTTTGGAGATCAGTAAGGTTGTGTGAGACAACATGTATTATCTCAATCACTTAGCAGCCCATGCAAGTGCACAACATGTTTTTTCAAGCATTGAGTATCTCGACTCGCAATCTGTGAATTTCTTACTCAGGTAGTAGATGGCATGCTCTTTCCTACCTGTCTCGTCGTGTTGACCGAGAACACAACCCATGGAATTGTCTAGTACTGTCAAATACATAATCAGCGGTCTCCCTGGGACCGGAGGCACAAGGATAAGAGGATTCTGCAAATACTCTTTTATCTTCTCGAACGCCCTTTGACAATCATCATTCCACCTGATAGCCTGATCTTTTCTCAACAATTTGAATATTGGCTCACACGTGGCTGTTAGGTGAGAGATGAACCTTGCAATGTAGTTCAACCTCCCTAAGAAACCACGGACTTGTTTCTCTGTTCTTGGCTCAGGCATTTCCTATATTGCTTTCACTTTGGCCGGATCCACCTCAATCCCTTTTCCGCTAACAACAAAACCCAGTAGTTTTCTAGATCTCACCCCAAAAGTACACTTGTTCGGATTAAGCCTCAGCTTGAATTTCCTCAAACGCTCAAACAGTTTTTGCAAATTCACCAAATGTTCTTCTTCTGTCTGAGATTTGGAAATCATATCATCAACATAAACCTCGATTTCATGATGAATCATATCATGGAACAGAGTTACCATCGCTCGCTGATATGTTGCTCCAGCATTTTTCAGACCAAACGGCATCATCTTGTAGCAGAAGGTGCCCCATGGGGTTATGAATTTTGTCTTCTCCATGTCTTCTGGTGCCATTTTAATTTGATTATAGCCAGAAAAACCATCCATGAAGGAGAATACCGAGAACTGAGCCGTGTTATCCACCAAAACGTCAATGTGAGGTAAGGGGAAATCATCTTTAGGACTAGCCCTGTTCAGATCCCGGTAGTCAACACACATCCGTACCTTTCCATCCTTCTTAGGTACCGGAACGATATTTGCAACCCATGATGGATAATTTGTGACTGCTAGAAACCTTGTATCCAACTGTTTTTGCACTTCTTCCTTTATCTTGACAGCCATCTCTGGTCTTGTTCTTCTGAGCTTCTGCTTGACCGGAGGACAACCTTCTTTGAGCGGCAAGCGATGTACCACGATGTCTGTGTCAAGCCCTGGCATGTCCTGATAAGACCAAGCGAAGATATCAACATACTCTTGCAGCAATTCAATCAACCCCTTCTTCACATTGTCTTCCAAAGCTGCCCCTATCTTGATTTCTCTCTTGGCGTCCTCGGTGCCGAGATTAATCACTTCAACAGACTCTTGATGCGGTTGAATGACCCTTTCCTCTTGTTTTAATAACCTGGTAAGTTCTTCAGGGAGTTCACAGTCTTCATCACCCTCTTCTTCAGCTTGAAAGATTGGATTTTCAAAGTCGAAGCGAGCCATAGCAGAACCGTTATCAATAGGATCCGGTGATGTGCATCTGCATGAGTGATGGTATGTGCTTATGAGTGTGAAAAAAAAAAGTGGAAACTAAACAAAACATTGCCATTTTTTTTTGAAAAACTGCAAAAATAGAAAGACAGAGAACGAAATATTTGAATGCAAAAAGATGTCCTTTATTTATGATAAAAAATGCAAGTGTCACATAGATGAGCCCTACAATGAGTCATTACGCCCTGGCGGAACGTAAGACTTGGATATGCATGAATAAACAAAGAAAATTACTCCTCCAGACAATGGGCTTGGACAATCTCCTCAGAAGACCAATTGTTGAGAACTTCACCCAGGATCCTCGGACGCACCCAGTTATCGATGTCGTAATCACTATCCCCATCTTCATTGTTGACCGTGGAGAATAATTTGACTTCTCCTTCAACCATGTTAACTTTGGCTCCACCATGCTGGGGCATGGGATTGTTGACGACATTAGGAGCTGGTGCAAAGTTAATGGCCTTTGAATCAATGAGGTCCTGAACTACGTGCTTAAAAGCTTTGCAGTTCTTAATATTGTGGCCAGGTGCCCCAGAGTGGAAGCTACACCTAGCGTTAGCGTCATAACCCACCGGAAGCCTACCAACGGGAGGAGCCAGAGTGTGCAACTGCACAAGTTGTAGTTGTTGAAGACTAGAAAGCAACTGAGCGTACGACATTGGAAGAGTGTCGAAACGCCGGTCCATCGTCCTTGGCCTCGGTTGATAGGCGGGTCTGTTACCCGGTTGTTGTGGTTGGTACTGAGCTGGTTGACGTTGTGGTTGTTGTTGTTGTAGTGGTGCTGCAGCTGGAATGGTCACAGCCGCAACATACGGTTGCTGATGATAGTTCTGAAAGTTATTCCTCCGGTTATCCCTGTTCTGATAAGAGGATATGGCACTTGCATCCCCTTCTCTCCTCTTCTGTCCCTGAATGAACGGCTTCTTCACCCCTGATGAAGATCCATCTCCGCTCTGGGTCTTGTATGTCTTCAGGTAATTCTCCACCCTCTCTCCGGTAGAGACTACATCAGCAAAATTGGAGGCATTGCAACCCACCAGTCGCTCCAAATAAGGTCCTGGCAGAGTGTTCATGAACATGTTAGCCATTTCCTTCTCCAACATAGGAGGTTGAACACGGGAAGCTGTTTCTCTCCAGCGTTGAGCGTATTCTCTGAAGCACTCATTGCTTTTAAGAGACAGATTTTGAAGTTGAGTTCTGTTCGGAGCCATGTTTGCATTATACTGATACTGCTTCACGAAAGCCTCAGCCAAATCCCTCCAGCAACGGATGTGGGCTCTGTCCAGCCTCATATACCATTCCAGGGATGCCCCAGCTAGGCTGTCCTGGAAAAAGTACATAAGCAACTTTTCGTCATCGGAGTATGCAACCATTTTACGAAAATAGGCTTGCACATGGGTCTTCAGGCAAGAGTTGCCATTGTATTTCTCAAATATCGGGACCTTGAATTTCGGTGGCACTCTCACACCTGGGACCAGCCCCAAGTCAGCAACATCTACTCCTAGAGGATTCTGTCCTTCCACTGCCTTCAACCTCTCTTCCAATCTTCTAAACATGGGGTCCATACCATGACCCATACCAAAGTCTTCCTGCAGCAGGGGGAACTGATCGTCCTGATCATCATGATGTTGACCGGAGGTGACATGTAGGATTGGGATAGGCCCCGGTCCATTGGGTCCATTAGCCTCTCCAGCTGGAGGATCAGTCACCGTCTCTGGTTGAGCAGGGGGATTCCTCTGTATCATCTGCCTGAGCTCTTGCTGTCCCTGAGCCACCCCTTGAACCACATCCATGAATTGATTCATGCGGATTTTCATCTCGGCGAACTCTGCCTGTAGGCTTTCCATTACTCTCTGTTGGTTTTTGCGGGTACCGTACCGGTGAATGCCTGGGTCAGCTATCTTGTCGATGGAACACCAAACAAACTGAGAACATTATGGCGGTACCTGTTATGCAAGACATGCTAATGAATATGTAAATGCAATGACATGGTTATCAATTCCCAAGGTATTCTACCCCCTTGATTCCAGTCTCTCAATAGATAAACGATGTAAAAAAAAGACTAAGCCATTGATGAGAACCAAGAAAGTTCCGACTAGAATCAAGTAGAAGATATAAACCCCACAGAAATGGATAAACATGTGTGAATGATTATGAACGCAAAATGATGTGATGCAAAATGATGTGAATGCAGTGCAGTGGCATGGGAATCAGGATCGCTGTATCTGCTTGAACATCCGTCAGGTTGCACTGTCTGGAGAGAAATTAAGAGCACACCAAACAAAGGTCATGGGATGGATCATGTTATCCTTAATATCAACCACCCATTTTGGTGGATTATGGTTTACACCTTATCAACACCCAAGTTTCACTGATATTAAGGATACCTGATCGGATCAACCATGAATCAAGGGTTTGTTGCAAGTCACGAGCATGGAGTTTAGGTTAAGAACCACCCAAAAGGAGTGTACTAAGGTTTAAACCTGCCAAACATGTTCTACAAAAGGTTCCCATAGTCATAATCCCATCTTTCGGATATTATCGGAGGAAAGACTACTCGTATTACAAAAATATTCTCAAGAGAGACTCTTATGAGTGTAGTATCGCGTAACAATCGTATCAAATCTTACACTTGAACGACTTTCGCACTACGTCCTACGAATAGGCCAAGATGGGTTTGGTAAACTAAGGTCCTCGGCTTCTAAGGTCTATATTGGAAAAAGTATTGTCTAACCACAACTTACTTGTGTGACATTATTGATCTCAACATGACCTCCACCAAGTGAATGGGCTTGCAAGTCAACTTGCTAAGGAATAACTCCACACAAGTCGACAAGACTATGCCATTCTCCTATCCTAAGTGCACTCGAGTTCGGGTATAGAACTCATCTCACAAAGATCACCAAGCAACCATAGCCAGCCAACAGATACAACAATGATATGTACACAATGCAATAAGGTAAAGCAGGTAAAATAAATAACTGTACAAAAGCATGAACACTCAATAAACAAACAAACTAAAAAAGCTAGGAGGGACTCGCTTAGGGAAACCGGGTCCCCAGCAGAGTCGCCAGCTGTCGCAACCTGAAAAATACAGTGTGCGAAAAAACAATCGGCGAAAAAAAATGACAAAAGAGTCGCCACCGTGCGTTATTTATCCCAAAGGAGGGAAAGGAAACGCTCGAAGTAAACTTGAAAAGAGGAAAGGAAAAGACAAGGTCTCGCAACCAAATCTTGGGTTCGAGAGTCGGTTATGCGAAGGGAAGGTATTAGCATCCCTACGCATCCGTAGTACTCTACGTGATCCACTTTTGTAGTTCTTGTCTAAAGAGGTTAAATGAAAATGACTCGCGCGGATGTCGCATCCACTGCATACGTATCTCATCTGAATATGAGAATCAGAGTCTTCGTAGCTCGGCAGACCTATGGGTTGGGGGGATGTGTGCTCGCTAAGACATCGCGCCTTATGCCTACGTATCTCATCTGGAATGAGAATCAGAGCAAGTCGTAGTTCGGCTAACTACGGGGTTAAGGATTATGTTTTGGGGGCAGACGACGTTACTACGCAATCTACCGGATGCTCGACCTTTGGAGACTTACTCACCTGTAGTAGAAGGAGTAAACGTGTGTTTAGGAGAAGAAAAATCAATGAAGGGTTAGGGTTTGGGATGCTCATGCAAAAAGGCAATCCTTGACGAAGGAACCGCGCTACCTGCGGGGATACGAACACATACAAAACAAACATGTATAAAGTAAATGTGCCAACAAGGCAATCAGAATAAATCTCCCAAATGTTATCCCACAAGCAAAGTGGAATATCCAGCGAGCTATCCCTGCAAAAGTCATGTGAGCCTTCACAAAAACTCAACCAAAGGGTTAGGGAAACAAGATAAGGATTAGGAGAAAACATGCTATGGAAAACGTAAGTCAGATTAGAGCAAAACAGTATGGTTTTTCATGGATAACAGTATGGTTTCAGAAACCTCAAACCCTGTGACATACACTTCAGAAATTAAACGATTAAGCATTCAAGGCATAGGTTTCACCCATTCATGCATATGCGAAACCTAACGATATCCACACTTCCAAATTCAAACATAATACATCAAACATTTAGAACATTCAAATTGAAGGCGTAAAATAATGGGAATAGGGCAAACCTGATTGGAGAGCTTGATTGAAATTGAGTTGCACCCGTGAGGTTTACAAAATAATCTTTAGGGTTTATGTGAGGCAGAGGTGATTCTGTGCAGTTGAGTTCCCTTCAGGGTTTGGAGGCTGCTCTGAACTCTGTTAGCTCTTCTCTCACTATCTTTTTCCAGCCAGGGTAATAGGAATAGAATGGCCTTTTGTTTCACTGAAACTCTGAATTTATAACCTGATTTTTGTGGACCTGTGGGCTCAAATGAGAGAGGTCCAAGTCCAAGATTTTTTCTTTTATTTATTTATTTATTTATTATTTATTTTCGTTTTTCGTTTTTTCTTTTCGTTTCTCGTTCTTTTTTTTTTCTTTTTTTTTCAAAATACGTGGGCTTCGCCTAGCGAGCATGACAGCTCATGAACAAACCTTTGCTCCTTCAAGATTAACGTTTTGACTGACGAATAGACCCCTGTTGGAAGTAACTCAAGTCTTTCCCTTGTGTTGACTGATCATCTAAATAGAGCCCACAAAGTGTCCTGGATGATGTTCAAGCTTCTTGGATCCGATTCCGATTACCATGATGAAATGCAAATGCTAAATGACCTAAAAAATGAATGCATGCATGAGGTGTAAAGCGTATGCTTCCAGGAAAAATGAAGGGTAAATTTTGGGGTATTACAGTTTCTCTTGAGGTCATCATCATTTGACAAACACATCAAAAATTAGGTCTCAGTATATTTCAAAATAGTCAGATGAATTGACTGATCAACTTCTCAAGTCCACACTTCCAATCTTGATGAATTGATGATTGAGGACACTAAAATAAGCTCAAATATGCATGAAATGATGAATGAAAGAACTTAACTTGATTCTATTTGATCATGGGTTGAGGTTGCTTCATGAGCAAGGCACAATCAATGCACAGATGAATTAGGGCTTCCTTGGGAAACAATCCTCAAGCCCTTTGGTTTATCTTGATAAAATTGACAAATTGAGATACTTGGGAGGCATATATGATGAATGAGATATTTGGGAACCATTGTCATGCTTGCTTTCACCTTCACCTGGCCATATCAATGAGCATAGGGTCTCCTAGGAGCCTTGGATCTTATGATTGCTCAAGCTGCAAAACAAAAGATGTTAGTGACATATTTTTGTGCTTTTGGTGAGTAAAAAAAATAAGAAAAGCAATAATATACAATTCAAGCATGCTTCGTGGTCTCAGACCAACTCACACAAGTCCCAACCCTAGGGTTAAGGAGCCAAGATGTTATGATCCTTAAGGCAAATGCAAAGTGAAATGATATGATGCCATGAGGGATCTTAGGGTCAAAATTAGGGTCTTACAGCAGGTTATTATTGGCTGACAATGGAATCTGACTATTGCCAATTTGTGAAGAAATGCCACAAGTGTCAAATCTATGCAGATAAGATTCATGTACCCCTGACACTGTTGAACATCATTTCCTCTCCATGGCCCTTCTCCATGTGGGGAATCGATACGATTGCCATGATTGAGCCCAAAGCGTCGAATGGACATCATTTCATTATGGTGGCAATTTATTACTTCACAAAATAGGTTGAAGCGACATTGTATGCAAATGTAACCAAGCAAGTTGTTGTGAGGTTTATAAAAAATCAGATTATATGTTGTTATGGTGTGCTAAGCAAGATCATTATTGATAATGGATCGAACTTGAATAATAACATGGTGGAAGCTCTTTGCAAAGACTTTAAGATTGCACATCATAACAGTAGGGAGTTCTGCAAGGTGTTTGTAAGGGGACAATGTGTGAAATTCTCACCAAGTATTATCAACAAGTTCCTAGGAAGAGGAACTGATGGAGGATTGGACCTAGAGACTACAGACAATGAGGTCTATAGGGTTATCACAGTTGGCCAAGTTAAGGAATGGCCTAGTAAGAATCACTTATCAGCTGGGAAGCTCACTGTTAAATATGCCATCTTACACAAGATTGGTTCAGCTAATTGGGTGCCTACTAATCATGTCTCTACCATCTTCATTAGTCTTGGAAGAATCATTCATGCAATTGGAACAAGGGTTAACTATGATTTTGGAAAGTTCATATTTGATCAAACCATCAGACATGCTTCTACAAATGTTGTGAAGTTACCCATTGCCTTCCCCTCCCTTATTTGTGGCATTATCCTGAGCCAACAACCAGGCATCCTGAGTACAAGTGACATCCCAAGCAGGAGAAAGTCCCCTCTATCCATTCATTATAAGTTGTTTGAGGGAAGTCATGTCAATGATGTCATGACATCTTCCAGAAGGGAGCCTACATCTCAAGGGAGCTTGATTGATCAACTGAAAGAAACCTGCAAGGAATTGGATAATGGTATAAGGGTGGCCAAGGCAAGAAAAGAAGCTTTGGAAGTTCTTATCTGCAGCATGGAAAAGGAAGAAATGGAGAAGGCTGCTAGAAATTCAGATGCAAAAGCCCAATCCAGTGGTAGATCTGAAAGTTCTGAAGGCTCTGAAGATGAAAGTGAAGGTGAAGGTGATACTTCTTCTTCTGGTTAATGGTTCCTTCCTGTGGTAAAGAATAGTATGATGAGATGAAGATGGGGCAAAAGGTGTTGTGAAGCTGTTCTGCTGTTGCTGTATGAGTGCTGAAGTTTTTTTGTTTTTTTTTTGGAAATTGTGTAATGTGTGGCAGTCCTCATTGATGCCTGTTTTGTAATATTTAGGGCTCTTAAAGAGTTCCTTGGATTTGTTCATTAACTCAGCTATCACAGCTGTGTATAATGATGGTTTGTACTTCCTGAATATTATGTTTTAACATGCTTAATGTTATAACATCTGATCTAACTTTCTCTGCTAAGATAATGGACATTTATTTTGTCTGATTGGACCTTTGGTCAATTTTGACTAAAAAGGGGGAGAAGTGTTGATATGGAAGCTGTTGTGGAAGTTGTGAGATGTATATAGCTGGAGGACAGATATTTTTAAAAGAGGTGCACAAATGTTAAAACAGAATGTTATTCTGTTTACAAATGTCAAAGAGGATGTCTGATATGGTGCACATGTGTTGTTGTTGTTGAAGCAGATGTCAGAATGACATTCTGGCTGGTACAGGTACTGGAGTTACAGTAGCTGTTATGTTCATGGAGACTGTTTGTTGTGTGCACAGATTAGGGGGAGAAGGAGTACCCTTGTGCATTTGTGTGTCTTACTAGTTGCATCCATAACTAGTAATTCTGTTTTTGTTGCACAGATTTAGGGGAGGAGAAGTACCCTTGTGCATGTGTGCATTACTAGTAGCCATAGCTAGTAATTGTTTTGCTTCTGCTGCTGATTAAACTACTGTTATGTTGTTTAACTGCTGATAGTTTACCTTGTGAACAAAAAGGACAGATATATGTTTTAGCCAAAATTTTCCAAAGGGGGAGTTTGTTGATTCTGAGTGTTGGCAGCAATTTTGGTAAAACAAAGAGTGTTCACAAGATGTCATATGTGATGTCTTAACATGAGATATCCTATGTACCTGCTGGAGTTCAAGAACATGTTCATGCAGGATTGTTTCAGAATGCCACGTACAATGTCATGGCTTCTGATATTGGATGTACCTGCTGGAGCTTAAATGAAAGACATGTTATGAAGGATTTTTTCAGATGACATACACAAGGTCATGGCATCTGATATGGTTGTACCTGCTGGAAGTTATAAAAGGAATTATTGGATTATGCAGGATTTGTCCAGGATGTCAGACTCGATGTCACGACATCCTGTACACAGAACATTTAGTATGAATGTCTGGTGTTTTGTGATTGCACAATTAATGGCAATCTTTGTATGATTGAAGATATGATTAGTTGGCGCATTCAATCATGGATTACAACCAGATTTACTTATTTTCCAAGGAGATCTAATCAGCTGTTATAAAAAGATTTGATTGGAAAATAGATTTAGGGTTTTCAAGATGTCCAAGCCCAGCTGAAAGCTTCTATAAAAAGGGACTTAGAAAACCTGTTTAAACACACAACCAATACTGAGCGAAATATAGAGAGAGCTAGGGTTTGTGTCTGTTTAGTCGTGAGACTTGTAAGCCATTCAAGTCATCCATTGATGATTGGATTGGACTGATTTGTGGTTGTAATTTGTCACTCTAAAGCTGTTAAGCAAGAGTGTGTGTCTTCTTGATCAAAGCTGTGAAGCAAGATCAAGAGTGTGTCTTCTTGATTGAAACTGTGAAGTAAAATCAAGAGTGTGTAATTGAAAAGTATTTTCTTTTCTCAAGGGATGGTTGTTTAAAATCACTGGTGTGTGATTGTGGGGAAGTGAGTGGGTTCTCATATCTAAGAGTGCTTAGGTAGAAATTGCACGGGTGGAGATTCGGTGAGAAAGACTGTAACTTGTTGAAGTGTACGTAGAGTCTTTGAACTAATTCTATTTTAGTGAATTTCCTTCCTGGCTTGGTAGCCCCCAGACGTAGGTGAGTTGCACCGAACTGGGTTAACAATTGCTTGTGTTATTTGCTTTACCATTCTGTATCTTTATCCATTGTGTGTTAACAGATATTAGTGTCGTGACATTACATTCGACATCTTATATCTGATACCAGAATTTCACTTTCCGCACTCGCACTACTTTATTTATTTCTCGCACTCGCACTACTTTTATTTATTTCCTGCACTCGCACTACTTTCATTTATTTCTCGCACTCGCACTACTTTCATTTATTTCTCGCACTCGCACTACTTTTATTTACTCTCCGCACTCGCACTACTTTCATTTACTTTACGCACTCGCACTACTTTTATTCAAATTAAAATGCACCTTTACTTTACCATGTCTAACTAAACCTATAAAAGTTAGAATGTAAGGACCGTAATTGAACCGATAATCCGTACAATTGTTCGTAGAAACACTTAAGGGCTATTTTAACTTTCAACTTAAGTTTTCCTGCACTTAATTTTTGTTGGGTAAGATCGAAAGTCGTCCAACGTCCTTTTAAACTTAGTTGTTTTTTTAACTATTTCAAAAACAACGAAAGCGCTTTGTTTAGTTCATTAGAGTTTTTAACTTAAGAAGAAAAGTGATTTTAAAACTATTTTCGGACGCGTTTATAAGTTTAGAGTCTGGTTCATGAGAACCTCTTTTGGTTAAGAAATACAGGTTAAAATACTTTTCAACTTAGTCAAGATACTATATTTCTTAAAAATAGGTTTACTACTCTAACGCAATGCGCACCTTTTTATAAGTGACAAAAGAGGGTTTGATTAGGGAGTACAACTCGGTTCTGAATACGCGAAAGCAACAGTTCCTGTTAAATTGGTTCTTTTCAAAGTAGGAAACACTGCCCATAAGTAGTTCTATTAGCAAGTACTTGGATTATTAATTGATTATGTGAATTACATTTGAGCTTGTCTTTATTAATTGAACTTTATTCAATACTTTACCTTTCATTGCACACTCTTAAAACCCCTATTTCGTTTACCTTAGATAAACACCGTAACAATAGATAACGATAGATTGACACTTGGTCTCTGTGGATTCGACAATCTTTTATATTACTCTGACACGTTCGTATACTTGCGAAAAGCACGCATCAAGTTTTTGGCGCCGTTGCTGGGGACCAATTTCGTCAAATTTCGTATCATGTTGTTATATCGTTTAGACTTAGGTTATTACCCGCCGATCAATGCGAAGAACTCGCAGCACCGGAAGCTTAGTATACCCTCTGGCGGAACCTGAACGTTACGCTCGCGCACGTTTATTTTTCCATAGAATTAGGAGAGCTATGGCCGAAGATCAAAACCAAAGACCTCTTAAGGATTTCGCCCAACTATCCAACGAAGGACCTAGTTCTAGTATAGTAAACCCAACCATCCAACGAAGGACCTAGTTCTAGTATAGTAAACCCAACCATCCCAGCTAATAATTTCGAACTTAAACCCTCCCTGTTGCAACTAGTGCAACAGAGACAATTCGCAGGTCTCGCTACCGAGAACCCAAACCAACATTTAAAAATCATTCTCCAATTAGCAGACACTTTTAAAACCAATGCAGCTTCTCCTGAGGCAATCCGTTTAAGATTATTCCCTTTTTCCTTCAGAGATAAAACCCTATCATGGTTAGATTCCCTTCCACCCAATTCCATTACAACTTGGGATAACCTTAGAAGAGTATTCCTTACTAGATACTTTCCCCCAAGTAAAACCGCCGTTCTTCGAAACCATATAACTAGATTTACCCAGAACCAAGGAGAATCGTTGTTCGAAGCTTGGGAAAGATATAAAGAGTTGTTAAGAGCATGCCCACATCATGGTTTAGAAAACTGGTTAATCATTCAGACCTTCTATAATGGACTTCAATATAACACTAAGATGACCATTGACGCTTCCGCATGCGGTGCGCTGATGAACAAACCTTATCCTGAAGCTAGTTCCCTCATCGAAGATATGGCTCAAAACCATCAATCATGGGGAGTCGAACGAGCGAAAGTTGAGAAGAAGGAAGCCCAAGGAGGAGTACATGAACTAAGCTCTATAGACATGATGCAAGCCAAAATGGACGCATTAGCCCTCAAGGTCGAGCATATGTGCATAAACCTGAATACTGCAACTACAGTTTCGTTGGATTGTGAGATATGTGGAACCAAAGGACACCAATCTGCAGAATGCAGTCTATTAAATGAAACCCACTCTGAGCAAGTGAACTACACCCAAGGGAACCCATATTCGAATACCTATAACCCTGGATGGAGGAATCACCTGAACTTCTCCTATAAGAACAATAACCCAATTCAAAATAATGTACCTCCGAGACAACCAGGTTACCAAGCCCCAAGATCAAATCAACCTATGCAACCTGTACCACCAAAGTTGAGCCTTGAGAAAATTATGGAAAATTTTATCACTGCTCAAACCCAACAAAATAAAGAGTTCATGAACCAAAACATTCACGTTAATGAACTGATTACCCAGTTAGGAACCAAGGTTGACCAAATAGTTACTCACACCAAGATGCTTGAAAACCAGATCTTTCAGGTAGCTTTAAACCCAGCCCCCCAGACTACACCTGGAGGACAGTTCCCTGGACAACCTCAACAGAATCCGCGAGGGCAAGCCAATGCCATTACCCTACGAAGTGGGAACGCTTATGATGAGCCACCAAACCCAAGATTGAGCGAACCCAAAACTTCTAAGGAATGTACCAAACCCACGGACAAAGTAAAGGAACCAGTGGAATCTGAAAAACAGGAAGGTCATAAAAAAGGAGAAGAACCTAAAGATAAAACTTATGTACCACCCCCGCCGTATAAACCACTTATACCCTATCCGCAAAGACTCAAACAAACCCAGATCAAAAACCAGTATCAAAAATTTATTAAGGTTATAGAAAAACATCACGTAGAAATCCCTTTCACAGAAGCCATCACCCAAATACCTTTTTATGCAAAGTTTCTCAAAGACATCCTAACCAACAAACATAGACTCGACGATCCGAAACCCTTGGAATGCAATTCTATTTCCGAGAATAAGTTAGCCAAAAATGATAAAGATCCTGGAAATTTCTCCATTCCTTATCTTTTGGGAAGTCCTGTCATCGAAAAAGCTTTTCTAGATTTAGGAGCTAGTGTGAGCTTAATGCCTTTAGCAGTTTGTGAGAGGTTAAACTTGAGAGAATTACAGTCTACTAAGATGTCACTTCAGTTAGCCGATAGATCTGTTAAGTATCCGATAGGCATTTTAGAAGATGTCCCTGTTAGGATAGGTCAGTTATTTATCCCTACTGATTTTGTTGTCATGGACATCAAAGAGGACAATGATATACCAATCCTTATAGGTAGACCATTCTTATCAACTGCAGCAGCCATAATAGATGTCAAGAGAGGAAAGTTGACCTTTGAGGTAGGTGACGAGAAAATAGAATTTATACTTTCGAAATTTCTTATGGCACCTGTGAAGGGAGACACATGTTATGCCATAGATATCATTGATGAATGCGTTAGGGAATTAGAACAAGAAGAAATCATAAAAACAATTAAGTTGCCCTCAACTCTCATACTAGAAGATGATGACTTTAGGAAACCCTACATCGATGATAACCTTTACGAATGTTTATCCCTTACCCCAGATCCTATGCCATGCCCTAAGAAATCAACCTTAGAACTTAAGGAGCTGCCTAAGAACCTGAGATATGAGTTCCTCGACGAAGAGATGAACCGTCCAGTTATAGTCAGTGCTACCTTGAGCCAAGAGGAAACAAACCAACTTTTAGATGTTTTATGAAGATATCCCTCAGCCTTAGGATATAATATCTCTGACCTGAAAGGTATAAGCCCATTTGTATGCATGCATCGAATTTCGCTCAAAGAAGATTCAAAAACCTCCAGAGAACATCAGAGAAGAATAAACCCTATAATGAGTGATGTTGTTAAATAAGAAGTTCTTAAGTTACTTGAGGCAGGTATAATCTATCAGATCTCGGATAGTAAGTGGGTGAGCCCTGTGCATGTAGTACCTAAAAAGGGAGGCATCACAGTCGTACAAAACGATAAAGGTGAATGTGTAGCAAAATGGATGGAAGGAGGATGGCGGATGTGCATAGACTACAGAAAATTAAATAAAGCAACCGGGAAGGATCATTTCCCTTTACCATTTATAGACCAGATGTTGGAGCGTCTAGCCAGACACTCTTACTTCTGTTATCTGGATGGATACTTAGGATTCTTCCAAATACCTATCCACCCCGAAGATCAAGAAAAAACTACCTTTACATGCCCTTATGGAACTTTTGCCTACAGACGAATGTCATTCGGCCTCTATAACGCCCCAGCTACCTTCCAAGCTGCATGATGTCAATCTTTGCAGATCACCTAGATGGTATCATTGAAGTATTTATGGATGATTTCTCGGTTTGGGGATTTTATTTCCATAATTGTCTTGCTAACCTTGAGAAAATCCTGGAGAGATACGTGGAGGTGAACCTCGTGCTAAATTGGGAAAAGTGTCATTTCATGGTGACCGAAGGAATTGTTTTAGGACATATAGTTTCTGAAAAAGGTATAGAGGTAGATAGAGCTAAGATAGAAGTTATAGAGAACCTAAAACCACCCAAAACCATCAGAGAAGTACGAAGTTTCCTTGGACATACTGGATTCTATCGGCGTTTTATCAAGGACTTCTCCAAAATAACTAAACCTTTAACTGGCCTTTTAATGAAAGATGCTGAATTCATTTTCGATGGAAAATATAATGAAGCATTTAATCTTTTAAAGCAAGCATTAATATCAGCACCTATTATGAAACCCCCTGATTGGTCAGAACCTTTTGAGATAATGTGCGAGGCTAGTGATTATGCCATTGGAGCCGTTCTAGGACAAAGGAAAGATAAAAAATTACATGCCATTTATTATGCCAGTAGAACCCTACACGCTGCCCAACTCAACTACGCAACAACTGAAAAGGAATTACTAGCTGTAGTTTTCGCTATAGATAAATTTAGATCTTATCTAGTAGGAGCCAAAATTATAGTTTACACCGATCGTGCTGCCATTCGTTACCTATTAAGTAAAAAAGATGCCAAGCCCAGGTTACTCCGATGGATTCTCTTACTATAAGAGTTTGATTTAGATATAAGAGATAAAAAAAGGCACTGAAAATGTAGTAGCTGATCACCTTTCTAGGCTAGAACACCTAAAACCAGACTTACTACCCATAAATGATGATTTTGCCTATGATAGACTGATAGCTAGACTAGAAACCATTGAAGACGATAGCCTAGGCCCTCATGAGCACTTCCAAAAATCCTTAGCAGTATGTAACGTGCCATGGTATGCAAACTTTGTTTATTACCTAGCTGCTTATATCGTACCCCCTGATCTTGACTACCACTGCAAGAAGAAGTTCTTCAACGATGTGAGAAACTTTTATTGGGAGGAACCGCTCCTTTTCAAAAGGGGTAAAGATGGCATTTTTCACTGTTGCATTCCAAAAGAGGAGGTAAAAAGTATAATTGAGCATTGTCACTCTGCATCCTATGATGGACATGCGAGCACCTCTAAGACATACGTCAAGATTCTTCAAGCTGGCCTATTCGGGCCTACCATGTGGCGCGATGTCTATGCTTGCATTGTCAAATGTGATAGATGCCAACGCGCTGGAAACATTTCAAGGCGTGATGAGATGCCTCTAAGAAACATTCAGGAAGTAGAACTCTTCGACGTATGGGGTATAGATTTCATGGGACCTTTCCCACCATCCTTAGGAAACAAGTATATCTTAGTAGCTGTGGACTACATGTCTAAGTGGATTGAAGCTATAGCTGCACCCAAAAACAATACTAGGGTGGTGATCAAGTTATTTAAAAACTACATATTCCCTAGATTTGGAACACCCCGTTTAGTCATAAGCGACGGAGGATCACACTTCATATCGAGAATATTTGATAAACTTTTAAGAAAATATGGAGTTAGGCATAGAGTAGCAACACCATACCACCCACAGACTAGTGGCCAAGTAGAAGTATCCAATAGGGAGATAAAACAAATTCTAGAAAAAACAGTTTCAATATCTAGAAGAGACTGGTCTCAGAAGCTTCAAGAAGCATTATGGGCCTATAGAACCGCTTTTAAAACCCCTATAGGAACTACTCCCTACCAACTAGTCTATGGAAAATCCTATCACTTACCTTTCGAATTAGAGCATAAGGCCTATTGGGCCATTAAAACTTTGAATTTAGATTACCTGACCGCTAGTGAAAAGCGTATCCTTGACATTCACAAACTAGAAGAACTCAGGTAATCTACCTACGAGAATGCCAAAATATACAAAGAGAGAACAAAAGCCTGGCACGATAAAAGAATAGTTAAGAAATATTTCAATATAGGCGACCCTGTTCTCTTGTTCAACTGTAGGTTACGACTTTTCCCTGGGAAGCTGCGCCCGAGATGGACTGGCCCTTTCAAAGTATCCAAGATTCTGAGATCCGGAGCCGTAGAAATCAAGAACGAAACTTGTAGTCCATTCATTGTAAATGGACAAAGACTGAAGCTCTACGAAGGAGGAGACATTCCAATAGACTACTCAAGCCACACTCTGATAGATCCACCGACTCTTACTACAGGTGTATAAATTCCGATGGTCAAGCTAATGACGTTAAACAAGCGCTGCTTGGGAGGCAACCCACGGTTTTTTTATCTCGTTTTACTTTTTTGCATTTACTTTATTTTTGTTTATTTTTTATTTTGTTTATCATATTCTCACCGGGACTAAATATTTGAAATGTTTGTATTTTTAGGATCCCTTTTCCTAACTTTTACAGGATACAGGACTTCGACGATATGCACGTAGCCTCTAGAAACGATGCCCAGAGAGAGCGTTACATAGCTCTCCACCAGCGCCCTATGGCCCCCACACGCTATCCAGATCAGCACTGCATGGAAGCCCTGGGCATTGAGCCAAGCATCCGATTTCTGAGCCACCAACTCCATTGGGACGAGTTCGCTGACGACCTGAGCAACACCTACAGGAACTTGACATTGGAGTTCCTCAGTTCATTTGATTATGACCCTTACTCTGGACCGGATGGGTATGCTGCTTTCAGTCTCTTTGGGATTGAGTACTCTTTCAGCCAGAAGGAGTTCGGTGACCTATTAGGCTTCCAGACCACCCCCGACGCTATCCCTGAGACGCCGATGGGATACTTTCTGGGTAAGGAAGTGGAAAAGTTCTGGAGCGATATCTCCGGTGGAGGGAGTCAGGATCCTTCTACTCAGTTATCCCAGACTATATACAACCCTGCTTTTAGGTACTTCCAGATGATACTGGCACACTCCTTCCTAGGAAGACCAGAAGCTGAGACTATACTAAGTGAGAAGGAGATATTCTTATTGTTCTGTGCATCCCAGTCTCACCCTGTGGCATGTGGGAACTTTCTGTTGCGTGGCCTCAGCGGTGTTTCCAGATCGTCCGAAGGAGTCATTCATGTAGGAGGGATCATCACACAGATTGCCATCGCCTTAGGTCTATCCCGCAAGCTGCTACATCTCAGGACCTTTTGTTGGCAAACTACTATGGATATCGACTTTTGCTTGACTAGAGGGTTGATGAGGAGATCCTCCTTCAACCCAAGACAATTCAGATTGTTGGTCGATAGTGAGGCGATACATTATTTTACACTGCCTGATCCTATGATGACCAGCGTTCATGACCCAGCTAACTGGAGTTATGCTTTGGAGGGCCAGGGAGAGACTGTCGAGGAGCCTAGATCCCCACCTGTTGCTGAGTATACCCCTACACCGCCTTCGCCCAGGATCACTATATTCTCTAACAATTTATCATTGTAGACCCCAGACATCCGCACCCAAATTGCAGAGTGTCGTAGAGAGATTGTCGGGCTTAGGCAGGAGGTGGCTGACCTTACCTTACAGATGGGAGTATCCGATCTCACACATGCTACCGAGGCTGACTATTTATACCAGGAGATCGCAGAGCTTCACCTGGAGATAGCCATGCTTCATGGATCTAGTCAGGCAGACGAACCCCTTACTATTTGATTTTACCATCTTGTTTTATTTTGTCTCATTTATGCTTATATTTTTCGCATTTACCTAACTTATTTTATATCATTGCATTTGGGATATTTTCTTAACTATGTCAGCACATTAACATTAATATTTCCATATCTATATTTTATGTGTGTTTATTATATTTATATTTTTATCATAGTCTAGTTGTATTATTTATTTATTTATTTATTGGTCTAATCTTTAAAATTTTATTTTTTAAAATTATGCAAGCCTTATGTCACTGGGAAAATACAATGCAAATGCTATCCGGACCCCCCAACCGAAAAGAGAACGAGAAGCCCATGCTAAATGACCAAAATCCGGCCCAGTCGAATTTAGCCTTGTGGCGCCCGCCATAGATGTTGTGGCGCCCGCCACAGCGTCTGTATAAGCTCGGGGAAGACTCACATTTTTCACCATTTTCATACCTTCAAACCTTCAAAACCCATTTTTCCACCTTACAAAAACGCCCTTGAACCCCACAAAAGCTCCCACATTTCTCATCTTCACACCCAATTTCAAACCGAAGGGCATCCTTGTCATTTCCATTATTTTCCTTGCCTATAAATAGAGACTTGATTTCATTTGTTTCATCATTCAAACTTAGAGCAAACTTAGTTTCACTTAGACATATATTCAGTATTTTAAAAGTGGTAATCCCTTCGCATTGGGGTGTTACCACAATTGTGTAATCAAGTCTGTGATTGAGTCTGTAATCGAGTTTGGAGCACTTCGGAAGGAAGTTAATCCTGCCGCCATTTTCATTTCCGTTTTGCATTTTATTCAACCCTCCGATTGAAGCAGGTTTTTATTGCTTTATCTTTATCTATTTATTTTCTCGCACTCGCTTTATTTTTATTTATTTCTCGCACTCGCACTACTTTTATTTACTTTCCGCACTCGTACTACTTTATTTATTTCTCGCACTCGCACTACTTTTATTTATTTCCCGCACTCGCACTACTTTCATTTATTTCTCGCACTCGCACTACTTTCATTTATTTCTCGCACTCGCACAACTTTTATTTACTTTCCGCACTCACACTACTTTTATTTACTTTACGCACTCGCACTACTTTTATTTAAATTAAAATTCACCTTTACTTTACCATGTCTAACTAAACCTATAAAGGTTAGAATGCAAGGACCGTAATTGAACCGATAATCCGTACAATTGTTCGTAGAAACACTTAAGGGCTATTTTAACTTTCAACTTAAGTTTTTCCGCACTTAATTTCCATTGGGTAAGATCGAAAGTCGTCCAACGCCCTTTTAAACTTAGTTGTTTTCTTAACTATTTCAAAAATAGCGAAAGCGCTTTGTTTAGTTCATTAGGAGTTTTTAACTTAAGAAGAAAAGTGATTTTAAAACTATTTTCGGACGCGTTTATAAGTTTAGAGTCTGGTTCGTGAGAACCTCTTTTGGTTAAGAAATCCAGGTTTAAATACTTTTCAACTTATTCAAGGTACTATATTTCTTAAAAATAGGTTTACTACTCTAACACAATGCGCGCCTTTTTATAAGTGACAATAAGAGGGTTTGATTAGGGAGTACAACTCGGTTCTGAATACGCGAAAGCGACAGTTCCTGTTAAATTGGTTCTTTTCAAAGTAGGAAACAGTGCCCATAAGTAGTTCTATTAGCAAGTACTTGGATTATTAATTGATTATGTGAATTACATTTGAGCTTGTCTTTATTAATTGAACTTTATTCAATAATTTACCTTTCATTGCACAGTCTTAAAACCCCTATTTCGTTTACCTTAGATAAACACCGTAACAATAGATAACGATAGATTGACACTTGGTCTCTGTGGATTCGACAATCTTTTATATTACTCTGACGCGTTCGTATACTTGCGAAAAGCACGCATCAAAGGTGCATAAATAATGTTGAAAGAGTTGAGGATGAAATGATATGATGGTTCTTTTTTTTTAATGGAGATGAAAAAATGGTTAGGGGTCAAATAATTTCTCAGTGTTGAATGTATATTCCATTTCGTATGGCAATGGAAACTGAATATACATGGCAAGCTAAGTTGTGTTTCTTGTTTCTGAATAAAACATGTCACCATGGTTGATTAAACCAATTGTGGGGATATTTAATTTATTTAATTAAATTAAAAAGTTCCAATTGCTAACCATGTTAAAATTTAAAAATAAAATGGAAAATACCACCATGGTGGTTTAATCAACCGTAGTAACATCTGTATTATTTTTAGATTAAAATTAAATCAAAAAGAAATGTGCCACAATCAAAATAAAAATAAAATAGGTAAATAAAATCACTACGGTTGGATTAATCAACCGTAGTGTAATCTGATTTGTATTTAATTTAAAAATAAACCAAAAAGAAATATTCCATTATAATATTAAAGAAATCAAAATTTGTTGGGGCTGAGATTCAAACCTGTTTAATTGCGGAACCATAAATGCTGATGGTTGCGGAAACTACGAAGGTTCTAAGCTTCTGAAGCACTACGTCGATGTGACACCATGCATTGAAGGTTGTGATCATGGTGCTTCTTGAACCATAGAAATCGGTCTTGGTGTGATGTCGTTAACGGGTGTTTGTATCTTTGATATGATGGACTTAAGGGGTACCTGCATGGTTAGAACTCTAACTCCTAAGTCACTTTAGGGTCCAAGATAGTGGTAGTGAAGTGGTGACTATATATTGTGTACCTGAGAACCCTTTCTGAAGGTATTAATACCTTGGTCTTGATGGAGTAGGTTGGATAGTGGGTCTTGTGCTATTGGGCCTTTGGCTGGCACTGAGCAGTGAGTCTTAGGGTCATTTATCGGCACGATACAATTCCCTTAAATACTATTCAACCATATTTTATGTCTAAGGAGTCTTTTAGTATTATTGATCATCCTTAAAGGATGTTTGTCCAAGCGTCGGTTGGCATTCCACTACTTTGGTTTGGCCAAAGCGTGATACAAATGTGAGCATTAAATACAATCCAATTATTGAAACATTTCTCCATTTTTCTTTAATATGTGACCCGAAAAGGTGTGTGATGACATGATGCAGCTTTCCGTGTACTCGAGTGCACTTGCGTATGGTTGTCTTCCCTACATGATATCTGACCGTCGAGTTTCCCTTGTTTTTTACTTTTGATCTGATCCATTAAATTTCCTTTGCTTATGTAAAGATGGAGAGAGATCATGGAGAAACTTTTTATCCATTGTGTAGACTGAGTTTCCATTGTCTCTTTGAGTTTTTACCTCTTATCTAAGAGCACTTGTCTTCTAGAGTAAACGTCGTCACATGCTAAAACTTTTAAAGCATTAAATCTTTGACTTTTCAGCTCCCATCCTTCTTTCATCGCTTTCTCCCTCATACTTCTAGGTACCTTCTCTTCTCCTCATATCTTACTTAAGAATGTATCACATTTTCAGTATGATGAGTGGTAACCCTGTTATCATCAAGAGTGACTTGGAGGGTAGTGTTTATTCGTCTTTAAAAAAGGGAATGGAGTCTAAAGTGCATTCCTTCCCATCTGTCAGTGGGTTTTTTGAATCAAAAATCATCATTTTGTGTGATGATCAAAGATGGAAGAGTTTTTTTGTAGAATCTCTTTCAGATGAAGCTTTCTCTATGCATACTATAGGATCTCTATTTCCTGCGAAACTTGACAATGCTGGAAACCATGCCGAGAGATCGATACATTCTCTTGTATTGAATGAGGAAAAATATAGGCTTTCCGTCAAAGGAGGGAATATGTTGGTTGTTTTCCAAAACATATCAAGATTCAACTAGTCATGACCCTATTGACGTTGAAATTGCTTGTCATATGGAGTGTCAAAGGCGACATGTCATCGTGTCTTGGGTCAATTCTGGTGACCATCAATTTTGGTGGTCATTCGGCTTTTACTTTCTGAATGATCTTATGTCCTTGGCCACGAATCTTTTGTATTGTGATGGCTCACGAATGCGTGATTTTCTAGCTTTTTCACTTCAATCTTGCCTGATACTTCCTTATTAGATGAAATAGATACAAACAAATAAAAACACATGAAAGAGACCCAAAATAATGAAAAAACACAAGAAAGCATAAATAAAATAAGCTAAAAATATGATGCAATAATCACTTACCAAACACCCCCAAACTTAAATCATTTATTGTCCTCAATCAACAAGCTTTCTTAAGAAAATTTTGAATCAAGCGGTTTAGTTATTTAAAAGCTTAAGAATAATGAAATCACTAGTACTCATACATGGATCATTGTTACAATCGGCTAAGATCTAGGTTACTCGGTACTTATTGAGACCAAAAGCATTATATGAACATAAGACTATAAAACAGGTACATACAAAAGTTTCTTATTTCGGCTACATCTCTAACTATGCTTTGGACTTAAGTCTCTTTTTCAATTTTCCTCCCCTTTTGTTTAGACAACCAAATTAGGACAATTGGAATTATGATAATCATCACATACACAAGATTGATCGATATTTTTTTTATTTTTACACATGATAAGCAATTACATGCTTTCTTTATTTGCATATGTGATTTACACACTTTTATGTTTTTACTTATTTCCCATTTTGGGTCAAAGTTTGGGGTTTAACCGCCATTAGGATGAATAACCAGGTGAAGGTTACCCAACTTAGAAGGTGAGTTATCGTTTACCACCATTTTTTTATCTTTTTTATGCTTAAAAGAATTTACTCTCTCAACCGATCATACATGACATGTGAATCAAAAATATGTCAGACTCTCAAAATAAGCTCTTAAAGGAGTACTTCTCTGAATCAGAGTATTATGATACAAAATATACATTAGACTTGTATCTTACTCGGGAAACTTAGGGTGTTTAGATAATACTGATTTTATCAACTTTTCGAGGGTCTCTAAACTTATCCTATCATCCCTTCAAGCCTATATACTTTCTCAGGTATTTTTCAAACTTAAAAGCTTTTTTCAAAAAAAAAATACAACTCAAATTTTGATGAAATTTAACAATGATAAATGCAATCATATAAACACATTATCCTAATCAGCACACAACACATAACAAACAAGAAATAAAATTAAGGGAAAAAATAGAAAAGGGAAATACCCCCCAAACTTAAATCAGACATTGGCCTCAGTGTTCAATAAAAGTAGAGGGAGGTATGGAGAAAACTCATGAAACACCTTTATGAGGAGATGGGAAGTGAAACATAAGGGGAACACAAAACAAAGAGAACTTGAAAAAAAAACATAAAAAGTGTGGGTTGCCTCCTAGCTGTCGTGCGGAGAAAAATTCTTGACCAAATCGCATGCTCGAAGATACAATAGAGTCTCCATCGAACTTATTTATTCCAGAAGGAAAGGGAAATATTGATAAAACCCAGGGGAAGAGAAAATGGGTAAGGAAGTCGGTTATACAGGGGGAACGTATTATCATCCCTCACGTTTGTTGTACTCAACGAGAACTATTTTGATTGATCTTTGCACGAAAGGGTGTTATCATCTGAAGATTACTTCCAAAAGAGGGAGAAAAGGTTTAATAATTAGTTTGCTTGCCAAGGATTGGAACCCTCGTGCCTACGTATTCTCATAGTGCAATGAGAAAATCATAGCTCCGTAGTTCATGGCAAGGTTTGGATTCTCACGGTAATCGGCCACACAAGATGAAATGCAAGAAAAATACATGAATAAGCATACAAAAATAACTCAAACAAGAAGGCAAGAATGGAAGGCACGAGCAAGCAAATCATTCATGGAGTGATAAATAAAGTTTGAGGAAACTCTGTTGTATCTTCGAGTGTGCGATGCGCTCATGTATTTTTTGTAGTGTGACAGATGGCGACTCTGCTGGGGATTGACAAGAATGCTTTATTGGGGAAGTAGCTCAATATGGAAGATTATTGAAAAACATAAGATTAACACATACGAGTATTGGACGTCAATATGAATGAGTATTGAAAAGGGTAAGGTTATCATGAACGAGTGTTAGAAATCAATACAGACGAGTATTGAAAAGGGAATTTCTACTCAGACGAGTGTTAGAAATCAATACACACGATTATTGGAAAGAGAGTCTCAACACAGATGAGTGTTGGAGGTTAATATGGATGAGTATTGAAAAAACGATGTCAACACGTACGAGTGTTGGAAATCAATACAAACGAGTATTTAAAAAATGTGAGATTAACACGGACGAGTGTTAGTAATCAATACGGATGAGTATTAAAAAAAGGTGAGATCAACACACACGAGTGTAGAAAATCAATACGGACGAGTATTGAAAAAAGTTAATGTCAACACGAAGGAGTGTTGGAAGTCAATATAGACGAGTGTTAGAATTCAATATAGACGAGTATTGAAAGGGAAACATCAACACGGACGAGTGTTGGCAATCAATACATACGAGTTTTGGAAAAAGGGATCAACACGGATGAGTGTTTAAAATCAATATGAACGAGTATTAGAAAAAGGGATCAAAATAAACGAGTGTTGGAAATCAAAACGGACGAGTATTGAAAAAAGGGATCAACACGGACGAATGTTGGAAATCAATACAAACGAGTATTAATAAAAGGAATCAAAATGAATGAGTGTTGGAAATTAATGCGGGCGAGTATTGAAAAAAGGGATCAACACGGACGACTCTTTGAAATCAATACAAATGAGTATTGAAAAAAAGATATCAAAACAGACGAGTGTTAGAAATCAATATGGACGAGTATTAAAAAAAGTGGTCAACAAGGAGGAGTGTTGGAAATCAATACAGATGATTATTGAAAAAGGGATCAACACGAACGAGTGTTAGAAATCAATACGGACGAGTATTGACAAAGGGATTAACACTGACAAGTGTTGGAAATCAATACAGACGAGTATTAAAAAAGGAGAGGGTCAACATGGACGAGTGTTGGAACTCAATACGGACGGGTGTTGAAAAGGTTTTAGGAAAAACACATGCGAGTTTTAAAAAAAAGATGTGGTTAGCATAAACGAGTGTTAAAAACGGTTAACACTAACGAGTGTTGGAAATAAAAAGGGTCAACAAGGATAAGTGTCTGGATTATGCTTCGTATGCATGCTTGAATTTGTATGGTAGAGTGCCCCGTCTTGTTGGATATGCTATGAATTTGAGGATGAAATGCTTTATGTGATGATGATTAATATATGAATAATGCTAGTTATTGGTATTTTTGGAATGCCAAGCAAGTGGGGCTTTGAGACATGCCAAAAAAGTTGGGCTTTAGGGAGGTGCCAAGTATGATTGGGTTTTAGGGAGGTGCCATGTATGATTGGCCTTTAGGGAGGTGCCAAGTATGATTGTGCTTTGAGAGGTGCCAAGCAAGTTGGGCTTTGAGGGATACCAAGAAAGTTGTGATTTTGCTTTTCTTGATTGTTTTACAAGGCTTCATGTTATACCTGATGAATGATATGCATGAGTGAAGTGACATGATTAATGCATGGTGATGATTTGTGTAATGGTTCACCAAATGCTTAGGTGGAGGGAGATGGAATATATGTGGATAGGATAAGGGTTATGAAGACATGATTCTTTGACACCTACTCTAGGTCAAACGTATGTTGATACACCTCTTCACTGCCTAAGCAACTTGATACATGGAGAGAACTTATACCTCCGTAGCCTATCTCTGCCCCGGTCTATTGGGTATCTGCATGGATTTTCCCAGCCACAAGTTATGGAGCAATTTGGTCATAGACGGTCTTGATCTGACTTGTCCCAATGTCTTTGAAACTGTATGCCCCTGATTAACCATCTCTGGGAGTGGTTGGCATCTTGTGCTCTTGTGGTGGCCTGCCTCAGTACGAGTCTCGAAGTAATTTTGCCCTTGGCTAGCTGATCTTGGAAGAATTCCCTTGGCTAAGTGATCTTGGAAGAATTCTCAACGTGATTGGCCTGCCCTTTTGCTCAACGAAGTTTTAAGGCGTTTTCCCCTTAGTGTGATAAAACTTCTCATTGCGGAAGCTTTCTCGACGTCAAGTGCTTATTCATGAATAAAAGTGTTCATTTTGAAAATGATAATTCTAATGTTATGCTTATGTCAGTTTTGAAATCCAAGTCTATTCACTGAGAAGATGACATATAGTGAATGAATCACTAGCTAGAAAGCCATTTTGATACCAACATAAATGATAAGCAATACATTAAAAGTCAATTTTAACATGATCTTGTTGTAGTATGCTTTTGAAAAACCCTGCTTCAATAAGGTCTTTTGAGGATTGTAACGTGGCCTGATTCACGGTTTCAGAATAAAAGGATTTATGGATCAAAATTTTATTTCAACCCACCCATTCTCCTTGATGTTCTACAATCCTACGTTCAGCTAATTCAACTCAAGAATTCATTTTTCAAAAGGACTTTGAATGATATAAGTCATGGTAAAGGAACCAATGAGGTTTTTTGGAGTGACAGTCACCCATGTTTTGTAGTCACACAAATTTATTCTTGCTGAGGATTTTTCCTTTGACTATTTCTTGTTATGTTTGTTTCCCTAATTTTTAAGTAGACTGATATTTTTTCAACCTTGCAATCCATCATGATGCCTTAATTTTATAAGTCACTTGTTTTCAAGTTTCCGACTTAGTGGGCTTTTCTTTTTGCTTTTTTTTTTAATTTTTCATTTCTGAATTTGCTGGAATAAATCGTGTGACACTTACATGTGTTTGCTTTTTTTTTCATTTCTCAATTTTTCATTTCTTAATTTTTCATTTTTCGAGTTTCCTACTTACAATTTTCTCAGCGACTGCTCTTGAGGCATCTGAAGTGTACTCTCCATTTCATATTTGTCGAGCCTGCTACCACTTCTCATGTTGTGATGGTGGAGATGGTTCCCGATCGGACTCATGGAGTCCCCATCTCCTAGTTGTTGTTGTTTTCCAACGATCATGGTTTTCTCAATTTTCCTGTATCCCCCATAAGACAGTCTATGGGGGGTATTTTTTCTTCGACTTGTTCAACTTTCCTACTTCACTTTTAACCTGTTTTAAACATAGGAAAAATATTAAGGTTCATGGTTGTATCAAGAAAATTATCAAAAAATACATCTTGTACTGACCATGAACTCCTCAGAACTACGATACTTCACAAACTTTTTCCAAACCTTCTTGCCAAGAAAAGGATATTTCACCCATGCATGCTCAATATTAGGCTTAGGCTTCATAATATAGTCACTAGTGATCCGTGACTTAAAACTTCTCCAAGTGGTACTAGCATAAGTGATCCACTTTTTTTTCAACTTTAATTCATCACTAAACTCAAATGTCAACTACATATTTAAATTAATAAGTATGTATTAGTGTTTATATAAAGTAATATCGAATTGATGAAAATTAAAATTATTTTACCTTTACGGATGTCCATATGCTATTTTTCACCTCATCTGCTACATCGTTCCAATCATCTAACAATATGTTGACTTGGATAAATCCAATAAACGTAACATAACTCTTGAAAAGTGATGAATGATGAGCATCAAGAAAAGTGACACTCAAGTTGTATACTTTTTCTAATTTAGCCATCATTGTGGAACCTCTTTGATGTTTTGTTTTGTCCTACTACGGATTGAGAATCATTTGAAATGTGTTCATTTGTATACGTATCTTCGTTGCTACTAGATGAAGAATATACCATCTACAGTAGCATCATCAATAATAGAATCAATAACAATAGCATCAACAATAACATCATCGACAAACATCATCAACAATAGCATCTTCAACAAACATCATCAACAATAGCATCATCAACAAACATCATCAACGACAACAATGGCTTCAAGACAAAAACCTCAACAATAGCAACATTAACAATAGGATCATCAACAATAGCATCATGATTAATATAATCATCAACAAAAGCATCATCAACAATAGCATCAAGAATAACATCATTGACAATAGCATCATCAATAATAGCATCATCAATAACAATTGTGGCATCAAGACACAAACATCATCAACAATAGCATCGACAACAACAAATACATAAACATAAATGGAAAATGACGGTACTGTAGATACATGGGGAAAAAGTTTACGTATCGGAAACATGATGAATAAGTAAAAAAATGTTGTTAGAATCTTTGAGTTCTTACTCGTCAAGAACGAAGAACACGGTGTCGGCTCCTTCCTTGATGGTACGAAGGCATAGACTGAGGTTCTGGTTGAAAATGTTGTTTTTTCATGAGGGGTTGAAAGTGGTGTTGTTTGGTTAGTTTAGGGTTGAAAATCGTGTTGTTTTTTCATGGTTGTTTCTTGATGGTAATAAAATATTGAAGTGGAGAGACAAGTTAACTAGCTCTGTTTAAACTGAGTAAACCATATCGCCACGGTTGTTTATCAAAACTGTTGTGATATATGATGAAATTTTATTAAAAAATGCCTGATTTTAAGTAATTAAAATTTTTAAAAAATAATGAAAACTATATTATAACGGTGTATTTAGACAATCGTTGTGATATAGGATTTACATTTATGATATTTTATTAAAAAAGCGATAGGTTTTAAGCAATTAAATTTTTTTAAATATAATAAAAACAATATTATAACGGTTTTTTTAGTCAACTGTGGTGATATAAGATTTACATTAATGATATTTTATAAAAAAATCATTACGTTTTAATTAAAAAATTAAAAAATATATATGCGCCTGAATTTAGAGATATCACTATAGCGGTAAATTTTTTGAGATTAAGTTATCAATTAACTTAACTCGCAAAGCAAGAGAAACCACCGCACTTTTATTGTTTCTAAAGGAAAAGGGAAAGAGTTTGAACAAAACTAATAAAAAGAGAACAGGATTCGGGGGTTAGTTATGCAAAGGGAAGATATTAGAAACCTAAACATCCATGGTACTTGTCGCACCTCGAAAAATGAGAACACGACTTAAGCGAAGCGCAATCCCACGCTCGCGTGATGGACTGAACATAGTCGCCACCGAACTTTATTTATTCCTAAAAAGGAAAGGGGAAATATGGATAAAACCCAAGAAAGAACGACAATGATTATGGTCGTCGCAACCAAATCAGGGTTCAGGAGTCGATTACGCAAGGGAAAGGTATTAGCACCCCTCACGTTCGTTGTACTCAACGGGCACCATTTGGTTAATTGTGCGCGCTAGTTGTAGCGGGGTATTCGTTACCATTAAAGATATTGACTAAATCCAAGGTAAATCATACAAGTCGAGTCGCCACCGCACTTCTATTTATCCAAAGGAATGGTTAGAAAGCGAACAAAAACCTAAAAGTTTTATCGAATCAAAAACTAGTAAAAATGTCAGAGATCTGGGTAAGGGGGTTGGTTTAGCAATGGGAAGGTATTAGGCACCCAAAGCATCCTAGGTACTCCTAGGGAGCCCTTTTCACATTTGTTGCAAAGGTTGTTGTTTTTTTTTGAAAATTTATTTGTGCAAACATGATTGAAGGGATGAGAAAAGCGTGTATGTTTATCTAATGTATTACTTACTAAAAGAAGGGTCAAAAGAAAATGACTCGCACGGATTTCGCATCCACTGCATACGTATCTCATCTGAATCTGAGAATCAGAGTCTTCGTAGCTCGGCTACCTATGGGTTAAAGAGGAGTGTGCTCGCTAAGACATCGCGCCTTATGCCTACGTATCTCATTTGGGATGAAAATCAGAGCAAAACGTAGTTCGACCACCTATGGGGTAAGGGTTGTGTTTTGGGGTGAACGACGTTACTACGCAATCTATCGGATGCTCGACCTTTAGAGACTTACTCGCCTGTAGTAGAAGGAGATAACGTGTTCTTAGGAAAAGAAAAATCAATGAGTTTGGGGTAATGAGGATAAGACCTCATAGCTCTTAACCCTGGACGGGGTGAGCTCATGACAAAAGGCAGTCCTAGATGAAGGAACCGCGCTACCTTAATAGACATGCAAATGGGAGACTATCAAACCATACAAAACAAACATGCATAAAGTAAACACGTCAGCAGGGGCTCAAACATACAGGGGTAGAGCTTTAGTCAAGAGGGGTCATATCAACCTCGACAAACAAGCCATGGAAGGGTAATCAAACGGGCTCTTAACCACTGACATTGACCGTCAGGGTGAGCAAATCAAAAGGGTAATGAGGATAAGACCTCGTAGCTCTTAACCCTGGACAGGGTGAGCTCATGACAAAAAGTGGGGATTCAGAAAGGTGGAACCCTCTCCACTGACCGACCGGACAAAAGATCTTGGGTTTTTGTTCTGAAGCATCGATACGTAGTGTGAGCATAAAGAACGACACACTGAATAACAGGGGATTGATTACTAATCCCTTTTATCTGTCAATTGCCTCTTCGAGGAGGTCTTTAGTACAAAAGTAACACACAAAACATTGCCTCCTATCGAGGTCTTCACGCTAGGAAAGCGGTAAAATGCGGGAAATATGTAAAAGTACCACGCGGATAAAGATCCGAAGCAACAATAATTAACGAAACAAGAAACCTAGAGATCCTTCCAAGCTAACACCATCAAAGAAAGTGAGTCAGTACAGGCAATCAGAATAAACCTCCGGGTGGTATCCCACAAATAAAATGGAATACCACGCAAGCTATCCCTGCAAGAGTATGTGAGCCCTCACAAAAACTCAACGAACGGGTTAGAGTAACAGGATGGAATCGGGAGAAAACAATGCCATAACAAACACAAAACAGGTTAGAGCAAACAGAAAAAAATCAAATGCTGTCGCGATCGCCGCTGCATCGCCTAGCGAAGCTTCGCTACAGGCTCGCCTAGCGAAGGTGCTAGCGAAGGCCTGCGGGTTTTGGGTTCTTTATTGACAACACTCCGATCTCGGCAACCCAAACCCTATGGTATCCATCTCAGAAAACGAAACGATTAAACATTCAAGGTATTGTTTACAACATTCATGCATATCTAAACCCGTGGTCAAAAACTGAACGATACCTCACACATTCAGAGTATTCAAATTAAAAGCATAGAGTAATGGGGATAAGGGCAAACCTGATTGGAGGGACCGATAAAACTCGAAAGGCACGGCTGGGTTTGCGGGAGATGGAGGTGAAGTGTGTGACTCAGAGTGAACCTTTCAGAGTTGCCTGGAGGTTGCTGCAGATTAGTTCATAGGTTTCCCTTCTCTTTTTCTCCAGGGTTTGTAATAGTCTCCAGCCTTCTTCTCTAATAATCTCCTGCCTCCTTTTTCTCCAATGAAGCTCTGGTATTTATAGCCTAATATTGGTGGCTTTTGTGGGGTTAGAGTCAAGCCCAAAATTTTCTGTTATTTTCCAAAATGCGCTCGCTTCGCCTAGCGAAGTATCTGCTCGCTTAGCGAGCATGACAGTTCAGTTCGCTTAGCGAACCCTGCTGCTCGCCTAGCGAGCATGACAGCTCAGAGGCAGATTTTTGCTCCTTCAAGGTTAGCGTTCTGAATGATGAATAGGCCCCATTTAAACTTGTTGGATGATACTCAAGCTCTAAACAAAAGATGTTAGTGACACATTTTTGTGCTTTTGGTTAGTAAACAAAAGTAAGAGAAATAATGATGTATAATTCAAGCATGCTTGGTGATCTCAAACCAATCACAAGGAGTCCCACCGAGAGGCAAAGGGAACCAAGATGCTAAAGATCCTTGAGGCAATGCAAATGCAATGTTATGATGCCATGAGGGATCTTAGGGTCAAAATTGAGGTCTTATAGATGCCCCTATTTAAGGTCATTCTAGCCGGAGAAGTGAAGGTTAAAATCTTTGTCTCGACGGGGTAGAATAGGCTTAAATAAAAACAAAGAGACGAATTTTGGTCCCTAAGAGACCTCATGATGCAAATGTAGGTATGAAAAATGGCAGCACTCTGTGGAGATATGTGTCCACAAAAGCAAAGAAATCAGAAGCCACTGATAATCCATATGAGCAATTCACTCCATGGGACCAAGACCCTGGGGACTCTCCTGGGGATAGAAAAGGGATAAAAATGCGCGAGCAGGTCACGACTCAAAGCGTGGGGAACAGAATTCCAAAGGGAAAAGATCCAATGGAAAGACTCGAGCTGACTCGAAGATGCATGTATTGGGGAATATGCCAATACAGCAAAAAACTATCCACAGCGGATACTTCGGATAAAATCCGGATGAAAACAATCCACTAAGGGACTTCGCTGGGGATGTCCACAAGGACACTCCTGGGGAAGCAGCGGGACGAGGTATTACCGGTTACTGGGTAATAAGCTCAAGGAGACATGTGATCTGAACGCCAGGTATGAGGGTGGGAGATACAACATGCTCAGGAAGAGATGAATATCCAAGACCGGTATAAGGGTGAGAGGTATCAAAACTTCAAAACGTCTGAGGAAAACCTAAAAGTTATACTTCAGCTCAGGGATTCTGACTCCACAGGGGACAAAAAGTCATAATAGGGAGCAGAGAGGAAGGAACACCAGTGATACCGGTTACTAGGCATATAATAGGTGACCAACCAAGGCGTGAATTGGGGAATATTCCTAAAACACTCATCATCCAAAAGAGGGCTAAAAGCAAACTCGATTACAGGATGGATATTCGACTCCACAAAGGGGATAGAATCATACTCAACTGGGGAAGAACAAAAGGCTTCAGACCCGAGAGTGCATGAGATATACTATCTATTACAGTCAGAACGTAGATAATATACTCGCATTGACGATTATCCACAACCGGTTACTGGGTTAATAAAGGATAAATCGACCGAAAAGAAAAGGCATCGGGATACTGAAACTAGGTATATAATGATGACCAATTCAGGGGAGAAACAATCGTTACCAACAACAATAAGGTAGACGAGAGATGACCCGCTGGAGATAAATTGCGTAATCAGGGAAATTATCCACGCAGATGAGGGGATATCAACACCGAATATTGGATGAAGATAACTGTCACCAATTAAAGATGAGCAAAAATAGTTACTCTGCAAAAAGGGAAGAAATAGGGTTTACAACTACCAGTATGAGGGTAGAGAAACACAGACTCCGCTGGGGATAATAATCACTAATTATTGAGCAATTATTCATTTACCACGGGGAAATAGGAAAAGAGTCTCAAGAGACCGATCTAGGATCAAACTAGATAGGCACACCAAATATGGACTTGTCCCGGTGAGGATATAACTCAATGGGGAAAACCGTCCCAGTATATGTGTTGGGAAGGAACAAAAACAATCAACATCCACGAGGATATAACCCGGTGGGGAATGTGAAAGAAAGGATAAACGCTTTCTGCCTATGGAGCTGACTCTATATGGAGAGATCAGACACACACATCTGCTTGGGGAAATATATCACCAAATAGCAGGAGACAGCAAACACCGATATATGGCAAAGAATGCAACATGAATATCTGAATGTTATAATTATGCATGAATATGCATGGTTTATGTATGATGTATGCTGACAGACATACATATTTAACACAACCAGGTCCAGGAATCAACCACCGGGTACTACATCTCAAGAGAGAAAGCCAAGTTCACCGGAGAGTATCCAATCTGCTAGGGATCAGAGATACCAGGAAGCAAAGAACTCTGCAGGGGATGAATCATCAATCATTCCAGCTGGGGACGAGAGTTATCACAGACAAGGTCCACCACACCAACAACTCTACTAGGGAATCTATCCGAGGAGATAAAGGATTTATCGGGATCAACCACCAAATATCGCTCTTGCCCAAAGACATCCAAGTTGCTGGGGAAGAAAGATTGTTACTCTGCTGAAGGGAAGAGAGGTGACTCTCAACAAGCAATCCACTTGGTAGGATAAACCACAAGGGGTTCCGGAGGGAGGAGATACAGTCATGCCAGGAATATGGACAAAAATCTTACTCTGTTGGGGATCGTACCACCCTTGGGAGAGCACTGAGGATCTCCTAAATATCCTTTCGTCATTGTGAATGTTCACTTTATTTAAAAACAAATTATAAAAAATTTGATCGTTTAAAACAATGATATTTTCTTAATCAAAACATGCAAAACATTTGTTGAATAGAAACAGATAAGAGTGCCAATAATTGGATAAAAGGCTCAAGTTTATTTGATAGAATGGTAGTCTGCGAATGGCAAGACTTCATAGATCTTTACAAATTTGAAATTGGTGATATATATTGGAAAAGGGCTACATTGAACATAATGACCATTTCTCCACCAATTCTGAATCCGATGTATTTGAAGCTTTGGCTGATAATGAGCAAGGATCTCTGATGGACGACAGTTGTAGAACAAAGTCTTGTCAGGATGCAGTTACTTGCCAAATCCCTAATTTTTGCCTAGATTGCCCCAGGATGAGGTACTCAATCTAGCGGGATACATATATCATTATTATATATTTTTTGTGTCTCTAACTTTTGCCTGGATCGCCCTTTCGGGTTTTCAATCCACCGAGACGCTCATTTTTGCCTAAGCCGCCCTTTCGGGTTTTCAACTTAGCGAGCTATTTATTTTTTATTTTTTTAGGCGAAGTATTTCTTGACTGCATCTGAATTCACAGGACGAGTGAAATCCTCCCCATCAGTAGTTGTAAGTATCAAAGCACCGCCTGAAAAGGCTCTCTTAATAACATACAGACCCTCATAGTTCGGAGTCCACTTGCCCCTGGAATCGGGCGCGAAAGACAAAACTTTCTTGAGCACAAGGTCACCTTCTCGGAACACACGAGGCTTGACCTTCTTATCAAAAGCTTTCTTCATTCTCTGCTGATATAACTGACCATGGCACATGGCAGTCAATCTCTTCTCTTCAATCAAGTTTAGCTGGTCATAACGACTCTAAACCCATTCAGCATCAGTCAAATTGGCCTCCATCAAGACTCTCATTGATGGGATCTCCACCTCTACTGGGAGTACCGCCTCCATGCCATAAACAAGAGAGAAAGGGGTTGCCCTTGTTGAAGTGCGGACAGATGTACGATATCCATGCAAAGCGAATGGCAACATCGCATGCCAATCTTTGTACGTAACAACCATCTTCTGGATAATTTTCTTAATGTTCTTATTAGCAGCTTCAACAACCCCATTCATCTTGGGTCTGTAAGGAGAAGAGTTATGATGCGCGATCTTGAACTCACTACACAGTTCTTTCATCATCTTGTTATTCAAGTTAGATCCATTATCAGTAATGATCTTATCTGGCACACCATATCGGCATATGAGTTGATTCTTGATAAACTTCACGACCACCTGCCTGGTCACATTTGCATACGACGCCGCTTCAACCCACTTGGTGAAGTAATCAATTGCTACGAGAATAAATTTGTGTCCATTGGACGCTTTCGACTCTATCATGCCAATCATGTCAATTCCCCACATGGAGAAAGACCATGGTGATGAGATCACATTCAAAAGTGTCAGGGGAATATGAATCTTATCAGCATAAATCTGACACTTGTGGCATTTCTTCACAAATTTGCAGCAGTCAGACTCCATTGTCAGCCAATAGTAGCCTGCTCTCAACATCTTTCTAGCCATGGCATGTCCATTGGAATGAGTACCAAATGAACCCTCATGGACCTCAGTCATCAACAGGTCTGCTTCGTGTCTATCCACGCATCTGAGCAGAACCATGTCAAAATTTATTTTGTAAAGCACTTCGCCATTGAGGTAGAAACTGCCTGACAATCTCCTCAAAGTCTTCCAATCTTTTACAGATGCCCCGGGCGGGTAAATCTGGCTCTGAAGGAAACACTTGATATCATAATACCACGGCTTATCTTCTTTTACTTCTTCTACTGCAAATACATGAGCTGGTCTGTCCAAGCGCATCACGGTGATATTAGGGACTTCATTCCATAATTTAACCACAATCATTGAAGCAAGCGTAGCAAGGGCATCTGCCATCCGATTCTCATCTCGAGAAATATGATGGAAGTCGACCTCAGTAAAGAACGTTGACATCCTCCTCGCATAATCTCTATATGGAATGAGACCAGGCTGATTCGTTTCCCATTCACCCTTAATCTGATTAACAACGAGGGCCGAGTCACCATATACATCAAGATGCTTGATCATTAGATCAATACATTCCTCCAATCCCATAATACAGGCCTCATACTCAGCCATATTATTCGTGCATTTGAAAGTTAGCCTTGCTGTAAAAGGAATATGCGCGCCCTAAGGAGTAATAATCACGGCCCCAATGCCATTTCCATACTGATTTACAGCGCCATCAAACACCATACTCCATCTGGAACCAGGCTCTGGCCCTTCATCAAGTGTAGGCTCATCGCAATCTTTCACTTTCAAATACAGAATTTCCTCATCTGGGAAGTCATACTGAACTGACTGATAATCTTCAAGAGGCTGATGTGCCAAATGGTCAGCCAAGATACTACCTTTAATAGCCTTCTGAGCTCGATACTCAATATCATACTCAGATAACAACATCTGCCAACGGGAAATTCTCCCTGTTAAAGCAGGCTTCTCGAAGATGTACTTGATTGGATCCATTCTAGATATCAACCAAGTCGTATGATTTATCATATACTAGCGTAAGCGCTTAGCAGCCCAAGCCAAAGCACAACATGTATTTTCAAGCATTGAGTATCGAGACTCACAATCAGTGAACTTCTTACTCAGGTAGTAAATAGCATACTCCTTCTTCCCTGATTCGTCTTGCTGACCAAGGACACAACCCATCGAGTCTTCAAGAACAGTCAGATACATGATCAAAGGTCTTCCCTCTACAGGCGGAGACAAAATCGGAGGCTCAGGCAGATATTCTTTAATACCGTCGAAAGTTTTCTGGCAATCCTCAGTCCAATCATGGGACTGATCTTTCCGGAGGAGCTTGAATATAGGCGCACATGTGGCAGTCATGTGGGATATGAATCTGGAGATATAATTCAAGCGGCCAAGAAAACCTCGGACTTGCTTCTCAGTTTTGGGCGCAGGCATCTCTTGTATTGCTTTGACCTTTGCAGGATCAACCTCAATACCTCTTTCACTAACAATGAAGCCCAATAACTTGCCAGAACGGACTCCAAATGTACACTTGTTGGGATTCGGGCGAAGCTTATATTTCCTCAAACGCTGGAAAAGCTTCAACAAATGCTCTACATGTTCAACTTCCGTTCTTGACTTAGTAATCATATCGTCAACATATACCTCAATCTCCTTGTGCATCATATCATGAAACAAGGTGGTCATAGCTCGTTGATACGTGGCTCCGGCGTTCTTCAAACCGAAGGGCATCACTCGATAACAGAATGTTCCCCAAGGTGTGATGAATGTTGTCTTCTCCATATCCTCGGGTGCCATTTTAATCTGATTATATCCAGAAAATCCGTCCATAAACGAGAAGACATTGAATTTAGTTGTATTGTCTACCAACATATCAATATGTGGTAGAGGGAAATCATCTTTCGTACTAGCTTTATTCAAGTCTCTATAGTCCACACACATCCGGACTTTTCCATCTTTCTTAGGCACGGGCACAATATTGGCCACCCATTGAGGATATATAGAAGTCACCAGGAACCCCGCATCAATTTGCTTCTGAACTTCTTCCTTGATCTTCACTGCCATATCAGGATGATTTCTTCTGAGCTTCTGCTTTACAGGCATGCACTCAGGCTTTAGAGGTAGGAAATGTTGCACAATATCAGTATCTAGACCAGGCATGTCTTCATACGACCAAGCAAAGACGTCGACATATTCTCGTAGCAACTTAATCAACACATTCTTAACAGATTCTTCCAGAAGTGCCCCAATCTTTACCTTTTGCACACAATCTTCAGACCCCAAGTTGACTGTTTCCAGATTCTCAAGATGCGGCTGAATGATCTTTTCTTCATGCTCAAGTAGACGGGTGATCTCATCAGGAATCTCTTCAACATCATCTTCCTCTGCCTCAAATACAGGGAATTCAAAATTGGGAGATGGTGTTGGGTCATTATGTTCAATGGGTTTAGAAATCAACCTGCATAATGATTTTGGATATAAAAAGATTTAGAATTCAAACAAGGCAAATCATTGTGCAGATGAGAAGATTGATTTTATTTTATTTTGAGGTTTTATGTGATCACCAATTTCATGCAAAAACGAAAAGGGAAAATAAATGGGAAAAACAAACATTTAACATGAATTTATTGAATGAAAATATCATTGTATTATGTTGCCAACAATGTTATCACTCCTCCTTTTGGCATGGGAGAAGGGTTTTTAAACAAAGTGATCATTACGTCGACTTATGGACAACTGTTGGAATACCCACAGCGACCCAATTGTTGCAGACCCCTCCAGGGATGATGAAATTGCCAGAATCCTTTGTATCTTCTTCTAAAACGGCAGCAGCCTCCTCATCTAGACCAGTGTGGATGAAACCTCCACTCTTGAATAACCCTTGCTTGTTGAAAGTACCAGAAGAAAAACCTATGCCAGCCCGGGACTCGTTGTCTTCTAACAAAATCATTTTTCCTAAACAAGCGGTTGCACCACGCTCAATGGCCAGCTTTGCATCTTTGTAGGAAGCAAATGAAGGAGCTCTTGTCTCAATACGATCAGCAATAGATAACGCTTGAAAAGGAGTTCCAACTTCAACCTCAGCATCTATATAAGAGAAGGAAGACAAATGGCTAACCAGGAGAGCCCTTTCTCCCCCTACCACTACCAGTTTCTTATTTTTCACGAATTTCAATTTCTGGTGTAGGGTGGACGTCACGGTGCCTGCCTCGTGAATCCATGGTCTTGAAATATTGGCTCTAGTGTAGTACCGGTGAGTCAGCTTGTCTTCAAAATAAATGAAGGACACAGAGTTAGATCACAGGGCAAGGGACCGGAAACAGAACCTGCTTATGCATATGATGCATGCAATGCTTGTGCATATGATTTGTTTTTTATTTCAAAGGAACTTTAGAGTTTTATTTGCAAATTTTGGAAATATTAAGCATTTTATCATATATGGAAATATCTCATCAAATAATATCAGGGAAAAGAAGTGCAGCATCGTCAATCATATACAAGAGAAAAGGAAAATAATCGTCTTATGGATCCCTAGAAACAATCATCTAAAGCTCGGGACACAGGAAGATAAGATGCACGAAGCCTCTTCACCTCCCTCTCGTAGGCTGCCTCCATATCAGCCTTCTCTTTGGCGAGTCGATCATACCTCCTCTTCAAGAACTTAGAAGACTGAGGAAGTAGAGAAGTCCATACATCATCAGGGTCATCAATAACCTGATGCTCAAGAAACTCAATCAACGCATCCTTCTCCTTAATTTGCTGAAGCAACTCTTCACGTTCACGGATCCAGGCACGTGAACTGTCTTCGTCTCTCAACTCCTTTGCTCCTTGATTAGGGAGGGTTGAAGTGAAGGAGAATTGCGGTCCAAAACGCAGCGGAAATTAAAATTTTCTCCTTTAGAGATCCTTACGAATGGTCATGATCAGTGATAGAATATTTACCTCTTGTGACGATTGAAACCTTTGGTACAGATCTCTTGTGACGATCAAAACCTTTGATGCAAATCCACGAAGCGATCACGAACGTTGAACGATGACAACGTCTCTACTCAGTCCACACGAACGGGTTCCTTCAATCTCAGTGCTAGCTGGTACGAATGAAGGCTTTGAGTGAGAGAGAGAGAAAACGAAAATAATGCAACCGCAATCAATGCTTCTGCACAAGGGTTCTATTTATAGAACCACTTGTGTGGGCGTCAAGCTAAAAGCCCACTTAAGTGTATTTTGGCCCATATCTTATAATATGCCCAAAATCACTTAAGCCCATGGTACCTTACCATATTTCGTATTCTACTCAAGTACACCGTACCTTACGATGTTCTATAATTCACTTAAGGGCACCGTACCTTACGGTATTCCTTAGTTACTCTATCTCTCATCAATCCGTCCTTTGTGTGTGACCCTGTAGGTTTTCGTGACGTTGGCAATTATATTAAATCACGCATTTAACATAATAAACAGTGAGCGGTATCTAGCAACACATCACTGCTACCCAAGACACGAAAATGTCATGTGATCTGACAATTCCTTCTATGATAATACTTATGTGTATAATTACCCTTTTGCCCTTATGTCTATATTGAACACAAGGCATATACCGTGTCATCCTTGTCCAGTTCAATATTGGGCCCATAGACATTTATCCTGTTATGCAGGATGGGCAAATTCCATCTAGGTCACTCATGTCCCTCAGCATGCTTCGTGGAGTACCCATTAACTGTCTTTATGGTTATCCAGTTACGGACAACGTTTGATCAGTAATAAAGCACTCGACTCTACATCTAGGGTCCATAGTGGTTTCAGGTCGAAGAGTGGTATACACCATTATCACCATGAGAATAACTTATGACACTTTGCATAACTTTCTATATAGTATTCTCATAGCGGGTCAATCCGGTATAAATATTACTCTTAATATTCATACCTATGTTTAAGACTTGATAACTCTTTATCCATGATCCATGAGATGTGATCATCAGTCTACAAACATAATAGTCTTAATGCTTTAATGTTATCCCACTTCACACTAAAGCTCAACTACGGATACTTTAAGAATAGTTTCCTTATGTTTAATGTGTTCTCATGACTAAGTCACACTTAATACATTAAACGGACTATCTATTCCAAGGACTTTATTAATCAACCATAATAAAGAAAATGCCTTTTATTATTAATAAATAATTCGATACAAGTACCAAAAGTATTGGCCTCTAGGGCTTACACCAACAATCTCCCACTAGCACTAGAGCCAATCAGGCATACCCTTAATACCCATAGATCTAGTATGGCCATCATGCTTCTGCTGCGCAAGAGGCTTTGTCAGTGGGTCAGCAATATTGTCAAGTGTAGGTACTCTGCATATTTTCACATCTCCTCTATCTATTATCTCTCGAATGAGATGATAACGCCTAAGTATGTGTTTGGATCGTTGGTGAGATCTAGGCTCCTTGGCTTGTGCGATAGCACCATTGTTATCACAGTAGAGACCAATGGGATCCACAATGCTAGAAACCATGCCAAGTTCACTAATGAACTTTTTGATCCAAACAGCTTCCTTTACTGCACTTGAGGCAGCAATGTACTCGGCCTCGGTTGTAGAATCAGCAACTGTATCTTGCTTTGAACTTTTCCAGCTCACAGCGCCACCGTTTAAGCAAAACACATAACCAGATTGCGATCTAAAGTCATCCTTATCTGTTTGGAAGCTAGCATCGGTGTATCCAATTACAGCCAACTCTTCCTGACCTCCATATATCAAGAATGAGTCCTTAGTCCTTCTCAAATACTTAAGGATATTCTTGACAGCTACCCAGTGAGCATCACCAGGATCGGATTGGTACCTACTCGTTGCACTTAAAGCATACGAGACATCTGGTCGAGTACATAACATGGCATACATGATAGATCCTATTGCAGATGCATATGGAATCTTATTCATGCGATCCCTTTCTTCCTTAGTTAAAGGGGATTGTGTTTTTGATAGACACAGGCCATGTTGCATAGGTATGAATCCTTTCTTGGAATCATGCATATTAAAGCGTCTCAACACTTTGTCTATGTATGTACTCTGACTTAGGCCAAGCAGTTTTTGTGATCTATCTCTATAGATTCTGATTCCTAATATATAGGCTGCTTCACCTAGGTCCTTCATAGAAAAGCATTCCCCCAACCAAGACTTTACTTGTTGTAGGGTAGGGATATCGTTTCCAATGAGTAATATGTCATCTACATATAATACCAGGAAAACGATCATGCTCCCACTAACCTTCTTGTAGACACAAGGCTCATCTTCGTTCTTGATGAATCCATATTGTTTTACTGTTTCATCAAAATGAAGATTCCAGCTTCTGGAAGCTTGCTTCAATCCATAGATTGATCTTTGTAACTTACATATCTTTTGGGCTTCCTCTGGTATGTCAAATCCTTCAGGCTGTGTCATGTACACATCCTCAAGAAGATTTCCATTAAGGAAAGCAGTTTTGACATCCATCTGCCATATTTCATAATCATGATATGCAGCGATAGCAAGTAAAATCCGAACAGATTTAAGCATTGCAACTAGTGAAAAGGTTTCATCATAGTCAATCCCATGAATTTGTTTATATCCTTTTGCAATCAGTCTTGCCTTATAGGCATGTACCTTACCATCCATGTCAGTCTTCTTTTTGAAGACCCACTTGCATCCTATAGGGTTAACTCCTACAGGAGGCTCTACCAAGGTCCAAACTTGGTTTGTGTACATGGAATCTATTTCGGATTTCATGGCTTCTAGCCACTTCTCAGACTCGGGACCAGTTATGGCCTCTTGGTAGGTCACAGGCTCATCTTGATCCATGAGTAATACATCACCTTAATCAGTTATGAGATATCCATATCTCTCAGGTAGTTGACGTATCCTGCTTGACTTACGCTGGTCTTGTTCTACTTGAGTAGGTTGCTCTTCCACAACTTCTTGTGTTTCCTGCTCTAATTACTCCATAGGTGTATCTATGCTTTGTGATTCTTGAATTTCTTCAAGCTCTACTTTCCTCCCACTGGTTCCTTTGGAAATAAAATCCTTTTCTAGAAAAACTCCAGTTCGAGCGACAAACACTTTGCCCTCAGAAGGATTGTAGAAGTAATACCCTCTTGTTTCTTTAGGATACCCCACAAATAAGCATTTGTCAGATATGGGCTCAAGCTTTGTTGAAATTTGTCGTTTCACATAAACCTCGCAACCCCAAATCTTTATGTAAGACATATGTGGTTTCTTACCACTCCATATCTCATATGGTGTCTTCTCAACCCTTTTGGATGGAATACGGTTAAGTGTCTAAGCTGCTGTCAATAGTGCATGTCCCCAAAAGGAGTTTGGAAGATCGGCGTGACTCATCATGGATCGTACCATGTCTAACAGGGTTCGATTTCTTCTCTCAGATACACCATTCCATTGGGGTGTTCCAGGAGGAGTAAGTTGGGATAGGATCCCACACTCTTTCAGATGGTCATCAAACTCTAGGCTTAAATACTCACCACCTCGATCTGATCGAAGAGTTTTAATATTCTTACCTAGTTGGTTTTAACTCGTTAGGTTTCACCCTTTTAGTATTAATGTTATTAATAGGCATTTCGAGATCAAGGACATATAGTCCATTGCTCATTTGTGCAGCAGCATAGAATATATCATTCAAATAAATTGAGCAACAATTGTTCTTTAATATAAATGAAAGACCAAACTTGTCCAGACAAGAAATGGAAATAATATTCCTGCTAATTGCAGGTACATAATAACAGTTCTCTAACTGAATTATAAAACCACTAGGTAAAGTCAATACTTAACATCCTACGGCTAAAGTAGCAACATTTGCTCCATTGCCAACTCGTAGGTCAACTTCACCTTTTGCCAAATCTCTACTCCCTTTCAGCCCCTGCACATTTGTACAAATATGAGAACTGCATCCAGTATCTAATACCCATGATGCAGAAGTAGATAAATTAATAACAAAAATACCTGAAGTTGAAGTCTCTACTCCATTCTTCTTATCTTCCAGGTACTTTGGGCAGTTCCTCTTCCAGTGTCCGGTCTTACCGCAATGGAAGCAGGTGCCTTCTTTTGCTATGCCTCCACTAGGCTTCAAAGCAGCAGTGGGTTTGGGATTGGCAACTTCCTTGCCCTTCCCCTTATCACTCTGCTTAGTGGGCCTTTTGTTCTGTCTCTTTCCATTTCCGATCATCAGAATGGACTTCCCTTTTGACTTCAGATTCTGCTCGGCAGTTCTTAACATGGCGAGCAGTTCAGGAAGAGATTTGTCCATATCAATCATATTGAAATTTAGGACAAATTGACTGAAACTATCTGGCAACGATTGCAAGATCAAATCAGTTGCAAGTTCCTTTTCGAGGGGAAAACCCAATCTCTCAAGGTTTTCCACATACCCAATCATCTTGAGTACATGGGGACCTACAGGGGCTCCCTCAGCTAACTTGCTTTGAAAAAGGGCTTTTGAAACTTCAAACCTCTCATGCCTTGCTTGCTCTTGATAGAGCAACTTCAGGTGTTCGATCATATCGAACGCTGACATTTTCTCATGTTGCTTTTGCAATTCTGAGTTCATGGTAGCCAGCATGAGACAAGCAGTTTCATTGGCATCATCGACATGCTTCTTATAAGCATCTCTTTCTGCCTTAGGTGCAGAACTAGGAGGTTCCTCTTCAGGAACAGGTGTCTCCAAGACATACAGCTTTTTATCATGTTTGAGGACAATCCTCAGGTTTCGGTGCCAATCCAGAAAATTTGTCCCAGACAATTTTTCCTTGTCAAGGATTGATCGCAAGATGTTGTTAGAGGTGTTTGCTGTCATGGTTATCTACATAAGGATTAAGAAAATATAAGTATCATCGACATATTTAATTAGGCCTTTAATCAAATATGCTCCCACTATTTTACTCAAAACAAATGACCCTCATCATTTGATTCGGAAAATCCCGTTGGAAGATTTTCTAGTGGGTCGAGATCCATAATTCACTTCGTTCTAAGTCCGCGTAGGCGGATTACACAAAACTAGGTTATTTAGGTAGGAACTCCTTCCAGTTGTATCTCATACAACTCTCGAAATTTTCAGTTGGGTGAATAACTCCTTATTCCAATCCATCATATGGATTATTCCCAACTTTTGCTTCTAAACATATATAATAAAATTATAATTAAGTTTGACTCATCGTTTTAGCAGTTGGATATTACAATTATCCCATCGCACCTTAACTAATACAAAACATGCACCTCGCGTAGGCGAAACCTACATATTCGATATCAGTCTTGATGAGTGCTAAAACTTGGAAAGCAAACATATAATATTATTATAATTTGTTTAGTTAAGTTTTACCCATTGTCTTAGCAGTTGGATATTACAATTATCCCATCCCACCTTACTGATATAGAACATGCACCTCGCGTAGGCGAAACCTACATTATCCAATACTAGTCTTGATGAGTGCTAAGACTTGGAAAGCATAAACTTAATATTTTAGTTTGAGGGAATTGCAATTGTTCTGATCTCACCGGCTTATTTATCATATAAATCGTCTCTCACATGCATCAACATATATTCACATGCATCAACATACATACACATGCATCAACATACATAATGAAACAGTTATGGCCCCTAGCGCAATTGTTCTCCCAAGCCAATGAGAGAACCTAAGTTAACCTAATAACGATCTAAGCTTCTCCAAGCAAGATCTTCAAGGTTGTCCTCCTTTGGTATTGAATTCTTCTCTAAGCTTCTCCAAGCAAGATCTTCAAGATTGTCGTCCTTTGATATTGAAATCTTCTTTTTCTTCATAACATTGTCTTCTTCTCTTTCTTCATAACATTACATTCCAGAAGAAACTCGTTTTACATACGAGGGTTTGAGATGAGAAAAGAAGTTACATTAAGAGATCAAAAGGAGAGGCACGACACGCAGGTCGTATTTAAAAAACCCAAAACAAAATGAAGGAAGACTAAGGCCATAACTGATCACCATAAGGCAATAATAATAAACACATTATTATTATTATTAATTTTTAATTCCTTTAATTAATTAAGACCAAATTAAATTTCGGCGACCGATCATACTGCGCAGAGTTAGCAGCGCCCCTGTCCAAAATTTTAATGAACAATTCATTTGAAATGGACATTGTTTTGCATCAACACAACCCTTGCGTAGTACAAAACAGAAACCCTTAAATTTTGACTTTGTGAGTGTGACGACCGTCACAGGCATGTTACGACCGTCACAGTCCATGTGAGTGTGACGACCGTCACAAAGCACGTTACGACCGTCACAGGCCATGTGAGTGTGACGACCGTCACAGGGCACGTTACGACCGTCACAGCCAGCTTGTTACGCTCGTCACAAGCTCGTGACGAACGTCACGCGGCCAAAATAACGGAACTTTGAAACAGTCTACAGACCTGTTCTAAAAAGCCCTAAATTCACAACTCCTTGACGGCACAACCCTTGCGCCGTCACCAACCCTAATGCGCCAATCTCAGACCGTCAAACACACCTCGATTGTTGATTCAGTATGATTGATCAACAGGTCATTGCTTCACCATACTAATGTCGGATTCCGAAGCAAATGACCATTGACCGCTCAAAGGAAAACAACCATTTAGTGTTTGAATGAACGAAACAGAAACAGTATATCACATATACCGTACTTTGCATTAGGATTACTTATATCATATATAAGTTGATCGGTCTCAATTGCGTAACCTATGGACGATCGATGTATCGCTGCTTCACCATACTAATGTCGGTACCGAAGCATAGTCAACATCAATCATCCAACTTATACACTCATGATGCCAAATTTAATTACCCGTTTAATTAATTGATTCATTCTGTCTTTTAATCATATTAATACAGAAATTAAACAGCTATCTGATTCATGGTTTCGTAAGTGGCTCTGATACCACTGAAGGAGAATTGCGGTCCAAAACGCAACGGAAATTAAAATTTTCTCCTTTAGAGATCCTTACGAATGGTCATGATCAGTGATAGAATATTTACCTCTTGTGACGATTGAAACCTTTGGTGCAGATCTCTTGTGACGATCAAAACCTTTGATGCAAATCCACGAAGCGATCACGAACGTTGAACGATGACAACGTCTCTACTCAGTCCACACGAACGGGTTCCTTCAATCTCAGTGCTAGCTGGTACGAATGAAGGCTTTGAGTGAGAGAGAGAGAAAACGAAAATAATGCAACTGCAATCAATGCTTCTACACAAGGGTTCTATTTATAGAACCACTTGTGTGGGCTTCAAGCTAAAAGCCCACTTAAGTGTATTTTGGCCCATATCTTATAATATGCCCAAAATCACTTAAGCCCATGGTACCTTACCATATTTCGTATTCTACTCAAGTACACCGTACCTTACGATGTTCTATAATTCACTTAAGGGCACCGTACCTTACGGTATTCCTTAGTTACTCTATCTCTCATCAATCTGTCCTTTGTGTGTGACCCTGTAGGTTTTCGTGACGTTGGCAATTATATTAAATCACGCATTTAACATAATAAACAGTGAGCGGTATCTAGCAACACATCACTGCTACCCAAGACACGAAAATGTCATGTGATCTGACAATTCCTTCTGTGATAATACTTATGTGTATAATTACCCTTTTACCCTTATGTCTATATTGAACACAAGGCATAGACCGTGTCATCCTTGTCCAGTTCAATATTGGGCCCATAGACATTTATCCTGTTATGCAGGATGGGCAAATTCCATCTAGGTCACTCATGTCCCTCAGCATGCTTCGTGGAGTACCCATTAACTGTCTTTATGGTTATCCAGTTACGGACAACGTTTGATCAGCAATAAAGCACTCGACTCTACATCTAGGGTCCATAGTGGTTTCAGGTCGAAGAGTGGTATACACCATTATCACCATGAGAATAACTTATGACACTTTGCATAACTTTCTATATAGTATTCTCATAGCGGGTCAATCCGGTATAAATATTACTCTTAATATTCATACCTATGTTTAAGACTTGATAACTCTTTATCCATGATCCATGAGATGTGATCATCAGTCTACAAACATAATAGTCTTAATGCTTTAATGTTATCCCACTTCACACTAAAGCTCAACTACGAATACTTTAAGAATAGTTTCCTTATGTTTAATGTGTTCTCATGACTAAGTCACACTTAATACATTAAACGGACTATCTATTCCAGGGACTTTATTAATCAACCATAATAAAGAAAATGCCTTTTATTATTAATAAATAATTCGATACAAGTACCAAAAGTATTGGCCTCTAGGGCTTACACCAACATGAAGGCCCAGCCATAATCATAGGTGTAGGTCTCGGATACTCGTAAGGCATGAGATACTCAGACGCCCTCTTCCTAACCCAAATAGTGTAAGGCTCCAAAGCGATGCAATTCTCAGGACCCAACTCTTTCCTTCCTTTCCTATGAATCTTGCACCAAGCGCGGACCATCCTGGCTTTTAAGCCTTGGGGATCTTTACCATCCTGAAAGAATACACCCTCTAACAGAATGTTATTGGGTTTATCCTTTAAGGGGAACCCAAGCTGCCGACGTGCCAAAATAGGATTGTAGTTAATCCCACCACATGTACCAAGAAGAGGTACATTGGAGAATTCGCCACAAGAGTCAATAATCTGCACACCATCATACACATGGTTATACCAAGAGATATCATCATTAGTGAGAGACATAAGTCTTGTGGACCACTGTAGACATTCCTTGTTCTCCTTGAAAGCGACCGTCTGAGGTAAGTGAGAAATAAACCACTTATACAACAGAGGCAAACAACACACAATGGCGCCACCACCCTTCGCATTCCTCATATGCAAAGAGAAGTAGGTATCGCCCAACAGAGTCAGAACGGGATTAAGAGTAGAGAAGATCCTAATAGTGTTCACATCCACAAACTTGTCGATGTTGGGGAATAACACTAGCCCATAGATGAGAAGTACAAATATGGCCTCAAAGGCGTCCTCACTCATGGCCTTCCCATACATAGTAGCTTGAGCAATGAGGAACTCAGAAGGGAGACCTTGAATTCCCCCTTTGATAGTCATATGAGCATCAACCAGAGATTCATCTATGTGTAACATGTCAGCTATCTCTTGAGAAGTAGGAATACTCTCCAAGCCACTGAACGACAACTAATCTAGAATAGGTATACCCACAAGGTAAGCATACTCCTCAAGGGTAGGCAAAAGCTGGAAATCCGGAAATGTGAAGCAACGGTACAATGGATCATAAAACTGCACCAATACACTCATCAATCCTTCATCCACCTGAGTAGTCAGAAGAGGAAGAAGCTTCCCAAAACGAGCCTTGAAACCTAGAGGATCTAATACATAGGATGTCAGATTCCTTAACTATTTCAAATCTGGTTGCCTGAAGCTGTACTTCTTTGTATTCCTTCTTTGTCTTTCCATGTTTGAAAATTTTGCAAATAAACCCCTTAAGTTCCTTGAAAATTTTCTTATTTATTGATGATATGGATGCAAATGGGTGCATGAATGCATGAATGCAACAATCACACTCAAGGATCAAGCAAAGCACACCAAACAAAGGTCATGGGATGGATCATGTTATCCTTAATATCAATCATCCATTTTGGTGGATTATGGTTTACACCTTATCAACACCCAAGTTCCATTGATATTAAGGATTCATGAACGGATCAACCATGAATCAAGGGTTTGTTGTAAGTCACGAGCATGGAGTTAGGTTAAGAACCACCCAAAAGGGAGTGTACTAGGGTTTAAACCTGCCAAACATGTTCTACAAGAGGTTCCCATAGTCATCATCCCATCTTTCAGATATTATTGGAGAAACGACTACTTGTATTCCAAAAATATTCTCAAGAGAGACTCTTATGAGTGTAGTATCGCGTAACAATCGTATCAAATCTTACACTTGAACGACTTTCGCACTACATCCTAAGAATAGGCGAAGATGGGCTTGGTAAACTAAGGTCCTTGGCTTCTAAGGTCTATATTGGAAAGAGTAATGTCTAACCACAACTTACTTGTGTGACATTATTGATCCCAACATAACCTCTACCAAGTGAATGGACTTGCAAGTCAACTTGCTAAGGAATAACTCCACACAAGTCGACAAGACTATGCCATTCTCCTACCCTAAGTGCACTCGAGTCCGGGTATAGAACTCATCTCACAAAGATCACCAAGCATACAAGGAATTAATATTCAAACAATTCAATCATTACATACAATACAGTATTCCCAAATTGCACAAAAATATGACACAAAAAAATATACAATACAATACAACAAATATGAAAAGTAGGCAAAACCCACTAGGATGTTTCGATCCCCAGCAGAGTCGCCATTTTTCTGTAGCGGGGTATTCGTTACCATTAGAGATATTGACTAAATCCAAGGTAAATCATACAAGTCGAGTCGCCACCGCACTTCTATTTATCCAAAGGAATGGTTAGAAAGCGAACAAAAACCTAAAAGTTTTATCGAATCAAAAACTAGTAAAAATGTCAGAGATCTGGGTAAGGGGGATGGTTATGCAATGGGAAGGTATTAGGCACCCAAAGCATCCTAGGTACTACTAGGGAGCCCATTTCACATTTGTTGCAAAGGTTGTTGTTTTTTTTTTTGAAAATTTATTTGTGCAAACATGATTAAAGGGATGAGAAAAACGTGTATGTTTATCTAATGTATTACTTACTAAAAGAAGGGTCAAAAGAAAATGACTCGCACGGATGTCGCATCCACTGCATACGTATCTCATCTGAATCTGAGAATCAGAGTCTTCGTAGCTCGGCTACCTATGGGTTAAAGAGGAGTGTGCTCGCTAAGACATCGCGTCTTATGCCTACGTATCTCATCTGGGATGAAAATCAGAGCAAAACGTAGTTCGACCACCTATGGGGTAAGGGTTGTGTTTTGGGGTGAACGACGTTACTACGCAATCTACCGGATGCTCGACCTTTGGAGACTTACTCGCCTGTAGTAGAAGGAGATAACGTGTTCTTAGGAGAAGAAAAATTAATGAGTTTGGGGTAATGAGGATAAGACCTCATAGCTCTTAACCCTGGACGGGGTGAGCTCATGACAAAAGGCAGTCCTAGATGAAGGAACCGCGCTACCTTAATAGACATGCAAACGGGAGACTATCAAACCATACAAAACAAACATGCATAAAGTAAACACGCCAGCAGGGGCTCAAACATACAGGGGTAGGGCTTTAGTCAAGAGGGGTCATATCAACCTCGACAAACAAGCCATGGAAGGGTAATCAAACGGGCTCTTAACCACTGACATTGACCGTCAGGGTGAGCAGATCAAAAGGGTAATGAGGATAAGACCTCGTAGCTCTTAACCCTGGACAGGGTGAGCTCATGACAAAAAGTGGGGATTCAGAAAGATGGAACCCTCTCCACTGACCGACCGGACAAAAGATGTTGGGTTTTTGTTCTGAAGCATCGACACGTAGTGTGAGCATAAAGAACGACACACTGAATAACGGGTGATTGATTACTAATCCCTTTTATCCGTCAATTTCCTCTTCGAGGAGGTCTTTAGTACAAAAGTAACACACAAAACATTGCCTCCTATCGAGGTCTTCCAATTAGGAAAGCGGTAAAATGCGGGAAAGATGTAAAAGTACCACGCGGATAAAGATCCGAAGCAACAATAATTAACGAAACAAGAAACCCAGAGATCCTTCCAAGCTAACACCATCAAAGAAAGTGAGTCAGTACAGGCAATCGGAATAAACCTCCGGGTGGTATCCCACAAATAAAGTGGAATACCACGCAAGCTATCCCTGCAAGAGTATGTGAGCCCTCACAAAAACTCAATGAACGGGTTAGAGTAACAGGATAGAATCGGGAGAAAACAATGCCATAACAAACACAAAAAAGGTTAGAGCAAACAAAAAAAAATCAAATGTTGTCGCGATCGCCCCTGCATCGCCTAGCGAAAGCTTAGTGAAGCTTCGCTACAGGCTCGCCTAGTGAAGGTGCTAGCGAAGGCCTGCGGGTTTTGGGTTCTTCATTGATAACAGTCCGATCTCGGCAACCCAAACCCTATGGTATCCATCTCAGAAAACGAAACGATTAAACATTCAAGGTATTGTTTACAACATTCATGCATATCTAAACCCGTGGGCAAAAACTGAACGATACCTCACACATTCAGAGTATTCAAATTAAAAGCATAAAGTAATAGGGATAAGGGCAAACCTGATTGGAGGGACCGATAAAACTCGAAAGGCACGGCTGGGTTTGCGAGAGATGGAGGTGAAGTGTGTGAGTCAGAGTGAACCTTTCAGAGTTGCCTGGAGGTTGCTGCAGATTAGTTCATAGATTTCCCTTCTCTTTTTCTCCAGGGTTTGTAATAGTCTCCAGCCTTCTTCTCTAATAATCTCCTGCCTCCTTTTTCTCCAATGAAGCTCTGATATTTATAGCCTAATATTGGTGGCTTTTGTGGGCTTAGAGTCAAGCCCAAAATTTTCTGTTATTTTCTAAAATGCGCGCGCTTCGCCTAGCGAAGGATCTGCTCGCTTAGCGAGCATGACAGTTCAGTTCGCTTAGCGAACCCTGCTGCTCGCCTAGCGAGCATGACAGCTCAGAGGCAGATTTTTGCTCCTTCAAGGTTAGCATTCTGAATGATGAATAGGCCCCATTTAAACCTGTTGGATGATACTCAAGCTCTAAACAAAAGATGTTAGTGACACATTTTTGTGCTTTTGGTTAGTAAACAAAAGTAAGAGAAACAATGATGTATAATTCAAGCATGCTTGGTGATCTCAAACCAATCACAAGGAGTCGCACCCAAAGGCAAAGGGAACCAAGATGCTAAAGATCCTTGAGGCAATGCAAATGTAATGTTATGATGCCATGAGGGATCTTAGGGTCAAAATTGGGGTCTTACACTAGTGTTAACTTGAAATGTTAGGCTTCTCAAGATATTAGGTGGGAAAGAAAGATAGGATCACAAGAAAAGAGAAGATGTTTTTGGATTCTTGCAATAAAGGGGAGTAAACCTAAGTTTTTTATTAATGGGCCTGACAAGATTTCGCAATCCTGCTCCTACGTATCTCAATAGAGAACTCAAGGCTTACGTAGTTTTGGGTAGAAAATGTTTGTTTGTTGGTCGATTTTAGTGAAAGTTATATTGTATTAATTGACGAAAACATTGTTTTACCCAAAGCAGATGAGGAGCGGACGTATACCACACATCGAATGGATTTACAAATCAACATTCGGAAAAACGTTACTTATCTCAACTCAACAATTGTGACCGAAGCATTGCTTTACATCACCTTAAGACAAGATTTCTTTCGTTTAGGAAAAGGTTTTTCTAATCGATCGCACGGCGGCGAAAAAAGAGTTTGATTGGTTGGATGTATTTTTGGGCTTGAAAGACGAGTATTTATGACTCGGAAGCTCTTACAACTTAGGTCTAATACTCAGAACTACGTCTGGACCTTTCACCCAGGTAATCTTTTTCTTTCAATTTTATTAAGAAGATAAGTTTGAATAATTACAAGTGTTTTGAAAAGAAGGCGAATACTTATGACTTACAAGCTCTTACAACTTGGGCCTAATATTCGGGATTACGACTGGATATTTCATCCAGGTAATCTTTTTCTTCCAACTTACTTATGAAAATGGTTTGAATACTGGAGTGTTTTGAAGAGGAGACAAATACTTATGGCTTACAAGCTCTTACAACTTGGGCCTAATATTCGGGATTACGACTGGATATTTCATCCAGATAATCTTTTTCTTCAGATTCACTTATGAAAATTATTCGAATATTGGAGCGTTTTGAAGAGAAGACGAATACATAGGGCTTACAACCTCTTATAACTTGGGCCTAATATTCGGGATTACGATTGGATATTTCATCCAAGTAATATTTTTCTTCAAATTCTAATGAGAAAATGGTTTGAAGAAATTAAAAGTAATTAATGAAAAATGGTTTGAAATTGCTTTGAAATTTATTTGGGGCGTTTGAATTTAGAGTGAAATGAGTGCGATTATTTACATGCGTTAGGTTACCGACATGGATAAATATTAATTAAACAACAAAATAGTCCGATAAGTCCACTTAGCAAAACAATCAAATACTAAAAACTATGATCAACTTAACCGATTAAAATCTAATCCATTAACTAAATAAACAAATAATCGATTAATAATATATAATAAAAAAGAAACAAAGGTACACATGAACAAAACTCACCCAATAATTTCTCTATTTTGTCTTCTCCCTTTATAAGAAATATATTTATGAAAAGAAAATAAATAAGTAAAAAGAAAATAAAAGGGGATTACTGGGGTTTTTAATATATCACTAAAAATAAATTAAAAATAAATTATAACATAAAAAATTGTTTTTATAAATAATGATGGAAAAAGAAATGTTTTTTAAAAAATAGTGGGCCAAGTGGGGGTAAGAGTGGTAAGGGTGGTAAGACCCAAGCTGGTGGAGCACCCAACCTTGGAGGCGGGTCGGTTTGTTTCAAACCAAACCAGGTTTGATTTATAGACAAAAACGGTAGAGGTAACCCTAATCCAAATTGCACAACCAAAATTTCTTCTTAAGAAACAAAGGGACATTTCCTTTTCTTCATCCCTCAACCGTGTGCTCTCTATTCTCATTCTAAATCGCATCCATGTCATGGAATTTGAAGAAAAATAGATGAACTCAAGCATGTAATCATGAAGGTTCGATTGAAAGAGAAAATAAAGTGAGCTATGAATGAAATAAACACACATATACAAGAGGTTGTCGAGTAGCAGAAACAAATAAAGCAAAGCAAAAGTGAACACAGATCGGATATGATTTCTCAATACAACATTAGGAACATATATTCATCCATAAAGAATAAAAACAATGAAACTAGAGAAAGTAAATACCCTTCGAGAAGCAATCTTTGGCACGTCTCAGGTATTGTACTTCTTTCGCCTACTGATATTTGTTTCCTCTTCTCTAGTGATGCTATGTTGGATTTTTGATAGAAATTGTTTCTTTGTTGTGGTGTGTTTTTAGAAATTTTTGACATTAATTCAAAACTGGTGTGCTATTCTTTGAGTTTCTGAACTGGTTTTCTCTAAAATGTTATCGTTTTCAAATCCTTTTTTTTGGATATCATATGTTTTAGTGTGGATGCTCGTTATTAAAATTTCTGCTGTAGGATGGTTATCGTCAAAAAATTGGTGTCCTTCCTTCACTTTTATATTCAATTATTAGGGTTTCAAACTGATATCTTTTGTTGCTGAGATTGTTAATGGTAATAATAATGAAGAAGTTTCTAAGATGCCAAATGTTGTCTTTCCATTTCAATACAAACTTCCTGGTGTGCCTCAAAGTATTAAGCTCTGCTATACTACTTTATGGTTTGGCTTTTCTGTTCAAAGACTAAGTAACTAAAATGTGTTAACTATGTATGTAATTTCTGCAGCAACAAGACAAAAAGACTTTTCTGCTCAAAGATAGAAGCAGAAATTTTAATTGTTATGTTCTTCTTATAATGTAGACAAAAAGTAACATAATTTTTATTTTAATTATTAAAATAAAATAAAAAAATTTAATTATAAATGTGACAAAAGATTCAATTAAATTCAAATGAAGGAAATAAATTGTAAAACCAAGTTTAAAATTTTGAAGAAAAAAAATTGTAAAGCAAAATGTAAAACAAATTGTAGAACAAAAAAATTATAATTATGCAAATGTGTAACTAAATATTTTTTTAATTGTTATGTTTTTCTTATGATGTAAACAAAAAGCAACATAAAAATTATTTTTTTAAAATTATTAAAATAAAATAAAAATAATCAAATTATAAATGTTACAAAAGATTCAATTAAATTCAAATGAAGGAAATAAATTGTAAAGCCAAGTTTAAAATTGTGAAGAAAAAAAAAGTTGTAAAACAAATTGTAACACAAATTGTAGATTTTTTTTTTATAATTATCATCATTTTTCATTTTTTTAAAGTTGTAAAACAAAAATTAATTTGTCAGTAGTTATTTAAACATAATATTAAAAAATTTCTGGCTAGAAATTTTTTCTAAAAATAATACCAAGACAAACCAAAAAGAACCTAATTGTTGAGAATACAAATATATAACTCTAAATAATTAAAGTTAAATCTTTTATGACAAAAATCTCTAAATCTAAAAGCACTCAATGTAAACTTATGGAAAAACAAATGTATGAATGACAGGTAAATAAAGATCTTATTTTTTTATGAGAATTTATAAATAGAAAAAAATTCTAATGAAAATTAAATAAATGTCATTAAAATGAAATTAAAATGGAATTATTTATGAATATGAATGTTTATGAATGAAGGTCATGTTTTTTATGTGAATGGGTAAATAGAAAAAATTCTAATGAAAATTAAATAAATGTCATTACAATGAAATTAAAAAATGGAATGATTTATGAATATGAATGCTTATGAATGAAAGTCATGTTTTTTATATGAATTAGTAAATAGAAAAAATTCTAATTAAAATTAAATAAATGCCATTAAAATGAAATTAAAAAATGGAATGATTTATGAATATGAATTCTTATGGATGAAAGTCGTTTTTTATGTGAATTGGTAAATAAATAAAAAATTCTAATGAAAATTAAATAAATGTCATTAAAATGAAATAATAAAAAAAAGGAATAATTTATGTCAATGAGTGAATGCAAATTGATAAATACAAATGCTTGAAATGTAAATGAATGCCTTTAGGGGGGTAAAATTTAGGGTATGATAGTACTCCATGGGAACCTCTTTGAAAATGTGCCTTTTGGTTTGAAAAATGAGTGTTGTTTGTAAAAGATTGGAGAGATGGGAAAAGAAATATTTTTTCTTATTTTTGTGTTTGCCAAGATTTTTGAAGTCTCATGCCTACGTACCAACAAAGTGCAATGGAGGATCAAAACCTCCTAGTTCGTGGTAAAAATAACAAAGGAGTTTATTTTGATTCATTTTTATGGAAAAATATATTTTGTCATTTTAAGGAGAATAGTCAACTAGTCACCCACAAGTATGAGTACTTTGCATCATCATGAGAAGGGCTCCAACTTGGATAAGGATCAACAAGTATGCCACTAACTCTCACAGATGGAAAATAATTGTCATCAATACTATGGGGATAGGAGAATCATATCTCAACTATGGAAATGACTCATGTCTAATACTTTGAGAAAAGTTTTAAAAGGAAAAGTGCACAAAGACACAAAATGATTTGAGTGAGTTATGCATTTTTTAGGTCTTATGGAATTGGTCTAAAGATGCTTAAGATGGATTAACATTTATTAAGAAAAATGTTTTGAAAATCACTCGACAAAAGTCAAGGTTTATTGAGAAAGTGGTTCAAGTTTAAAAACAATAAGTTTTTGAAAAAGAGAGAATATTTTGAAAATTAAAGAAAGGGGGGAGAAGAAGAGACTATCCTAGAGCCTAAACTAAGAGCTAGGGAGGAAAGATCTAACCAAGAAATATCAAGCCTTTTGACATAAGTCAAACAAGATTTCCCTCCTTTGGGTTAAGCCTCAAGCAAGGCAGAATAAGCAAATAATAATCCATGTATCAGATGAAACCAAAGTAACTCAACCAAGTCTTCAAAAGGAAATCTCAAGGTAAGGGTACCGGATGAATTCTAGGGTCTAAAGTCATAATTCCCAAAGCAAATGTCAAGATCCTAATTCTCAATCCATAACTCCACAATTATGCCAAGGATAGTAATCACAAGTCCATGAATCAGGATAATCAAGTTTCTCTTTTAGGTTTTCTCTTTATTAATGTCTTCTTTACAATGATATAAAATAAAGGTCCAAATGGACAAAGAAAAAAATGACAAACAACACAAATAATATGATATGGAATACTAAATATAAAGTATAAAGTAAATGACATAAAATAAAGTAGCATAAAGTAAACGACTTTGAAATAAAAGTTAATACAAGTAAAGTGTTAGTAATCAAAGATGAAAGATGGTTTGGTCACTTTTTGGAGAACACTCAACTATTAGTCATAAGCATCAAAATATGAACCTATACATCATTTATGAGAAGGGCTCCAACTTGGATAAAATCAACAAGTATGCCACTAGCTCTCACAAAATGGAAAATGAGCAAAATTTTCATACAATGCCATGAGGAATAGAAGACTTACAATCTCACTTATAAAAATATCTTTGTTTTCGTTGGGATAAATTTAGTGTTATTTTAAGCAATCGTAATTGGACTTATGTAGAAGTCACAACTATTTGAGGTCGGTCAATAATAATGTTTGTGTTAATACATGTTAGAGAAACTTATGCATCAATCAAAAGTACCTTATATGATTCATGATCAATTAGGAGGTAGATTTGAAATGATGAAAGTTCATCAAGTATCAATCCATACATCATGAACAAGATAGGCACAAGTCATCCAATTGATCAAAGGGAAAAGAAAAAGATGAAGAAGAGAGACACAAGAGAAGTCACACCCAAATTGGACCAAAAGTTTGATCAAGTCATCATTCAAATCAATCATCCATTTTGGTGGATTAGGGTTTTCACCACATAAACACCCAAGATCCATTGAGTTTGATGAGACTTGAAGTCCAAACCATCATGATCCAAGGCCAACAGAAGTTCACAAGGGTCACACAAAAATAAAATGTAATTAAATGAAATAAAAATGCATCAAAGGTATTTTTAAATGAATTTTAAAATAGGAATAAAATGAAAAATCCATAAAGTCCTTCAAAACATCAAATAAATGGCCAAGAAAATTATGGAACGTTGGAATAAAATAAGAAGTATACAATAATTTTTCCAGAATTTTAAAATACAGAAAAGTATTGTTAAACCAATTAAAACAAATGAGAAAAGAGAAAATTCATAAAAAATAGAAAATCAGTGAAATAAAATATGGAAAAATAAAAATCAGATGAAGATAAATAAAAGAGAATTTTAGAAATTATTTTGGGATTTTTTGGATAAAAAATGAAATTACTAAGAATTTTAAAAGAAAAAGAAATTGAAAACAAAAAAAGAAAAATAATTAAAATCAGAAAAAACACGGAGCGTTGGATCACACCTCATTAATTGACGTGGCATATCCAACACTCCAAATGTTAGAGAACCTGATGGAACGCGCTGGAAGTCAAACACATGATCCAGTTCAAATCCAACCAATTAGAACATTTCGTTCTGCTAACGTGTCTGATCAAACTCAGACAATCTGAGAAAATTCCGGTCGTCTTCTTCGGTGAGCTCTCACTGGAGTTTCATCGTTTGGTAAATTTAAGACACGAGACCACCACCATTGTGATCCTCTTCTCATCTCGAATTCAACCTTATGCTCTAAATTCATTTATATAAACTGATGAAACGGAATTTCAAATAAATTTCAGAAACAAGCAAGCCATGAAAAATAAAATTAAATGATGAATATGATCAATCAATACCAGATAAGTTAGGGGAAAACATCAGAGAATGAAGGACTACATTGTGGTAACTTATTTGAGTTCAAATGATGCTCAGAACTACCTTGTCCAGATGGTGATCAGAAGTTGAGGAAGCTTGATATGGTTAGAGCAATTTAGAAGGTCTCAGAGCTTAGGAATTGTTGCAAAATTTTCTGAGAATTCCGAAGGTGCTAATAGAATCAATAAATTGGATTGAAACAAGCTGAAACTCAAAACATGATAATTGAATTTTTTGGAAAAATTTCAAGTGGCAGCAGGGATTTATTGGCTCTCCAAAGCTTCAAAATGAATGTAATAGCTTCCTCTATTTATAGGAAATGTGATTGGATCCAAGTACGTGTGAAATGATGCAGAATTCGTGCAAAACGAATTTGATCTGAGTGTGTGAAAAATGTGATTTGAAACTCACCAAAACTCAGCGAAATGATGCATTTTAAGGGTCAATTAACTTTTGGGGACTTGGTTAAAAATGTTTAGGTCCAAAAGACATGCTAATTTGGCATGGAATTGAGATTACTGAAGTTCAAAACTCGGTCGGGCAATGGTAATTTCTTCAGTTACAAGTTACCATGTTCAAACAATGGGGCACCCTACTCAGGAGGCTTTTTGATACCATTATTCTTGAAATGTGTTAACATCATACCCAAGATTACGATGTGCCAAGAAAGGTTACATTTGTATGCATGAGCACAAAGTTATGTCATGTTGAATTTGACATCAAAAACTGATCATATAACTTATAAAAATTTGAGTGCTTCATAGCTTTCCAAGCATATTCTGACCTTGGTCCTAGAAGAAACCTTGTAGAGGGCATCACAAATGAAATTTTTCAAAAAGAATCAGCCTCAAATGTTTAAAATTGAAGAAGTTATGATCTTTGAAAGTTGGGAAAAAGTCACTTGAAAATAGGTCAAATTTCACTAAGTACACAAATGACCTATAATGTCTCCAAACTTTTGATGATCCTACAAGCATAATTGGATTTTGTCATGTAAATATAAGTTGTAGAGGAGGTTTATAAGAGTCATATTCAAAAAGAAGCATTCAAAAATGTTAAGAATTGAAGGAGTTGTGATCCTTGGAACTTTGACTTCAAAATGTTGACTTTTGGTCAAACCTCTTGGAACAAGCTTGTGCACTTGGACTTTCCTTGCATTTCAAAGCACATGGGTGATAATATAAACTCAAAATAATGTTTCCTTGATTTCCTCTTGATTAAATTGTTCAAATCTTGAAGTTTTTTCTTGAAGAAGGCATGGAAATAAACACATGAACCCTTGACTTTCTTTGAGAAGTAAGCCACAGAACTTTGAGATGTTCTTGGTTGAAAAGCCCTTACCTTGAACAATAAACTTAAGGAAAATAAAACATATTTTTGAGATTTTGATTAGTGGTTAGATAAGCAATTAATCACATGAACACAAAGGTAAAACAAACCAACAAAGAGGTGCTTGGCGGTCCCTGCAAGAAGCAAGCCCAAAGATGGATAGGGAGAAGGACCAAGATGTGACATTGTTTGTATGCAATGATGCAAATGATATGTGGGATCTTAGGGTTAAAAGTCAGGGTATGACAATCACCAAGGTCCTTCGAAGGACCATAATAAGGTGACATCATTGTATGTACTTTTTGTAGTTGTGATTATGCGTCGTTGTATGGATTTTTTGTAGTTGTGAATATACCATACTTGTTATAGAATCAAATTACCTTAATACACCAGTACCAAAAATAAAAAATTAATAAATTTGAATAGAAAAGGAAGCCCAATTGATGAAGGTCCCATATGATTTCCTCTTCATAAACTAGCATGATCTTCATCACTTGCCTTGCCATCTCATCACCTCATCATTTTCATGTTGTCATCACCATGGACTGCACCTTTCATACCACATAAGAACAAAACAAAGCAGAGTGAAAACATTTCACACACGGGTTCGAAGCATCATCAACACTCCATATATCACCCAACATACATCATTAACATTTAAAACTAATCAACTTGAAAATAAATTGGCATTGAATTAAATCAATAGTGAAATAAAATTCAAACAAAAGCAACACAAGATTTTGACACACAAGCATCGTCATCATCATCAAGAAGCACCATTAATTGCATACATCATACTAAGCATCCAATATCACATACATGGAATTAAAATTTGAACATATGGGAATAACACACTTGTGAGTTCAAACACTCATAGCAAGATATCCTCATCACAACACACAAAAGTCATCATCTATATACATCATACATAAAATTAATTGAAATGAATTAAACTAAAATCAAACAAATTGACAAGTTACAGTAAACGCGTGCCCTCATTCCTCATTCAATATCCATCATTACCCATCATTCACACACTTAGCGAAACACATTTTCTAACAAACTCTCCAACCTCAATTCATCTGAACCTTTCCATTAATCTGTTCACACGGTTCAGTACCTCAATCTCCCTAAAAACTCATCTATACAACAAACTTTTCCCTCTGTTTTCCCTTTAAATATCTCACTCCACTCCAGGACCGACCATTTGCTGGTGCAGCATATGCTGTAGAACATCGGCCAAATTTTTGGGGGCCCACTTATCTTTTTTATTCTTTAAAGAATACATTTTACACCTATTTTTACAAAAATAGGTGTAAAATATGAATGTTTTCAAAACCTATTTTTCACCTTTGTTTTAAAAATTGGTGTAAAATCATAATTTACTTTTTTAAAACTTATTTATATTTTTTCTTAAAAAAATTCGGTATAGATTTATATTCTTTTAGGTCTATTTTAAAAATAAAACAGGGCCCCCAAATTGATTGGATCGGCCTTGCTTCACTCACCTATTAATCAAGCTTCCCACTGCACTCAAGAACAAAAAAAAAATCGTTCTGAATCTCTACCCAAATTAGTAACCTACACGCTCTCTAAATCTATCATCACTATAACCTTCTTATATTTCACATTGAAGTTTAAAAAGGGAGATCTTCGACCCTCACTAGAGCTACGCTACATAACCACCCGAGAACGTATACATAAGGAGTAGGAGAATGGAATCATAAAGAAAAGTATTAAGAGGCGAAGAGAAAGAGACACACACTTAAGGTTGGTGATGTCGGAACTCTTGCCGGAGTTTCAAGCTCCGACAAGACTCCATTTTTCACTTGCCTTTAATTTATCGCCAATATTATTGTTTTTTCATGCTTCAATGTTCTTTCCCCTTTGTTAATTGTTGTTTTCATAAGGTTTTGATGTGAGGTTTTGGATTGGAGTTCTTTAAACTATTGATTTTGATCCGTGTTTATGAGAGGTTTACTGTTTATTTTGGTTGAAGATTCATGTTTAGGAGGTTTATTTAGGCTAGGTCCGGTTGAATTGTTTTAGTGATTGAGTGGTTTTTGTGGAACCTGGGTTGGGACGATGAACACCTTCACGGTTATCATCAACTCTACCCTATGAGCCGCCCAGTTCAGTCCATCATGGTGGTTATTTTTTCTTGCGTTGTTGTTTATATGTCGGTGAGAAGAATCAAAAGAGAGAGAGAGAGAGAGAGAGAGAGAGAAAGATAAAGAGTATGTGTTTGATTCAGAAAGAAAGAGTAAATGAGGTTGAGGCACACGTGAGGGACTCCCTCATTTCACTCCTTTTCCATCTCTCCCTTCATCGACACGTCGCCATACGTGGAAAACATGAGGACCTTTTGATTGTTTGATCCAACCTGAGTTGACTAAGCTAGTTGTGCACCCCTTCTGGCCTTTCCACACACCCTCCTCTTGTCAGCCCTTGGATCTAACGCTGATGAGGTAGAGGTTAAGTCAGCAAAAGTTCACTCCCTCATCCCATTTGACCAATGCTTTGGGCCACACCATGGACCTCCTTACTACCTACACACCCCTTATTTATTTTACTACAGTTTTGATTTTCTTGTCTTTTATTCTTGTGTGGGCCTTTGGCCATAGGTGTTTTTTTATTGTTTTTTTAATTGTCATAGTCCCATGTTTTTCTTTTACACCTCATTTATTTAAAATATTTTCTTATTTTTATTTATTTTGTTAATTATTAAATAAAATAATAATAATAAAATTAATATTTTCATAACCAAAATCATTGATTCAATGTCAAGTGGTATTTTCAAATTCTTTTTTTGATCTATTTCGAATTAACGCCAATCACACCTCGATTTACTTCGAGTGTTTTTAACCAAATTAAAATATTCTATCATATCAAACATTTTCAAATTTAGTCATTTAAACCTTTTTTTAATAAGAAATGGGGGATGTACATCCTTCCGCTCCCCGAATAAATGAGTGATTCGTGCATGCCATATTGCTCGAACTTATGTCCACCGATTAAAATACTCTAACCAAACATGAAGGAAAAAATAATGGAGGATGTACTTCCATATGCTCCTCGAATAAGCAAGTTGGAGGCGCACGCCTCACTACTGCGAATATTCGTATTCCACAGATAACTTTTAAAACTCCAAACTTGGACGAAAAGGGAACGGGAGATGCACATCTTTCTATTCCTCGAGTAAACGAATGGTTGGCGTACACTTCGCTACTCGATTATTCGTCATCCTCCTAAAAACGATTCAATGCATCAAACTTATCTTTTCTCATCCCACGCGATCAAAAATCTTTTAAAAAAGAACACTATTTAGTCTGTTCTACCGCGTTACAAACAAGCGCTTTAAGCCTCCAATTGCATGTACAAGCAACGTTTAACTGCTAGAGCGTGATCTAAACATTCTTTCAATAAAATCAACCAACCAATACATAGTTTTCTACAAAGAACTATGTTGCTTTGAATTCCTCATTGCACCTGAGGATATGTAGGAGCAAGACCCGCAATCTCGTTAAGCACCCTAATAAAAATGTTTGTAGGGCCCCTTTTATTTTCCTTTTGAATCTTTTATCACTCGAAGATAACAAATAATCTGAGCTAACATTCTAATCGCAAATTTAACTAAATGGTTCCTATTTGTAAGGGCAAAGTGTCAGACAACATACGATCGCAAGTTTCGATGATGACAAATGACCACCATGCATGTCTACAAACAAATGCAACACATCACCGATCATATCCTTTCCTATGCTTATCTAAATCTGTTATAATTCTTAGAAACACATATGGACAAAGTGTGATCATGACGAAATGCATGAAAATCCCAAAATACGATTTTTTGCAGGTTTGCAGGCTTTGAGTCGACCACAAGGGTCAGCGCATAAGCCTCGGTTCAGCGCATGATGCTTTGAGTCAACCACAGGTCAGCTCATGGAAGCTATGAGTCGACCGCAAGGGTCAGCGCATGAGCCACGGGTCAGCGCATGATGGCTTTGAGTCGACCACAGGTCGGCGCATGGCATAGTGCAGTTGGACACGGGTCAGCGCATGAAACCTTTGAGTCGACCATAGGGGTCAGCGCATTCCCCACGGGTCAGTGCACGCCGACCTATGGTCGACCGCTCGGGCGTAAACTCAGTTTTCTGAGTATTTTCCACTGTTTGAAAAGCTGTTATTTTTGGTTGGTAAGCTGTTACTATAAATAGAAGTCAAAACACTTTTGTTAACCAACATTTGCCAATTTGAGTTCAAGTGTTCAAGGAAACAAGAAAGAGTGAAATAGGTGTCCAAGACTCATCATCTTCATCTTCAACATTTCACAACTCATCATCTGCAAACAATTACTTTTGATGTGGTTCGTGATCGAGTAAAGGTGATAAGGTTCGAAGCTGTGATCGAAGAATCCAGTTCGGGTTGAAGCTTGTGGCAGGTTCTTTCTTGAATAAAACCGTTAGGGTTTTGTCCTCCAATACCGGTTTGTGTTTGGGGGTTTTTGGACGAATCGCTTCATCAATATTCAGCCGAGCGAAGGTGATTGAGAAGAGGAAGTCTTCATCAGTCTAGTAGCGGATTCGGTGACATTGAAGTGAAGGATTCGGGTTCGATTCGTTGTGTTTAAGATCAGCCGGGCCGAGGGTTTGAAGAACGGAAGATTCTTCAACAAAGGGGCTGGAATCGGAGGTCTAGCAACAACGATCGAAGGTCTTGATTCATCTTGAATCAAGGAGCAAGGATAGGAAGCATCATTCAACACATTGGAAGTTCTGTTGTTTACATGCTTTGCAATCCTTGTATAAACGATTAAATTTCACAGGTGATATCTAATTAATCATCTCAATTCTATTTTTAGAATTGAGGGCAGACGTACCCCGAAGCGAGGACGGCGGGGGAACTGCCTCATCAAATCTCTGTCTTCTTTAATTTTCTGCATAAGTGCTTTTCAGCTTAAAAATTAAGTGATTTTAGTTTAAGCATTTTTACCAAACGTTGATATAAGTTGAGTAAGAAACTAAAACTGCTATTTGAATACAAAGTACAATAGTATATTGTACTAGATAAATTTGAACTCCTTACTCAACTCAAATATCTCTTGGAGTGTATGCACACCAAGTGTTTGTGAATTTGCATAAGCCAAAGTTGTCTTAAGTTTGCATTCAGTTTAACTTGGTATTTTGGATCATTGGAACTAGGCTTGCTAGTTAGTGAAATATATCAATTGAGTGTGCAAATAGTGTAGTAATTAGTATTTCATTTTATCTCTACTCCATTAGCTTAACGCATATCCGGTTTTCCAATAACGGTTCGTTTTAGACTAAAATTTTCCTCGGCCGCTTCCGCACTTAAAACAATTTTCCAAAACCAATTTTCTTTTAAATTGGTAGCGCCGACTCAAGTTTTTAATTGGGATCTATTCAACCCCCCCTTCTAGATCCGTGCCATAGTCTAACAAGTGGTATCAGGAGCTCCGGTTCACTCCGTGCTTCAAAATACAACGTTGATAGAAAATGGCTAACGAACCTAAAGGGGCTTATAATAGAGCTCCCGTTTTCAATGGTGAAAATTATAGTTATTGGAAAGACTGTATGCGGGTGCACATAAATTCCATAGATAGAAAAATATGGAATGTTATTCTCAACGGTCCAATTCAAATAACCATGACCAATGAGAACAACGAAGTGGTGCCTAAGCCCGAAGCACAATGGACCGATGATGATGAAAAGAAATACAATTATGATTGGAAAGCCAAAAATATCCTAATCTCCTCATTAGGCGTAGATGAATACTATCGTGTATCCCATTGTCCTACTGCTAAGGCTATGTGGGATTCACTACAAATTGCCCATGATGGGACTAATGATGTTAAATTGGCTAGAATCAATACACTAACACAAGAGTTTGATCTCTTCTTCATGGAGCAAGGGGAAACCATTGCTGACATGCAAAAGAGATTCACTCATCTCATCAATCGATTACATTCACTTGGTAGGCCTGTTTCCAATGATATTGCTACTAATAAGATCTTAAGATGTCTTAACAGGGAATGGCAGCCGAAAGTGACCGCCATAAAAGAGGCAAATGATCTTACCACATTGGACTTGACAACATTGTTCGGTAAACTACAAGAGCACGAACAAGTTCTCTTAAGCCTGGAACAACACGAAAAGAAAGATAAGAAAGACAAAGCAAAGGTGAGTGAAAAGAAATTAATAGCTCTAAAGACTTCCTCCTCAAAGTCTCAAGCAAAAGAGCAAAGTGATTATTCATCGAGTGACGAAGAAGAAGAGGACAAGAGTGAAGATATGGGGCTGTTCGTCAAACGCTACAACCGTTACGTGAGAAAGAACGGCATCCAACATTCCGAGAAGAACTTGGTAAACTTCCGGAAGCAATCTAGGTTCTCTAAAAATGATGACTCAAAAGGAAAAACAACTAGAGGGTCGTGCTATAAGTGTGGAAAGTCGGGTCACTACAAACCGGACTGTCCGATGAACAAAAAGACAAAAGAAAAAGATTCATACAAATCACACAAGAAACCATCAAAGCCAAGGAGAGCATACATAGCTTGGGAAAGTGATAGCGACTCCTCCGATGATGAAAGTTCTAGTGATGAAGATGAAAATGCAAATCTATGTCTTTCTGCTCATCAAAAGAACAAAAAGAAACAGGTACGACATGCTAAATATGAAAAATCCTCTAGTATGTCTCATCATGAATTGCAAACTGCTTTTGATACTTTACACTATGAAGCGAAAGAGGCCTTTAAAAGGCTTGCCTCAAATAAGAAAAAAATTTCTTATTTGGAACATAAAATTCAAGAGTCCGAACGGAAACTTGAGGCACTTAAAGCTTCTATAGTGGAAAGCACAAAAACAAGTTATGAGGACCTTAAAAGTAGAATGATGAACTTTGGGTGTGATACTTGTTACATTTGGCAAGGTGAAGTAAGAAACCTAAAAGCCAAACTTGACAAGGCTCTTGAGCCCAAGATTACTTTTGCTATCGACAAATCAAATTTTCGAAAAAGTATGGTTAATCCATATCAAAAATATAAATATATTATAAAGGATGAAGATAGCAAAAGCAATCCAAATGTAAATTTCTCTTGTCTCTATTGTTGCAAGAAAGGCCATTCCATTGCTAAATGTAGATTTAGGAGGTTTTTAGTTCCTAAAGGCATTTATCAATGGATGCCCAAATGCAACCATTTCGTTCCTCACCACTCAGGACCCAATAAGCAATTGGGTACCTTCTCTGGTTAATTATCTTGTCACAGGTACAATGCCTCGAGACTACCGAGAGAAGATGGGTTCTCGACAGTGGATGCTCAAGGCACATGTCAGGTGACATATCTCTCTTCATTGACTTTGTGGCTAAGAAGAAGGGATATGTAACTTATGGTGACAACAACCGTGGAGCAATACTTGGTAAAGGTAGTGTAGGTAATCCCTCCTCTACTACTATTTCTGATGTTTTGCTTGTCGAAGGTCTTAAACACAATCTACTTAGCATCAGTCAATTATGTGACAAAGGATACAATGTATCGTTTTCAAAAGATTGTTGCAAAATTGTACATAATGATGATAAGAAGAGCATGTTTAATGGTCTTCGTGTGAACAATGTCTATATGCTTGACTTAAATGAAGTATCGTTAACAAGTGACAAATGCCTTGTAACAATGAGTGAAGATTCATGGTTATGGCATAGGCGTTTAGCACATGTTAACTTTAACTTATTTAACAAAGTAGTCTCAAAAGATCTAGTCCTAGGTCTCCCCAAAATTAAGTTCACCAAGGATCACCTTTGTGATGCTTGTCAAAAAGGGAAGCAAACGAGGATCTCTTTTAAATCCAAAAATATCGTTTCAACAACGAGACCTCTCGAGCTTCTCCATATGGATTTATTTGGGCCATCTAGGATTAAAAGTCTAGGAGGAAACTATTACGGTTTCGTAATAGTGGACGACTTTTCTCGATTTTGTTGGACTATTTTCTTAGTAAGTAAGAGTGACACATTCGCCGCCTTTGAACGATTTGCTAAGCTTTCCCAAAATAAACTAAATACAAACATTGTTGCAATTAGAAGCGATCATGGAGGTGAGTTTGAAAATCACTTATTTGAAGAATATTGCGGTAACCATGGTATTGATCATAACTTCTCCGCTCCACGTACTCCTCAACAAAATGGGGTTGTGGAGCGTAAAAATCGAATTTTGGAAGAATTGGGAAGAACAATGATCAATGAAAGTGGCTTTCCGAAGTATTTTTGGGCTGACGCCATTAGTACAGCTTGTTATGTTCTGAATAGGGTGCTCATTTGCCCCATTCTAAACAAAACACCGTATGAACTATTAAAAGGGCGAAAGCCAAATGTTTCTCACTTACATGTCTTTGGTTGCAAATGTTTTGTATTGAACAATGGAAAGGAAAACTTAGGGAAATTCGATTCCAAGGCCGACGAAGGTATCTTCCTCGGATACTCTCAATCTAGCAAAGCATATAGAATATACAACAAACGATTACTTGCTGTAGAAGAGTCTGTACATGTTACTTTTGATGAATCCAATCCGAGAAACGTCGGAAAGGGTAGTGTTTTTCATGGTGCAGGTACATCTACTGAAGACATACTCAAAGGTTGCGAGTCGGGGATTGATCAACCCGACTTAGTCAAAATTGAGGAGGACAAAGATGTACAACATGAGGAAACCGAGGTAGTTCATCCGCCTTCAAACGATGATCTCCCTCAAGCTTGGAAGTCTTCCAAAGACCATCCAATCGACAACATTCTCGGAGACATCTCAAAGGGTGTAACAACTCGATCTAAGCTAAGTAATTTCTGTTATCACTTCGCTTTCGTTTCGTAGATGGAACCTAAAAACCCTAAAGAAGCCCTACTCGATGAACACTGGTTTTTATCAATGCAGGAGGAACTTAATCAGTTCACCAGAAATGAGGTTTGGGACCTTGTCCCTCCTCCGCGAGATCATCGAGTAATCGGCACCCGATGGATGTTTAGGAACAAGCTGGACGAAAACGGGGTAATAACCCGTAATAAGGCGCGTTTAGTCGCGCAAGGGTATAACCAAGAGGAAGGCATCGACTATGAGGAAACTTATGCGCCGGTTGCCCGACTCGAGGCTATACACCTTCTCCTTGCTTTCGCTTGTGCGAAAGATTTTAAGCTATTCCAAATGGATGTCAAGAGTGCGTTCCTTAACGGTCACATAAATGAAGAGGTTTATGTCGCACAACCTTCGGGTTTCGAATCCCATGAGTATCCTAATCACGTTTATAAACTAAAAAGAGCTTTGTATGGCCTCAAACAAGCTCCTAGAGCTTGGTATGAGAGACTAAGCAAATTCTTACTCGATCAAAAATACTCAAGAGGAAAGGTTGACACAACCCTCTTCATTAAACTTCAAGGAAAGCACTTGATATTAGTGCAAATTTATGTAGATGATATCATATTTGGATCTACTAACATGAATCTTGTGAGAGAGTTTTCTGACCTTATGCAGGGCGAATTCGAGATGAGTATGATGGGGGAGCTCACATACTTTCTCGGTCTGCAAATTAAACAGCTCAAAGAAGGAACTTTCGTGAGCCAAACAAAGTACTGTTTGGACCTTATCAAGAGATTTGACATGGAAAAAGCTAAGGCCATAGACACCCCCATGCCTACTTGTACAAACTTGAACAAAGATGAAGACGGTAAGGAAGTAGATGTAAAACGGTATAGAGGTATGATTGGTTCACTCCTTTATCTTACTGCTTCTCGTCCCGATATTATGTTTAGCGTATGCATGTGCGCAAGATATCAATCATGTCCCAAGGAATCCCATTTAAAAGCCGTCAAACGAATACTTCGATACCTATCCGGTACTCCGAAGTATGGACTATGGTATTCCAAAGGTAATGATTGTTCATTGGTAGGTTTTTCCGATTCCGACTTTGCCGGTTGCAAATCGGATAGGAAGAGCACCAGTGGCACTTGTCACTTATTTTCAAACTCTTTGGTCAGTTGGCATAGCAAGAAACAGGTTTCTGTTGCGTTGTCAACCGCCGAAGCGGAATACGTTGCCGCCGGTAGTTGTTGTGCCCAAATCCTATGGATTAAGCAACAACTATTGGATTTTAACCTCAAACTTGAACGGATTCCCATTTTTTATGACAATACAAGTGCCATTAACCTGACCAAGAATCCTGTGCTACATTCTCGCACCAAACATATCGAAATACGACACCACTTTCTTCGGGATCATGTAGAGAAAGGTGACATTGTGTTTGAACATGTCAATACTGAAAATCAACTAGCGGACATTTTCACAAAGCCGCTAGCCACTGAACCTTTCTTTCATATCCGCCGAGAACTTGGCATTCTCGATATTTCGGAACGGGCACTATAATCTGCTGTTTTACCTTATTCCATATAAGACTTTAATCTTGTACTTCTAACAAATCTATGTTGTTGCAAGCGCAAGTTTACCGTTCACCAAGTCACTCCGGCATCGAGGTGATACTGTTCCTCTCTTTCTCTCTCTGCAAAGTCTCATGGTTAAAATAGTTACACCTCATAATGATAGTGTGTATATGTGCATGATGTATCTGTTTGGATGTTTATTGTCGTATGGCATTCTAACTATGCATCAAACTTGTCAACGTATGTGCAGAAAAATGTAAAACTGAAATCTTTGCTTATTGTTTGATTGTATTCATTTCTCTGTTATGCTTGTTTGTGCACAATCTATCTTAATGATTATTGTTCTTTTAATTAATGATTATCACTCAGTAATGATATTGGTGTGATATTATTATCTGTGTGTGTTATTTCCTGTGAAATTTTTATGTTATTTTGAATAATTGTTCCTTGTCTCTTTTTGATGTTGTCAAAGGGGGAGAAGAGTACAAGCAGCCAAAATGTTCACCACAATTAACAGTCGGATTTGCAGATAGCGTTAGATTACAAAAGAAAGGGGGAGTGTACACAATGTGTGTAGATACTGCATGTTGTTTGTCTCTTTGGCTGTGCACAGGTTGTCATCATCAAAAAAGGGGAGTATGTAAGGGCAAAGTGTCAGACAACATACGATCGCAAGTTTCGATGATGACAAATGACCACCATGCATGTCTACAAACAAATGCAACACATCACCGATCATATCCTTTCCTATGCTTATCTAAATCTGTTATAATTCTTAGAAACACATATGGACAAAGTGTGATCATGACGAAATGCATGAAAATCACAAAATACGATTTTTTGCAGGTTTGCAGGCTTTGAGTCGACCGCAAGGGTCAACGCATAAGCCTCGGGTCAGCGAATGATGCTTTGAGTCAACCACAGGTCAGCTCATGGAAGCTATGAGTCGACCGCAAGGGTCAGCGCATGAGCCACGGGTCAGCGCATGATGGCTTTGAGTCGACCACAGGTCGGCACATGGCATAGTGCAGTTGGCCACGGGTCAGCGCATGAAACCTTTGAGTCGACCATAGGGGTCAGCGCATTCCCCACGGGTCAGCGCACGCCGACCTATGGTCGACCGCTCGGGCGTAAACTCAGTTTTCTGAGTATTTTCCACTGTTTGAAAAGCTGTTATTTTTTGTTGGTAAGCTGTTACTATAAATAGAAGTCAAAACACTTTTGTTAACCAACATTTGCCAATTTGAGTTCAAGTGTTCAAGGAAACAAGAAAGAGTGAAATAGGTGTCCAAGACTCATCATCTTCATCTTCAACATTTCACAACTCATCATCTGCAAACAATTACTTTTGATGTGGTTCGTGATCGAGTAAAGGTGATAAGGTTCGAAGCTGTGATCGAAGAATCCAGTTCGGGTTGAAGCTTGTGGCAGGTTCTTTCTTGAATAAAACCGTTAGGGTTTTGTCCTCCAATACCGGTTTGTGTTTGGGGGGTTTTGGACGAATCGCTTCATCAATATTTAGCCGAGCGAAGGTGATTGAGAAGAGGAAGTCTTCATCAGTCTAGTAGCGGATTCGGTGACATTGAAGTGAAGGATTCGGGTTCGATTCGTTGTGTTTAAGATCAGCCGGGCCGAGGGTTTGAAGAACGGAAGATTCTTCAACAAAGGGGCTGGAATCGGAGGTCTAGCAACAATGATCGAAGGTCTTGATTCATCTTGAATCAAGGAGCAAGGATAGGAAGCATCATTCAACACATTGGAAGTTCTGTTGTTTACATGCTTTGCAATCCTTGTATAAACGATTAAATTTCACAGGTGATATCTAATTAATCATCTCAATTCTATTTTTAGAATTGAGGGCAGACGTACCCCGAAGCGAGGACGGCGGGGGAACTGCCTCATCAAATCTCTGTCTTCTTTAATTTTCTGCATAAGTGCTTTTCATCTTAAAAATTAAGTGATTTTAGTTTAAGCATTTTTACCAAACGTTGATATAAGTTGAGTAAGAAACTAAAAAACTGTTATTTGAATACAAAGTACAATAGTATATTGTACTAGATAAATTTGAACTCCTTACTCAACTCAAATATCTCTTGGAGTGTATGCACACCAAGTGTTTGTGAATTTGCATAAGCCAAAGTTGTCTTAAGTTTGCATTCAGTTTAACTTGGTATTTTGGATCATTGGAACTAGGCTTGCTAGTTAGTGAAATATATCAATTGAGTGTGCAAATAGTGTAGTAATTAGTATTTCATTTTATCTCTACTCCATTAGCTTAACGCATATCCGGTTTTCCAATAACGGTTCGTTTTAGACTAAAATTTTCCTCGGCCGCTTCCGCACTTAAAACAATTTTCCAAAACCAATTTTCTTTTAAATTGGTAGCGCCGACTCAAGTTTTTAATTGGGATCTATTCAACCCCCCCTTCTAGATCCGTGCCATAGTCTAACACTATTGAATACGACAATTTGAGGGGTGGTAATACCTTCCCCTTGCATAATTGACTCTTGAACCCGAATTTGGTTACGACGATCATTTTCTTTTTATTTGAAGGGTTTTAGCGATATTTTCCCTTTCCTTCCTTGGAATAAATAAAGTTCGGTGGCGAATTGGTTTAATCATCTACGAGAGTGTGATGCGTTCAAAGGTGTATTTTTCACAATACAACAAAGGTCACACTCATAATCCGTAATATGTTTCATCTATACATGCATCAAAATCTATGGTATTGATGTTGGGTCGGCTCCAGGTGGGGACAACGATCCTTCTCGATTTCCTACCTTGTTGAAGGCTTGTCGCATATGGATATTTTACTAGCGTCACATATATCAAGCGGGCTCCCTATATGTCGGCTTGGAAGGTAACTTGTTCACCATACATATTGTGGTATTTCATCTTTAGATGAACGGTCGAAGGAGCTATGTCAAGTGATGCATAAAAGAGTATGTTCAAAATTTAATTGTAGACGTTTTGTAAGGAACCACCAAGAATTGCGCGTTTACCGTCCTTACGAGTCATGTTACTTGATATTTATACATAAGAAGTAGGAGAAGGGAATCACAAAGAAAAGTATTAAGAGGCAGAGAGAAAGAGATACACACTTGAGATTGGAGATGTCGGAGCCCTTGCCGAAGTTTCAAGCTCCGACGAGACTCCATTCTTCATTTTCCTTTAATTTATCGCCAATATTATTGTTGTTGCATGGTTTAATGTTCTTTCCCCTTTGTTAATTGTTATTTTCATAAGGTTTTGATGTGAGGTTTTATATTGATGTTCTTTAAACTATTGATTTTGATCCGTGTTTGTGAGAGGTTTATTGTTTATTTTGGTTGAAGATTCATGTTTAGGAGGTTTATTTAGGCTAGGTTCGGTTGAATTGTTTTAGTGATTGAGTGGTTTTTGTGGAACCTGGGTTGGGACGATGAACACCTTCATGGTTACCATCAACTCTACCCTGTGAGCTGCCGAGTTCAATCCAGCATGGTGGTTATTTTTCTTGCGTCGTTGTTTATATGTCGCTGAGAAGAATCAAAAGAGAGAGAGAGTTTGACTCAAAAAGAAGGAGTAAATGAGGTTGAGGTACACGTGATAGACTCCCTTATTTTACTCCTCTTCCATATCTCCCTTCAGCGGCACGTGGCTATACGTGGAAAACATGAGGACCTTTGGATTATTTGATACAACCTGAGTTGACTGAGCTAGGTGTGCACCCCTTATGGCCTTTCCAAGTGCCCTCCTCTTGTCAGCCCTTGGATCTAACGCTGATTAGGGAGAGGTTAAGTCAGCAAAAGTTGACTCCCTCATCCCCTTTGACCAACGCTTTGGCCCACACCATGGACCTTCTTACTATTTGCACACCCTTTCTTTATTTTACTACAGTTTTTATTTTCTTGCTTTTTACTGTTGTGTGGGCCTTGGGCCATAGGTGTTTTTTTTTGTTTTCTTTTAATTGGCATAATCCCATGTTTTTCTTTTACACCTCATATATTTAAAATATTTTCTTATTTTTATTTATTTTGTTAATTATTAAATAAATAAGTAAATAATAAAATTTAATTTCCATAATCAAAACCATTGATTCAATGGCAAGTGCTATTTTCAATTTTTTTTTATCTATTTCGAATTAACGCAAATCAAACCTCGATTTACTTAGAGTGTTTTTTAAATTAAAATATTCTATCATATCAAACCTTTTCAAGTTTAATCATTTAAACCTTTTTTCGCAATAAGGAACGGTTGAAAAAGGAATGGGGAATGTACATCCTTCTGCTCCCCGAATAAATGAGTGATTCATGCATTCCATATTGCTCGAACTTACGTCCATCGATTAAAATACTCTAACCAAACATTCAGGAAAAAATAAGGGAGGATGTACATCCATATGCTCCTCGAATAAGAAAGTGGGAGGCGCACGCCTCACTACTGCGAATATTCGTCTTCCGCATATAATTTTCAAAACTCCAAACATGGACGGAAAAAGGAACGGGAGATGCACATCTTTCTGTTCCTCGAGTAAACGAATGGTTGGCATACACTTCACTACTCAATTATTCATCATCCTCTTAAAAGCGATTCAACGCATCAAACTTATCTTTTCTCACCGCACGCGATCAAAAACCTTTTCAAAAAGAACAATTTTTAGCCCGTTCTACCGCGTTACAAACAAGCGCTTTAAGCCTCCAATTGCAAGCACAACTAACGTTTACTGCTAGAGCGCAATCTAAACATTCTTTCAATAAAATCAACCAACCAATATGTAGTTTTCTACGAAGAACTACGTTGCTTTGTATTCTTCATTGCACCTGAGAATACATAGGAGCGAGACCCACAATCTCATCAAGCACCCTAATTAAAACGTTTGTGCGACCCCTTTTATTTTTCTTTTGAATCTTTTATCACTCGAAGAAAACAAATAACCTGAGCTAACATTCTAATAACAAATTTAACTAAATGATTCCCATTGAGTACAACAATTTGAGGGGTGGTAATACATTTCCCTTGCATAATTGGTTCGTGAGCCCAAATTTGGTTTAGACGACCATTTTCTTTTTATTTGAAGGGTTTTATCGATATTTTCCCTTTCCTTCCTTGGAATTGTTGAGAATGTATCAAGTATGAGTAGTGTGGGTAATAGTCTCACATTTGTTGGAAATGTGGAGACTTGAGCCTTTATAAGTGAGAGAACTCACTAACCTATCACCTTAAGGTTTTAGATGAATATGTGGTGTGTCTCTCACAAAGGTGTTACTCTAAAAAGAAGAAGTCTCACAATGTTCAATGCTCCCTAGTGAAAAACTCCCCCAACAAATGGTATCATGAGCCTTTGGTTCAAGAAATGGACCGGACTACTTGTATAGAAATTCAAACGGCGTCAAAGTGGTGAATAAGAAACATTTCTTTAAAGAGTGTCAAAGGTGCTATGTGGTGAATAAGAAATGTTCCGTGCAGTACAAGAGTTTTGTGGAAGTAAGAAGAGTTTTCACTTGAGGGGGAGCGTTGTGGCTCATACTTAAGGGGGTGTTGAGAATGTATCAAGTATGAGTATTGTGGGTAATAGTCCCATATTGGTTGCAAATGTGGAGACTTGAGTATTTATAAGTGAGAGAACCCATCCACCTATCACCTTAAGACTTTAGGTGAATATGTGGTGTATCTCTCACAAAGGTGTTGCTCTAAAAAGAAGAAGTCCCATAATGTTCAATGCTCCCTAGTACAAAACTCCCCCAACAAGAATAAATAAAGTTAGGTGGCGACTCAGTTTAATCATCTTCGAGCGTGCGATGCGCTCGAAGATCGTATTTTTTGCGATGCATCAGAGGTCACGCTCATAATCCGTAATATGTTTCATCTATGCGTACGTCGAAATCTGTGGTATTGATGTTGGGTCGGCTCCAGGTAGGGACGATCCTTCTCGATTTCCTACCTTGTTGAAGGTTGTCGCAGTTGGATATTTATTAGCGTCACATATATCAAGCAGGCTCCATATATGTCGGCTTGGAAGGTAACTTGTTCTCCAAAGATATTGTGGTATTTCACCTTTAGATGAACGGTCGAAGGAGCGATGTCACCGATGCAAAAAAGAGTATCTTCAAAATTTAATTGTAGACATTTTGTAAGGAACCACCAAGAATTGCGCGTTCACCGTCCTTACGAGTCATGTTACTTGATATTTATAAAATCGAGTTTTTAGCATTGAGCTACACCTCTTGAATAGCCACAAACATACAGAAAAAGGGATAAGCCAACAATTTCGTTGTGGTTTTATTAGGACTTGGGTCCATGAGAAGTGTCTAACATATGCTCACTAATCAAAATTATTAATTGTTTTAGCCAGCACCAACACCTCTGACCCGACCTTAACAAATGTGATTTATTTCGTTTTCAAAATACAATTGATGTCAACAATTCGGTCTCTAAGTATTGTGTCTGATATTCATAAATGTGCCACAACTTCATATGTCATAAACTACACTTTTTCTCTACCTTGAGATTAAAAAAAACAATTATGTTGTTGGAAGCAAATGACATGAAAAGAGAATAAACTTGAAAGACTATTGATATTTACATTACATATCATGATTCACAAATGATAATTAATAACTAATTACAAAACATTAAAGCTTGTTCCTATTGGTCAGGATGAACTTGACAGTGATGAATTTCAGACTCCGAAATTCGTTTCTTGTATTGAGCAATGAAAGCTGTAGCTCTCATATCAATGACAGGATCAGCCACACCCCAATTACCTCTATCTTCATCACTAGGCCACACTTTATTAGCATAAGCAGCGTGATCATAGTATCCTACATCTCTTTGTTTGTTACTACTAGATTTGAAAATGTTGAAAACAGACCATGATGACTTTGATTTTCTATGAATGTTGTTTCCTCCCATTTTTAATGCTGAGTAGAGAGTGGTGAGTGATGATTCCTAGAAACAAGGAAGTAGTGATTGAAGGAAGGAAGTGTATTGTGTTGTATTCTGCTACAAAAAGGAAGCTAGGGGTTCTCAATTTATATAGCACTAGTTGCCACTAAGCACACTTTTTGTTAAACTAAGAAACAGGAATCTGATTCAAACCACTTGCACGAGTCCAATATTCATGGTTCAAACTCTTGTTCAAAAGTAAACAAATATAAAAAAACATAAATAAAAATCACGCAACAAACTACAAGGTTCAAACAAGATCACATGGAACAGTAAATTATGATTAAACTTTTAGAAAAGGTACATTTTCTATGGTCCTATGGTTTCTTGCTTGACTAGATTACTGATTTGATTGGTGTTCTTTGTGTTTTTTCATTCAATGATGCACATTTGCTGGGGCCTTCCACACACCTCTATGTTCAATTTAAACTAAGACACGTTTTTGGCAGATTTGAATTTTAACTAATTAAAAAGAGGCAATGAAATTCTTTTTTCTTTCTTTGTTCTTTTAAATACTAATCAAGTATTGGAAGCTGTTAATTTTATTTCTATACTAATAATTTAATAATAAGTTAGAATAATGGTATTTCTAACTTGTCGAATTGTAATTTCTTGTGTCGAACAATGATGTGTCGAACCACCTAGTGTGTTAAGTTGGTTAGTGTGTCGAAGTGTCGAAGCATGTTGCTTCACACATGATTTCGACTTAGGTCTATTTTAGTAGTGTTAGCTATTTTGAGCTTTTATAGTTTTGGATTTTGGTTTTAGGTACAAGTTAACCTAAATAAATAGAGAGAGTAATCCTTATTTTTGTAATGAGGTGAATAGAGTATTTATAACACTTGTAATTCACAGTATTTTGCAGTTGCAAAGTAAATAAGAAGTTTTCCACAGTTTGTGGGCAGAGAGAAACTCTGTAGAATTCTAATTCTTTTTCTCCTTCATCGTTCTTTACACTATTTCTTTCTCCATTGTTCTTCTTTTTTCATTGCTATTGTGTGGATGATAACAATCTTGTTCATCAAGATTGTTTGAAATTCTCCATAGGTTTTTAGGGATTTCCAACATCTGGTATCAAGAGCTCCAGTTTAATCGATTCGTGGGAAGAAAATCACCATGTCAACGAATCATCCAAACGGATATTTTCCAGCAAATCTTCCGATTTTCAAGAACAACAATTATGAGAATTAGTGCAAGCAGATAAAGATTGTGTTCTGTTATCAAGATCTTTGGGATCTTGTGAAGGAAGGAGTAGTAGCGCTTGCAGAAGTCGCGACAGATCAAGAAAAGACTACACATAAAGAATTGAAGAAGAAAGATTATAAAGCTCTCTTTATAATCCATCAATGTGTTGATGCATATAACTTTGAAAAGGTTAGTGATGCAGAGTCAGCGAAAGAAGCATGGGAAATTCTGGAGAAATCGTTTGGAGGCGCAAAGAAGGTGAAAGAGGTGAGGTTATAAACTCACAAAAGAACGTATAAATTGCTTCAGATGGAAGACAATGAAAGCATAACTGATTTCTTCACCAAGGTTACGAAACTGGTGAATCAAATCAAGGTATGTGGAGAAGTGTTGACATCAAGATCTGTTGTTGGAAAGATCTTGAGGTCGTTGGCTCCAAAGTTCGACCATGTGGTAGTAGCCATAGAAGAGTCGAAAGATTTGTCAAAACTGACAAAGGAAGAGCTTCAAGGGACGCTTGAATCTCATGAACAAAGAATGACTGAAAGAGTTCGAGGAAAGTCGAAGAGTGATATGGCTTTGCAGGCTCAATCAGCAAAAGAAAGAAAAGGCAAAGGAAGTTGGAATGGAAACAAAGGCAGAGGAGGTTACAACAATTCGACTGGTCGAAATCAGCAAGAAGGAAACTGGTCGAATCAGAGAAAACCCTAGAACCAAGGCAACCAAAGAGGTGGTGTTGCAGGTAGAGGAAGAGGTGGTGGTCAAAAGCCAGACATGAGTCACATTCAGTGTAACAATTGTCAAAGGTATGGTCACTATTTTTGTGATTGTCTAGAAAAGAAGAAGACTCAAGAAACTTATGCAAAGCTGGCGAAACATGAAGAAGAAGAGACGTTGCTGATGGTTACAACAAGAGATGAAGAGAGATTCAAGGACCAATGGTACTTGGATTCAGGATGCTCATCACACATGTCTGGAAGAAAAGATTCGTTTGTCAACATAAAACCCTCAATGAAGAACATGGTGAAATTTGCAAATGACAACACTCTAGCAGCTGAAGGTGTTGGTGATGTTCTGATTATGAGGAAAGATGGCAAGAGGTCAGTAATTTCAAATGTCTTATACATACCAGGCATAAAGAGAAATTTGCTCAGCATAGGGAAGTTAGTCGAAAAGAACTACAAGGTGTCGATCGAAGACAAGATGATGAGAGTTCTCGACTCAAATGGAAGGTTGATCTTGAAGGCTCCAATGTCCCAGAATATAACCTTCAAGATTGAACTAAATGTGATGGAGCATAAGTGTCTTACAACAGCAGCCAGTAGAGATGAATGGATATGGCATTACAGGCTTGGCAATCTCAATTTCAAAGACATCAGAGATTTAAAGAGAAGAAATATGGTTTCAGGATTACCAGAAATCGACATTCCAAATGAAGTGTGTGAAGAATATGTGCAGGAAAAGCAGCATAAGAACATCTTCAGTAAGGATGCATGAAGCAGGTCGAAGGCAATTCTTGAAGTCATATAATCTGATTAATGTGGTCCTCTCCAGGTGGATTCGATTGGAGGTAACAAATACTTTGGTACATTCATATATGACTTTAGTCCAAAACTACGGTCTTACCTGATCAAGAATAAAAGTGAAGTGATCGAGGTATTTGCCAAGTTTAAATCTATGGTCGAAAGACAGAGCGGTCAAAAGATCAAGATTTTGAGGACTGGTGGTGGTGGAGAATATGTGTCGAAGGACTTCGACGCATTATGTGTGAAAGAAGGGATTGTGCATGAGGTGGTGCCACCCTACACTCCATAACAGAATGGAGTTGCAAAAAGGAAGAATAGAACCATTGTGAATATGGTTAGAAGTATGTTGGAAGGCAAGCATCTACCCAAAGAATTATAGGGAGAAGCTGTGTCGACTGCGACATATGTCCTGAACAGATGTCCGACGAAGAAGTTATAAGGAATCACGCTAGAAGAATGTTGGTATGGTGTCAGCCCTAGCTTGAGTCCTCTGAAGGTGTTTGGATCTATAGCACATAGACATGTGTCAGATCAGTTGAGAAGAAAACTTAATGACAAGTCGAGTCAGATGATCTTGATAGGATATCATTCGACTGGAGGATACAAGTTGTTCGACCCAGAGAATAAGCAAGTAGTGATCAGCAGGGACGCGATCATAGAGGAGCTTAAGGAGTGGGATCAAAATGAGAATGTAAAGAAAGATCCAGTGAGAATCTTTTGTGATGAACCAGCTAGTGAAGTCTAGAGAGAAGTTTGACAGGAAGAAGTCAGAGGTGAAACAGGCCCAAGCAGACCTCAAAGAATAAGACACATCCCTGGAAGGTTGCAAGAATGTGTGATTACATCAGATGATATGTTCAATGAAGAAGGTGAGCTGGTACGTTATGCTTTCTACGCAGATGTCGAACCTCTCAATGCTGCTGAGGCATTGAAAGATTCGAAGTGGATGAAAGAAATGGACGAAGAGCTGAAGTCAATCGAAGTTAACAACACTTGGTCACTTGTCGAATTGCCCCAAAATAAGAAGGCAATCAATGTGATGTGGGTATACAAGGTGAAGTTGAATCCCAAAGGAGAAGCGACTCGACACAAGGCGAGACTTGTGGCGAAAGGATTTCTTCAAAAAGAAGGAATCAACTTCGATGAGGTTTTTGTACCTGTTGCTAGGATCTAAATAAGCAGGTTGGTTGTTAGTCTAGCAAACACGAACAACTAGCAGATGTGTCATATGGATTTGAAATACGCATTCCTTAATGGCCCCTTAGAAGAAGAATTTTATGTTGCACAACCAGTTGGGTTTGTGAAACATGGCAAAGAAAGAAAGGTGTACAGGCTGCATAAAGCCATGTACGGACTTAAACAAGCTCCAAGAGCTTGGAACAAGAAAATAGATGGATTTCTAAGAGAGAAGGAATTTGTGAAGTGAACAAGTGAACATGGAGTATATGTAAGAAGAAGCTAGAGTGAATTGTTTATACTATGTCTCTATGTCGATGACATGTTGATAACATATAGCTGCAAGAAGGAGATCGAAGACTTCAAAGGTGAGCTCAACAAGGAATTCAAAATGTAAGATTTTGGTGACATTTCATATTTCCTTGGCATCGAATTCTACAAGAGTGGCAGAGGTTTGATGATGCACCAAAGAAGGTAAGAAGGTGAAATACTAAAGAGATTTAAGATGTAAGATTGCAACCATACTTCAACTCCAACTGAGCCCATATTACAATTGTCAAAAGATTCATATGAAGATGATGTCGACCCAACCCAATATAGAAGACTTATTGGGTCACTTCGATACCTTTGTCACACAAAGCCTGACTTAGCATATAGTGTAGGTATGGTGAGTAGGTTCATGAAGAAGCCAAAGGTATCACATCTAGCAGCAGCGAAGAGGATACTAAAGGAACTCTTGACTATGGCATTTTTTCCCTGCAACTGATGAAGGTAAAGAATGCAAATTACTGGGATACGCCGACTCAAGTTGGTGTGGTGATGCTGAGGATCAAAAATTCACAGTTGGTTATGTGTTTATGCTAGGTGGTGCACCAATTGCTTGGAGTTCGAGAAAGCAGCCAGTAGTGGCATTATCATCGTGCGAAGCAGAATACATAACTGCTTCTCTTTGTGCATGTCAAGATGTGTGGATGGTGAATCTGGTCGAAGAGATAACAGCAAAGAGTCATGGAGCAATTACCATGAAGATCGACTGTATGTCAACTATCAATCTGGCAAAGAATCTGATAGCACATGGTCGAAGAAAGCACATTGAGATGAGCTTCCATTATCTTCGAGGTTTAGGTAGCAGATGGGAAGATGAAAGTGGAACTCTACATAACCGAGAATCAGATTGCAGACATCATGACAAAGGGAGTGCAGGTCGAAGTGTTCAGAAGGCTAAGAGCTATGATGAATGTAGAAAGCTTAGACACAATTAATTAGGTGGTATCTTGAATTGTAATTCCTTGTGTCGAATCACGTTGCTCGACAGGACCAAGGATGTGTTGAACCACCTGGTGTGTTAAGTTGTGTTAGTGTGTCGAAGTGTTGAAGCATGTTGCTTCACACAGGATTTCGACTTAGGTTTATTTTAGTAGTGTTAGCTATTTTCGGCTTTTATAGTTTTGGGCTTTGACTTTAGGTCCAAGTTAACCTAAATCTATAAATAGAAGGGAGTAACCCTTATTTTTATAATGATGTGAATAAATTATTCATAACACTAGTAATTCACAGTATTTTGCAGTTGCAAAGTGAATAAGAAGTTTTCCACAGTTTGTGGGAAGAGAGAAACTCTGCATAATTCTAATTCTTCTTTTCCTTCATCGTTCATTACACTCTTTATTTCTCCACTGCTCTTCTCTTTTCATTGCTATTGTGTGGGGTGATAATAATCTTGTTCATCAAGATTGACTGAAATTCTCCATAGGTTTTGCGGGATTTCCAGCATAACTTTAGCTAACTTACAAATTATAAAACTAAAATATCTTATAAATATCAAGAACAATAATTTGAAAGTTGGAGCATAAGACTAACTAGACAGTAGACGCCATGTTTTATTATAATCATGAGATCAACATTTCACAGCTAGATACGATATGAGAGCATATTATCAATAGCTTAAGAACCTAATTATGTTAATTATACATCATCTCTCTCTCTAATATATATATATATATATATATATATATATATATATATATATATATATATATATATATATATATATATATTATATATATATATATATATATATATATATATATATATATATATATATATATATATATATATATATATATATATTGGAAAAGTGGCAAGATATGATGAATGGATAAACACATTTAATTCTGATATATGTTTACTTTAAAAAAAATATAAGTGATGGGCGGGTATAGGCTTATACTAACAATGTACTCTTTTTGTTCTAGAATGAGTGTTCCAATTGATTATTTTGTATTGATTAAGAAACGTGAACAAATAAATGAGATATAATAATGAGATATAATAATACTTTTAGTAAAGTATATTTATCAAATGTTAAGAATAATGAAAGTAATATTAATTAGAGGATAAAACTGAAAAAGATAATTAATGTTACATTAAAAATTGAAAAATATCATTCATTTTAAAATAATTTTATTTTATAAATAGATCACTCATCGTAAGACAAATGAAGTATTAGATATATGAAAAAAAAGGATAGGGACATGCACCTAACCCGTCTATACCTTAAGCAAGTTTTGTATTCATTCAAGATGAGCGAAGACAAAGTCTTGGCTAAGTAGTTGGATAAGTTCAACAAGCTGATTCTTAAAATGGAGAAGATCGATGTTGAAGATCAAATGTTGATGCTATTGTGTGTTTTACCTAGATCTCACGCTCATTTCAAATAAAATCTCTTGCATGAAAGAGAGTCCCCGACCTTTGAAGAAGTTCAATCATCCATGTACTCTAAGGATTTGAACGAACAAACAAACTGAGCAAAAGCCATCGTCTGTTGGTGAAGGATTGTCTGTTAAAGGGAAATTCTTGAAGAAATATGGCAAGTTTGAGAAGAAGAATGGTAAAGGTCAGCATAAGTCTTATGGTGGTGATGCTCCTGGAATTATGTGTTACCATTGTAAGAAAGAGGGTCATACAAGAAAGGTATGCCCTGATCGTATGAATAATCATGGAGGTAAGGATAATGGCGACGATACCATTGTGCAAGATGATTATGAATCATCAGATGTCCTTGTGGTTTCAAGCATCAACTCATGCAAGGAATGTATTATGGATTCAAGGTGTACTTGGCACATGACTCCAAATAAAGATGCATATGAGGAATTATGTGATAAAGATGGTGGATTTGTTCTGCAGGAAAACAATAGAGCTTGTAAGACTGCGGGAATTGGATATGTGATATTCAAGCTCTATGATGAGTCAACAAGGATATTGACTGATGCCCGGTATGTACCTAATCTGAAGATAAATTTGATTTATCTTGGTGAATTCGACAAGAAGGGATATGTTTTCAGAAGAGATAAGGGTATCCTAAGAGTCATAAAGGGTCAAAGGAAGTGTTGAGAGACGTAAAGAAATAAGGCTTGTATACCCTTGAGGTTGACGTTGTAAGTAGATAACAATATTTTGACATCACGAAACTTGTGTCGAAGATAGTATTGTGGCACACGAGGTTGGACCATGTCAGTGAAAGGGGTATTTTGAACTGGAGAAAACAATCTTCTAGGTGGTGCCAAGGTCGAAAAGTTGGAGTTCTATGAACCTTGTGTGTTTGGTAAAGCCTGTAGAATGAAGTCCAATAAAGGAAAACAAAGAACATATGGATCCCTTGATTACACTCATGCTGATCTTTGGGGGCCTGGAAAAAATCCTTCACACTCAGGGGCAAGGTATTTTCTATCTATAGTCGATGACTATTCCAGAAAGTTATGGATATTAACTCATAAGACTATGGATGAAACTTTTGAGAATATCAAAAGTTGGAAGACTTTGGTCGAAAATCAGACTAGAAGAAAGGTCAAGAGGTTGAGAATCGATAATGACCTTGAGTTCTGCAATGAAGCTTTCGACAATAATTATTCCATGTACGATTTCGCTAGGCACAAGATTGTAGCAGGTATTCCTCAACAAAATGGCATGGCTGAAGATTCAATTGAACTATCCTTGAAAGGGTTATATGCATTTGGGTGAGTATTGGATTAAAGAAGGTGTTTTGGGATGTGGTTGTAGTGACTGCAACATACGTGATAAATAGGTGTCCATCTACGGCCTTGGGGATGAAAACTCCTGAAGAAGTCTGGTCAAGACATCCACTTATTCTTGACAGACTTAGAATATTTTGTTGTTTATCTTATGGTCACATTAGGCAAGACAGACTTGAACCTAAAGCTATGAGATGTATGTTTCATGGATATCTTGAAGGAGTGAAACCTTATAGGTTGTGGTGCCTAGAGCCAGGTCACAAGAGGTGTATCATAAGTAGAGATGTAGTTGTTAATAAAGCTGAGATGACTTTCAAGAAAACTGATGACATTGTCAAAGTACGAAGATCTCTGTAGAGGAGCTAGAACATGAAGATATTTCTGTTGAGGTGGAACATAGTGATTATGAATTGCATAATCCATATGAAGTCAAAGATGAAGCACAAGTTGTTGATGAAGATAAGGAGACTATTAATGACTACCTTCTTGCAAGAGACATGTCGAGAAGAGTCATCAAGCCACCTTAGAGACTTGGTTATGCAAATCTCATAGTTTTTGTCTTAATCTCTACAAGTGAGGTTCTTAATGAAGAACCTAGAGACTACAAGGAATCTGTGAGGAGACGAAATAAGATTGAATGGCTGACAGCCATGGATGATGAGATGAAATCTTTTCATGATAATAACACTTGGTAGATGATCGAGAAACCTGGAGGGGGTAAGTTAGTCAGTTGTAAGTGGATTTTCAAGGTTAAGTAAGGAATTGGAGGAGTGACGTCGAAGCGATTTAAGGCAAGGTTGGTTGTTTTGAGGATCACTCAGAAAGAATGAGTTTACTTCAATGATATGTTATGACCTATTGTAAAGCATATATCCATTAGAAAGTTGTTACCTATGGTGGGAAAAGTAGACCTAGAACTTCAACAAATGGATGTGAAGACCGCCTTCTTGTATAGTGATCTAGATGAAACAATCCTGATAAGGCCAATGCAGAAAAATGAAAGGAAGATTATGTGGGAAAATTGAATAAGTCGTTATATAGCCTGAAACAATCTCATCGACCATGGAATAGGAGATTCGACAAGATCATAGCACAGGTTTCAATAGGAGTCAGTTCGACCGTTGTGTTTACTTCAGATTTCAACCTTGAAGTTCTCTTGTTATTTTGTTGCTTTATGTGGATGACATCCTCAGAGAAAGAAACAATGTCGAGGATGTAAAAAAGGTGAAGGTTGAACTCGATAAGAAGTTCTATTTGAAGGATATGGAAGTTGCCATCAGGATTCTTGGAATTACCATCCTTATAGATAGAAATCAGTCGAGATTATGTTTAACTCAAGAGACATAACTGAAAAAAATTATCTACAAATTTGATATATTGAATTCAAAGCATGTACAAATCCTCAATTCAAGTTGTGTACGACTCAGTCCTAGTAATGAAGTTGAAAGAGTCTATATGAATGACATTTCATATGCTGTTGTAAATCTTCTCCAATAATCCAATTTGGTTGTGAACTAGTTCTTCAATTACTTAAAGAGTTGCATGTTATGTTATGCTTTTAGACATTATTGGTTGTTTTATCAGTTGCAAACTAAGCTCTTGTTCTTTACCTTGGAATTACAAAAATGATGTTGTTGGAAGCAAAAGACATGAAGAGATAATGAAACTAAAAGATTATTAATATTTAACATTACTTATCATATAGTTGACAAATGATAATCAATAACTAATTACAGCAGAGTGAAGAGGATCAAAACAAATCAAAAATGGATAAACAATAAAGCTTTTTCCTACTGGTCAGGATGAGCTTGAATATGATGGATTTCAGACTCCGAAATTCGTTTCTTGTATTGAGCAATGAAAGCTGTAGCTCTCATGTCAATGACAGGATCAGCCACACCCCAATTACCTCTATCTTCATCACTTGGCCACACTTTGTTCGCATAAGCAGCTTGATCATAATACCCTCCTCCTCCTCTTTGTTTGTTGCTACTAGATTTGAAAATGCTGAATACAGACCATGATGATTTTGATTTCCTTTGGTTGTTGTTTCCTCCCATTTTACTATTGTGAGTAAAGAGTGTTGAATAGAAAGCGGTTTATGAAGAAAGGAAGTGTGTTGTGATGTACTGCAACTTTGGAAGCTAGAGGGTCTCTATTTATATGGTACTGATTACTACTAAACACCTTTTTTGTTAAACTAAGACAAAGGAATCTGATTCAAACCACTTGCGTGAATCCAATATTTATTCAAAAGTAAACAAATATGTAAAAAAAAAAAACACAAAAAAAAAAATATTTGATTAAAAGATTCTATCAACTGTGTCTATGTTTTTGTCCATATACCTATCTCTAAATAAATATAGAATTTACAAATATAATTTTACTTATATACTAAAGTACAATTAACAAGATGGTCTTCAGACAACCAATGTATGAGTAAAATAATGATTTGTTTTATAAAAGGTACATTTTCTTTGGTCCGGTGGTTTTATGTTTGACTAGATTAGTGATGTGATTGGTGTTCTTTGTGTTTTTATGTTCAATGATGTACATTTGTTACTGCCTTTCACACACCTCTGTGTTTTTTTTTTTCATTTTTAAAGGAACATTTTACTGTTTCAGAATAAATTTGTGTTCAACTTAAACTAGACAGGTACCTGGCATATTTGAATTTTAACTAATTATATCGAGGCAAGAATTCTTTTTCTTTCTTTGTTCTTTTAACTACTAATTAAGTATTGGAAGCTGTTAGTTAATTTTATCACTATATTAGTAATCTAATAAGTTACAACTATGTATAGTCTTTCTAACTTTAACTAACTTACAAATTATTCTAGAACTAAAAAATCTGATAAATATCAAGAACAATAATTTGAAAGTTGGAGCATAAGACTAACTAGACAGTAGACACCATGTTTTATTATAATCATGCGATCAACATCTCACAGCCAGATATGATTTGAAAGCATATAATTAATTATATTAAATTGGTAATGGGAAAGAACAATAGCTTAAGAACCTGATTATGTTAATTAAACAGCTTAGTATACATGTTCACATTGCAAAAGTGGCAAGATATGATGAACAATGGAACACATATATTTAAGTGGTTACATGCTTAATTTTTTAGCACTAGTGTGGTTAGTGTTCCACCACACCTCTTCATGAATATAGAAACCTGCATTCACAATTCGATATGCACAATTGTTGTCTTCACAATAAAAATGTGAGATCTTGAAACTTAAAGATCTTATGAGGTGCAAGCAGTTATTCCATATGGTTTGAAGTTTTCACTGAACAATTAAGGTGATGGTAAATGAGTCGCAATCGAGTCAAAGATATGCACATCATCTCCTACGAGCATGATGGATTACAAGGATAACTCTAGTTATAACCCAAGTAGTAACTAAGAAAAATGTATTTTAACTTTGGTGCAAAACTGACGCTACAAGATCAATAATTGACGCTAATGAGTTAGTAGCGTCGATCTAACGTCATTATTGGCGGACGACTCCATCCTTGAAGCTAAGTATAGTCTACTAGACGCAAATTAGCGTTGGTTTTCAGAAATGCTATTACGAAGTTAAAACATGGTTTAAAAGCTCACACTAAGTACCTATATAGTATTTTTGTTATCTTTCGCTTAAGCTAATGTTTTCGTGATGCAATGTTTAAATATATATTCTTTAGCTTCGGTTTCTATTGACATTAAGTATTTAGATAGCGTCGGCCTTTTGAGATGCAACATTGTCAATATATTTATTCTTTATCTTCGACAAAGACCGACACTAAATGTTATTTTTTTTAAATATATTTTTTCGCCTCTTGTATAACTTGTTTAAGAATATACTTTTAAAATATATTTTCACATTTTCATATACAGATATGTCTACAACCATTTCCATTCCATACATATATTCATAGTAAAAAATTCTCAACCCATAAACATAAATAAGGTATTCAAATAAAGTATTAAAATATTATTTGAAACCAAAAAAACCATCAAAATATGTCAACAATATAACAGTCAATTGAATATCTATAATTCATCTTTTTGATCTTCCACCGACTCCTCATTAAATTCATCATCGTAACGAGGATGAGTACTAAGACGAACACTAGAAGAACCTACCTTTATAGTGAATTTTTTATTTTGAAATTCTTCAAACTATCTTTTCCAACATTGCTTACCCCTTGTTAGCTGTTGCAACCTATACTCGTGTTGCAGCAGCGTTACCTCAAGCAACATCAATGGGTTAGCTCTCTAGTTCCCTATTGTTTTTTATATTTGTCATATATATTAAGTATGACACTCCACATCTTATGTTCACCTCCATATGTGTTGTTATGTAACACCACCCTCGCGACTTTCCCCTAGCAACATCTTTCCAATATTTTTATTTTTGATCCATCCACATTTATTTTACCAGAGGCATCATCATCGGTTTGTGTCAGTTCTTTCAAACGATTCAAATACTCCTCATGTACAACAAAAGATAAAACACTTTTTATTTCTATAAATACTAATTTTACATCTTATGGTAAGAGATCTCTTTCAGCTTAATCACTTATACTGAGTTCAAACCCAATATTGGATACGCATCAGTGTTAAATTGTCTTGAGGCAGAGCTTTGCTCCATTGTGATCTTATTCGACTTGAGGATTAGTCTCTGCGATTCCACGTAGAGGATATCCATTTTCCATAAAAAAATATACATCTTATGAACACGAGATCAAAAAAAATATTCAATATAAAATATAATATCTATAACAACATTTGGTTTAAATAACCGTGATTAAATACTTCGTTTTTTTTTCAATTTTAATTTATTTTTACATATATCACAGACTTGTATTTGTTGTTTTACCTATATATTACAAACAAGTATATTATACAAACCAGTATATTAAAAAATATCAAATTAACTATTATAAATACCACTCCTCATTTTCAACTAACACGTTAAAAATAACCGCCCAACTTCTACGGACTTCGTCTAAGTCTTCGAAAGAGAAAGATGTCCTGTTGTTAAACGTCTACGTAAACAAGTGAAAAAAATTGAATATCATGTGATTTGAATTTTAATAAAAAATTAATATGTTATTGAAAATATTTAATGACATTATATACCTGATCCCACGAATCAACAATGTCGGTATAAACGATGTTAAACATGTGTTTCATTACATAGTACCCATACTTGTATCTCTGGGCTTGTCTCCTCCTATACAAATTTACACATTTCATGAATATATATATATATATATATATATATATATATATATATATATATATATATATATATATATATATATATATATATATATATATATATATATATATATATATATATTTGTGTGTGTATGTGTGTGCGGTCTTTTTTCTAGATTTGTTCAATCTAGACTACCTCTTAACAACCCTGTATATTGAAAATGATTTAAAAATATTACACACTAATATAATTACAAAGTCAAAAATAAAATTTCATAAAAAGTATCATAAACATAAAATTATACCTAATAATAATTTGTTTATCATATATAATTAGTATTTGGTAAACCATGAAAGCTAAATATAATAGAGACACCATAATTTTAAAACTACTCACTTATTAAGGAATTGTGCTAAGTAGCATTCTTTCTCATCCGTTATCTGTGATGCTAAGTATTCTTCAATGTTTTTAGAAGAATTAGTTTTAAATCGTACTGTAATTGGATCCAACAATCCATAAGTATCTGATTTATATAAATCTATACATACTCGGTGAATGTTCCTAAAAGGTTAAATAAGGTACAAAAAACACCTGAGGAAATAATTCTATACAAAACAATGAACGTACCATATAATGAGATATACTTACGTGCACCAAACTCGTAGTAACCCTGTGTCTAACCACCATTTTCTACCAATCATTTCCTTTATATCTTTCGGAATCACAAAAAATTCCTTTAACCCCTCAATTGTAGGATCATGTTCTAGTGGAAGAGTAATTATCGCTTCTTCGTTGTGCATAATAACCCGTATTGGATCTCTCTACTAGTGGGGGAGGATGAACAACTATCTTTTGTGCTTGCACCATTGTCATACCTCCAAATCCACCCTACCTTTATATCATCTTCATAACCCTAATGCATAAGCATACATTCATAATCTCATGTGCATTTTACTCCCATAACAAAAGGAGGCATAAACTCAAAGCATGTTTGTTCATATCTGAGAAACATAAGATCCCATGATCTTATTGGGGTGTGCCTAAGCCACCCTAAAACCCTAATTTCTTTTCCAAGCACTCCTTTAACCTTGTGAAACTACACAAGTTCATTCTATTCATCTCTAAAACCCTACTTGGGGTGATGGGCCTTGACTGGGAGCCTTGTTTGTTCATCTGGTAATCCATGGACCTCAACCTTTATCCCTTGGTTCCTTGTGGTTCGTACAAGTCATTATTTGACTTTATGCCTTGGTCATGCTCTTATAAACCCTTGTTTGTTTGATCTTGGCCTCTGGGAAACCTTGTGATCCAAGAAACCCTAATTTGTGTCCCTTTGCTTCTAGGCTTTGCCTTTCTTGATCACCACATCATTCATCAATCCATTCATATCCAATTCAAGTTAATTTCAATCACCATCCATCAAACATACATTCATTTCATCAATGGTAGAAGTTCTTGGTTTGGTTTTGAATCATCAACTTCAATTTATTGGTTTCATCCATGACCATGGCCTATAATCATCCCACAAGGCGTAAAGGCTTGTTTTCTATCAAGGTATAATCATTTGAGCTTCAAACATTCATGATGGTGCCTTAGAATTCAAGGAAACTCAAAATTGCATTTTTAGGGCATGTTGGTTGGTCATGTTTTGGCAAGTTTGGCCTACCATTTGGTCTAAACCCCATACATTTTCCATCTTCCAACATTTTGAGGATCTTCTTTGAGCCAAATCTTCTAATTGAATCCCTCTTCAACTTTTTTTCAAGGTCCAAGACCTAATTCATTAAGTAAGGACTTCAAATGATGCATTGGCCAAGCTGGTCAAGTTACCTAGTCAGGACTAGAAACATGTCCATGACGTCCACTTTACACCAATGCCATTTCTACATCACAGATCCTTTTGACCTGGTTCTTTTTGCAACATGTTAAGGGTATGGCAAGGATCGATTTGCCTAAGTTTCACACAAAATTCACAAGCCAATTTTAAATGGCCCATGTGCTAAGTTAGGGATTCATGATGCTTCATCCATCAGGCCACACCAGCCAAACACTTGCCAAATCATGCATTAGGTCCCTAAACCATTTTATTCACTTCCATTTAATCATTAAACATGCTGCAAACATTATGTGACACATTTTGCAAACCAAATGAGACGGGAGAGATAACACATGAAGCCAAACCGAGCCAATGTCAAAAAGCATTTTTCCCCAAAATGGCAACAAAACAAAACCATATCAACACATGTTAGGACCACATTTGTCTCACCAAAAGCATGCAAGTTGCAAAGAAAACTGAGGGAAGCGCATTTTAGACCAAACCACAAACCATACTTGGCCAACAAGCTCCCTCGTTTGTCATTTTACGAGCTCCATCACTTTCTAATGTCATCCCCCACCTCAGCACCACTTAAGCATCCAAACACCTTCACCCAACATCCTTAAAGCTATCTGAAACCTTAGAACCTTCTAAAACTACCTCATATGAGCTGCTCGAACTCATCGGAACCTCCATTAGAAACCAATTCTGATAAGGTAGTTAACTACATCATTTCCATCCAAACAAGTTATCATTCCCTTCCATTTGATTCTCTAATGCTAATCCTCGTTGTTTGAGCTTCGATTACTCAACATCCATCATTTAATTTAATTTTTAGGTTTACGTTTTGTTTGAGTTCTTGAGAAATACTTCATACTCAGAGCCAATCAATGGCTCATGAGTACGGAGAAGCCAATTATGACATGTGTGTGAGTGGAATCCATGTTTCATTCCTTCAAAAAACTCGAGTTACAGAGGTTAGATTTATGAAAATCTCAACGTTGAAGATGACACAGACTCGTTGCTTCGCGGGTGTTTTCCATGTGACCCCTTGATCTGGGCATCTATTGCATTTACTAATCATAAGTGACTTAATCATGTGGTCTTGGTTGATCAGTGTTTAATTTTTTTATTAAAGTTTATTATTTATTTTATGAAGTGCGCTAGTTGACACCAAGAGCACTTGGAACCAGTGGAAAGGGGGGCGACCCATGACCCGAAGGTAAGGGGTTCAACCCCCAACGCCCCCATTTGTTTTAATTTTCATTTATTTTCCTTTGTACTTTTTAGTTCCATTATTTTCTTTTCTTTTCCTTTCTAATTTATTTCACTTATTTTCTTTTTTAATCAAACATTTTTATGAATACACTTAAACAAAAATGTTGTATTTTATTTTCCCCACTTAATCATTTATTTTTATTCACTTTTATTTGGACATTTTTACCCTTTGTTCTTGATGATGGTTGATGAGATCTATTGGTCATGGTCTTTGGTTTTTTAGGGTTGGTAAAGTCTTCAACATTTCGAACATATCAATGAATGATCAAATGATCATTCATGATACTTTGTGGTATTGATAGATTTCCCCTATTTAACCATGTTTTAAACCATTTGATGCATAGATGAGACCTCAGTTATACGATCCTATCTTGTTGATTTTATTTGGTGATATTGTTTCCATTGACTACTAACCATCTAATACTTGTGTTTGAATGTATAACTTGTACATTAATTAATCTTTAACTTATAATTATTTGGGTGATATAATCTTCCATTTGTTAAATCATTGATAGATAGACTTGGGGTTGTATAACTTTCTTGGGTTCAAATCTATTGTTAGATGATCATGGATCATATTCAATACTTTACATCAATAATAAGTTATCCCTTGATGCACCATATTTTGAGTCCTTTGACTTATGAATAGATAATCCCTAGGTAGTTATCTTATTTTTGTTGTTTACTAACCATTAATTATTCATTACTAACCATTGTTATTGTTTATATTGTTGACCTAGTTTATCATTGTCTTGATTTATTTACTTGTTAACTTATTGTATTGTAATTTACCTTCAAGCACCCATCATCATACACAATATCATTTTACATATATATATCCCATGCATATTTACCAATCTTCATTTATTTGTTGTCTTTGCATAATCAAAAATAATAAAAACATGATAAAATTAAAAGATCAAAAATATGAATTCATTTGTGACAACTCTTGGAATTAGAGGATTCCATTAAGACCCTTGCATGTGGACCTTTCCCCAATCTCTTGATCATATGTATTAACTTGGATTTTCATCTGTCACTTGTAATCTTTTATTCTAAGAATGACTTTTATGACACTACCCTAGGGAGACATGACTTTAAGACCATTATCCACTTGTTAGCGTTGGTCACTTTACACACACAAGGCTTTATTTTGGGCTACCTTACAATGAGAGCCTTTATTTATTGATTTTTTAATCTTGTATATATCCATTGCACATCATAAAATAAGCAATAAACCCTTGATCCAACGTCAAGTGGCATTTTCTCAACCAAATTCAAAACACAATTAAAATACAATTAGAATTGTACGCCCCGAGTCTTAAGTGGTGGGAATGAGTGAGGATGGATCCTTCCTACCCTTACTTTGAGTATTTTAGACATAAGACGCTTGGCTTGGTAGTTTGAAATATTCACCTCCGCCTATAATCTTTAGTGCAATTCTAATTAGAGACATTCTTTTAAAAAAATCCCTAAAAACAACATCAACTCATCAAACCTTCTTTTTGCGCCTTATGGTATCACACCGAAAACCTTTTTATTAAAGTTAAAATCAACCAACACACAAACATTTTCTACTCTGAACTACGGTCCTGATTCTTCATCCCCCGATGAATGATACGTAGGAACAAGGGCCATAATCCTTTGCGAGCACAATAATAAAAAATGACAAAATATCATTCTTTTTCCCACTTTTAATAATAACATAAAACAAAAAGATAAATACCCACACACACTAACAACTTAAATGGTTCCCATGGAGTACCATGGACGTGAGGGGTGCTAATATCTTTCCCTTGCATAACTGACTTTCGAACCCATTATTTGGTTACGAGACCAATCCTTATATATTTGTCCTTATTTATTTTAAGGAGGGTTTTATCGACTATTTCCCCTTTTCTTCTTTAGAAATAAATAAAATTTGGTGGCGATTCTGCGTCATTTCTTTTTTGACGCTTTCGGTCAGTCAACTCTCTTTGACGGTAGCGACAACTGGCGACTCTACTGGGGAGCCGGTTTTCCTAAGCAATTCAAGCCTAGTGTGTTGCTTTTTACATTTTTATTTATCTTTACTTACTTTATATCTGTATATATTATTTGTTTGTATGTGACTTTATCTCTTTGAGGATAATGGTTACAAACAATAAATGGATTGTACTGAATGTAAGCAAACCTTGTGGGAAAGGCTCTCTACCCGAGTCTAGAGAGTAAGCTTAAGATAGTAGAGGTTGAGTAGTATGGGCCACCAATAAGCTTTTCTCGTAAGGATCGATACGAGATCCTCACTTAGAGTAGATTCTTTTGAGGATATTAATGACCATCAAGCTTTTGGTGTAAGCGTCATTATCTTCATTAGAATCCTTGACTCTAAGGACCTTTTTAGAACATTAAATCTTTGGCCAATTAGGAATGATGGTCACATAGTATTGGGTCTCAATGCAAGTGAGTTGGCAGCAAATTGGGCACCCAAGGCATTGTCAAGGGCCTTACAAGAAAATTACTAGAAGACCATGCTTGTAGGTTTGTTAAGGAGGAGAAATGGGAGTTCTGTAGTGCAGTATTAGCACTCTTGGTCCATGGAATTGTCTTGTTCTTAAATATAGACAATTTTGTAGACCATTTAGCAATATAAATATTTTTGGCTGGCAACCCAGTGTCATTTCTGTTAGCAGACTTCTATCATACCTTTCACACGAGACATGAGAAGAAAGGGGGATTTACACATATGGATGAAGATTCACATGCCTCAAAAGGGTACCTTTGTCTCTAGCAATCTTACATGGCCTCAGAGGTTTACCCCTCTCTCTGCCAATATTATCCAGTGGTATAAGAGAGAGTGGGAGACCAAAGATATCATAATCATATGTAGAGGGTTCCCTAACGTACCTTTGATAGGTACATGAGGTTGCCTCAATTACAAACCTGTGTTACTCAAAAGACAATTGGGGCATGCATTGGTTAATCCTCCCAAATACGAAGACTTGGTTTCTATTCATCATTAATGATGTGGACCCACTCATCCCTACTGTGAGAAGAGTGAAGAAAGCTTGGACAAGGATATCCGAATTAATCAAGAATGGTGGAAGAAAAATGTCGTGGACAAGGAACCATACATCATTTGCATTAAAGAACGAGCTCAAGTTATTAATATCTCATTCTTCTTTAGGTCCTCATCCTTCCCTATGCTAGAACCTGAGCCCATCTTGTAAGAAAATGTTGACCTTCCTTATTCCTCATTCTTCCTGTGGTGGGTAGAGATGTGATGGGTGGTACCTTCCTTATTCCTCATTCTTCCTGTGGTGGGTAGAGATATGATGGGTGGTACCTTCCTCATTCTTCCTATGAGAACTATGTGAATACTTTTTCTTAGGACGGAGATACTTAGGTGGCGTGTGGCTGCTATTTTTTCGCCTCTAGAGTCACGGGGAATATAATTGTAACCATGGTGATGAAAATGATGTCTTTCTAGGAACTCATTTCCTTTTTTTTATGTGATATGGTTTCAACAAAATCACCCTACAAAGCAGCTATAGTGTGACCAAGTTGTAGCACATCTAGCTGAGTTATGATCTGAGAAGGTATTTTTAACTATTTCTCTTTAACATGGAGGAGTCTCACATTTTGTTTTTGTTCCAAGGTAAAGGTGTGTATCATGAGTTTGATATGTCCAGTTATCCCGTGTATGGCTTGGTGTTGTTTAATGTTATGTGACATACTAGAAGATTGAAAAGGTAGTGGAGGAGGAAGTTGACGATGATGCGGTGGATGAAGTGAAAACTAATGGTGGAACAAAGGAACCAGAATATATTCTTACGAATAAAACCTGTTGATTTTGGTGTTGAGGAGGTTCTTCAGTTCTAAGAGTGAGAACAAGCATTGTGTTACTTTGAATTTTGACCAAGTAACTTGAAACACAAGAGAGAGTGATTTGTCATATGCGAATTTTGAAAACGTTTTACAAAAAAGGTTGATCTTACTTGATCAATTTTAAGATAGGACGTGAGGCAGAGAATTAAGCACAAAAGATAAACAATAGAAACATAAAATAAAATAGATAAGAAATAGCACACTAGTATTTATATTGGTTTAGTCTTAAACCACGCGACATACTCCACACTCTAAAGAGTTTCCCTTAGAGGGTCAGTATTTGAGATAGGTGGAACTATGCAAGTGTGAATGAGAAGAATCCTTGAGTGTGACTTAAAGTCACACATATATATAGTATATGGTCAGAACTATTCATGGTTGATTCAACGTGGGATGATAAAGACAGTTGGATGTAAATAAATCGTGGAGATGACCACAGAAGCGTGCTCCTATTCTATGCTCCCGAGCAGTTATCTACTGATACGTCAATTAATAGAGAACTTTGGATGGATTGAGCCGATGTATTAGCTTGGCCATATTGTGCCTCTGACTAGCCCAAAACACTTACAAATTCCCTTAAATAAAAATCAAGGTTATCACCCAATCAACATACATGTTTTATTTTACCATAGGCTAGAGAAATCTTTAATCGTTAGGAACATGGTTTGGATTAAAGTAGAATAAATTTGAGAATAGTAGATTTTATTCTTTGGAGTTAGATAGTGTATCCTCTTAATAATCTGATTTATAACATTTATATTTATTTTCACAAGATACCATTTAGGAAATGGTACTAGCTTATAGAGACTTATGGCATGTTTGAAATACTTCTCAAAAACTGTTTTTTAATTTTTAAAAACTAAAAACTAAAGAATTTGTTTGATAATCTCTTTTTAAAATAGTAGTTTTTAAAATTAGTTTTGTTTTTCATTTTTAAAAAACTAAAAATTAGAAAACTTGTAAAAGTTATTTTAGTTTCCAATTTCAGATTCTTATTTGGAAAAATCTAGAAAATGAAAACACGAGGAAAACACCAAATGATTAATGATTAGAGAGTTACATTTTTTCTATAATACGGTAAGAATTTCTGCATATAATATTTTGTATAATAAAATTATAACTAATAAATTTGAGAGTGCTATTATTTTATTTTCATCCACTTAACTTCTCTTTTTTTTCATGAGCCAAAACGCTAGCCTCTTCTCATTAATATATATATATATATATATATATATATATATATATATTACATTAAATAAATATATAAATAACTAATTTTATAAAATAATATCACGGTATATTTTGTTTTGATTAAAAACGTTTACATATTAAATACATAAAAATTATATATGTATAGAATACGTATAGCAGTAGTCAACTTCTTCAACTTTTGAAAGCTCTGTTCGCAAGAAACTTCCTTTCTTGTAAGTCTTGTCAACGGTAATGCCAACTTAGAGAATCTCATAATGAACCTCTGATAATAGTCTGCCAAATACAAGAAAATTCGAACATCATACGCACTCTTTGGTCGTTCCCAATTTACCACACCTTCCATTTTTGACGGATCTACGACTACGCCTCCTTCAAATATGACATGACCAAGGAACTTCACTTCGGACATCCAAAACTCACACTTACTAAACTTCATAAACAACTACTTCTCTCAGAGGATAGATAACACAATCCTCAAGTGTTCCACTAGATCTTCAGGAGTCTGTGAGTAAGATAAGATGTCGCCTATAAAGATCACCACGAACTAGTCCAAATATGGTTGGAACACCCGGTTCATGTAATCCATAAAGACGGCAGGAACATTCGTTACTCCAATCAGCATAACCAGAAATTCATAATGCCTATACCGCATCCTGAAAGCGGTTTTTGGCGTATCCGAACTCTTCACCCGAATTTGATAGTACCTAGACCTGAGATCAATCTCCGAGAACATATAGACTCATTTTAACTGATCCAGGAGGTCATCAATTTGTGGTAAAGGATATTTGTTCTTTATGGTAACCTTGTTTAACTGGCGGTAGTCGATGCACAACGGCATACTACCGTCCTTCTTCTTGACCTACAACACAAGAGCTCCCCACGAAGAAACACTAGGCTGAATGAAATGCTTTGCTAGTAGCTCTTCTAACTGTCTCTTTAGTTTCCTTAAATCAACGGGAGACATTCAATATGGAGCGATAGAAACTGGAGCAGATCCTGGAAAAATATCGATAGAGAATTTCACTTCCCTTTCTGGTGGGAGAGAAGTAACATCCTCAGGAAAGACTTCGGGAAATTCACAAACAACAGGAATTTCTGACACACTTGTCCTATCTTTTGAATTCATGGTGAGAATCACATAACATCAATTGGTAACATCATGCTTCTCTCTTATTAAGCGTGTGACTGTTCTGGATGAGATATGATCGATAAATTAGCAAGTAATAATACCGGTAGTTACTAAAGTATAGATCTCGATGACTGCGTTATATTTTAGAGTTCAGTTTAATTTTAATTGAACAAAATGGTGTTTGAAGGTTTTAAAATTTGTTTGTTTGCAAAAGATAAAACTAAGAAAAATTTAATAGCGTGTAAAATAATAAGAAGAGTATGCTAGAAATGAGAGTTTGAAATTTAACTCGTTTGATATCCTAAATTGACCTTGTAATAACTTGATTTATTTCCATGGATTATTGGTTCTTAAGTTTATTTATTCCTAAGTCCTTAGTGAATAAAACTTTGGTATTTAAATCAAGCCCTATGTCCATAGTAGATTATAAATAAACTCAAACATTTGATTATCAAGAACAATATAATTTCTAGTTGATACCCCTAGGCTTAGGTGATAAATAATCTAGAACATCTCAATCAAGTGGTATTGTTGAAAGTCCTTCCTAATAGATAATCAATTTATTAGAAAGAGAAAAATTTTAAGCACGAAAATAAATAAATCATATGGGACTAAAATCTCGATTATTACAAATGTCAATTCGAAATTCTAATTCAATCAAGAACAATGATCAGTTTCTAGCATTGGAAGGTTTAGCTACTCCTAAATGTAGCAAAATTCATTAAAAAAGTAATAAACAATACACAATGCATAATAATAAGGGAGGAAGCTTCAATAGAAGAATTTTTTGAATTGGTGCTTCACGTTACTCCTGTTGTATTTTTCTTGCTCTATATGAACTTTATATCGCCAAATCCAAGATAAAAAAACATCAAAATATCACTCTTCTTCTTTTAAATGCTCAAGTGAGCTTTTTGGACAAATCTGGACATCAAAACCTGTGAAAAATGCCTTGCATAAGCGTATGAGAAAACTGCTCCATTCCATACGCGTATGGATACACATATGGGTGGAGGGGGATTTTAACTTGAAAGAACTCATACGCGCTTGGATACGTGTCTCATCCTTGCTTGTCTACTTGCCATAAGCGTCTGGGTACACGTCTCATGCTGCCATACACGTATGTGTATTTATGTTGGTTTAGTTTGATATTTATGTTTTGAATATTGATATATATGTTATAGTACTTTGATAACAAAATATTTTGTGTGAACAAGTTATTAATTCAACTTTGAAAAAGAATTAAATTATATATTTAATTATAAGAAGTTTCTATCTCGACTTTATTTAATAATAAAATTGTACATTTATATATTTAAATATAATTCACTAAAATTTGAATTCCTAATTAATAAAAATATTTATTATTGTATATTAGTTTAAAAACAATTTTTAAAATTTGGATTATCAAAGAGGGTTTTTATTTTCTCATCTCTAAAACTATTTTTAAAACTAGTTTACCAAATGAGTATTTTTATTTTCTTATTTTTAAAACAGTTTTGAAAAACTATGTTATCAAACAAGTTTTTTTAGTAGTTCTCTTCTTACAAACACTTTTCTAAAATATATTTTAAAAAGTGAAAAACAAAATTGATTCAAACAAGCCCTTAATTTTTCTTTTATTTTCTCAGCGTGTATCCCTATTCTTCAATTACAAGCCCCTAATGTCTTTAGAGAATTTTTCTAAAATATATTTTAAAAAGTGAAAAACAAAATTGATTCACACCCTTAATTTTTCTTTTATTTTCTCAGCGTGTAACCCTATTCTTCAATTACAAGCCCCTAATGTCTTTAGAGAATTCGTAAGTAAAGAAAGTTGTATCAACCGTTAATCTCTAATATCACATTGAAGAACTGAGGTAATAAGGAGGTAATAAGGAGGTAATAAGGATTGTCGACTCCCAGCCGAATCATGAATTGAATCTAGAATTAGGATCTCCAAGTTATTTTAGTACCTTTAATTAGATTATAAATCCTCTCCAATCCAATTTGGTTATGAACTAGTTCATCAATTACTTAAAGAGTTGCATGTTATGTTATGCTTTTCCAACTTTAACTGTTTTTTGTGAGAGATTTTCCAAAGTAATAATAAATTGGATGATTGTATTATTTGATTTAATAATATAAATATTACATTCAAATTTTGCATCTCTTAATTGAATGGTCTGTGGTGATTATTGTTGGTGTAATGTACCATGTCATTGGTTACCTTTTATTAGAAACAATTGCAACTTATCAAAAAACCGTTGCTAATTTTATGCAATACACGGTTACTTATCTTACGTTATAATCAAAACGGTGCAATACCTTTTCTAAGAGACGTTTCTGTTTTCAAATAGGTGTGAATTTCATCGTAAATAAGAGGTTCTTGGCACGATGAAAAAAAAAAGACTAAATCATCTTTTTCTTCTCTAATGCATGAGAGCAAGAAATATTCTTCTATAAAATACTATTAAAGATACGCTTAGAGAGACTGTGCAATTTTCTTTAAGGTTTCCTAAGTATCCTATAGGAAATTCGTCAGTAAACCCTTTTGCATCCAACATACAAAGACTGATGAGGGCGAATTGTTCCTTAAACTTAGTGTAGAAACCTAGGCTTTGAAATTTTATCGAGCACATTTATTTCTCTATTTTCATTTCCATTTATTCTTAGTTTTGCAGCGGCCCCAAAAACACCCCCAAAACAAGATATCTATCATAACATTACTTAGACATGAAGAGATAATGAACTTAAAAGATTATTGATATTTAACATTATTTATCATATAGTTGACAAATGATAATCAATAACTAATTACAGCAGAGAAAAGAGGATCAAACAAATCAAAAATGGATAAACAATAAAGCTTGTTCCTACTGGTCAAGATGAGCTTGAATATGATGAATTTCAGACTCCGAAATTCGTTTCTTGTATTGAGCAATGAAAGCTGTAGCTCTCATGTCAATGACAGGATCAGCCACACCCCAATTACCTCTATCTTCATCACTTGGCCACACTTTGTTCGCATAAGCAGCTTGATTATAATACCCTCCTCCTCCTCTTTGTTTGTTGCTACTAGATTTGAAAATGCTGAATACAGACCATGATGATTTTGATTTCCTTTGGTTGTTGTTTCCTCCCATTTTACTATTCTGAGTAAAGAGTGTCGAATAGAAAGCGGTTTATGAAGAAAGGAAGCGTGTTGTGATGTACTGCAACTTTGGAAGCTAGGAGGTCTCTATTTATATGAAACTAATTACTACTAAACACCCTTTTTGTTAAACTAAGACAAAGGAATCTGATTCAAACCACTTGCGTGAAACCAATATTTATTCAAAAGTAAACAAATATGTAAAAAAAAACACAAAAAAAAGAAATATTTGATTAAAAGATTCTATGAATTGTGTCTATGTTTTTGTCCATATACCTATCTTTATATAAATATAGAATTTACAAATATAATTTTTACTTATATACTAAGTACAATTAACAAGATAGTCTTCACACAACCAATGTATGAGTAAAATAATGATTTGTTTTAGAAAAGGTACATTTTCTTTGGTCCGGTGGTTTTATGTTTGACTAGATTAGTGATGTGATTGGTGTTCTTTGTGTTTTTATGTTCAATGATGTACATTTGTTACTGCCTTCCACACACCTCTGTGTTTTTTTATTTTTAAAGAAACTTTTTACTGTTTCAGAATAAATTTTTGTTCAATTTAAACTAGACAGATCCCTGGCAGATTTGAATTATAACTAATTTAGTCGATGAAATGAAATTCTTTTTCTTTCTTTGTTCTTTTAACTACTAATTAAGTATTGGAAGCTGTTAGTTAATTTTATCACTATATTAATAATCTAATAAGTTACAACTATGTATAGTCTTTCTAACTTTAACTAACTTACAAATTATTCTAGAACTAAAATATCTGATAAATATCAAGAATAATAATTTGAAAGTTGGAGCATAAGACTAACTAGACAGTAGACACCATGTTTTATTATAATCATGAGATCAACATCTCACAGCTAGATATGATATGAGAGCATATAATTGTATTAATTATATTAAATTGTTATAGGAAAGAACAATAGCTTAAGAACCTGATTATGTTAATTAAGCAGCTTAGTATACATGTTCACATTGCAAAGGTAGCAAGATATGATGAACAATGAAACATATATATTTAAGTGGTTCTATGCTTTTTTTTTTTAGTGAAGGGAGTGTAAGGGCCCTACACCGACAATGTATTAGATATATGAAAAAGAAAAAGAAAAAAGAAAAGAATGGGGACATGCAAATAACCCTTCCAAACAAAAATATTAATAAATAAAAAATGAGACCTAGTTTATCTTAGAAAAAGTCCTTTTGAGCACTTGTGTGGTTAGTGTTCCACCACACCTCTTCATGAATATAGAAACCTGCATTCACAATTCCATATGCACAATTGTCTTCACAATAAAAATGTGACACCTTGAAACTTAAAATCTTATGAGGTGCAAGTAGGCATGGCAACGGGTCGGGGACGGTTTTTACCTCTCCCAAACCCAAATCCAAATCCCCAAACAATCCATGTTCCCCGCCCCAAACCCAAACGGGGATGCAGAATCAAAACTCAAACCCGTTCTAAACGGGTTCGGGTTGGGTTCGGGTATCCCCACCCCGCCACCATTCATTTAGTAAAATCAATTTTTTAATAGAAATATTTATTTTTCCAAAATAAAATTACATTATAAATAATAAAATAAAACAATCTAAAAAAATTCCATACATACATCTCAAATATTTTAAATAATAAATTCAAATTAAAATATCAAAACATTGACCACATATTAAATATTTTAAATTATCAAAAATAAATAATAATGTACATAGTAAAATAAACGGGGCGTGTTCGGGGACGGGTTCGGGGTGGGTACTAGTGTCCCCATTACCCGATCCATTCCCATATTTTAAAATCGGGGAAAATCCAAACCCGAACCCAAACTCAGTCAAAGCGGATTTTCCCCATCAACTTCGCGGCGGGTTCGGGTTGGTACCCACGGGTACGGGTTATATTGTCATGCCTAGGTGCAAGCAGTTATTCCATATGGTTTGAAGTTTTCACTGAACAATTAAGGTGATGGTAAATGCTATGATAGTGAGTAATGAGTCGCTATCGAGTTAAAGATGTGTACATCATCTCCTATCCTATGAGCATGATTGATTAGAAGGATAACTCTAGTTATAACCTAAGTAGTAACTAAGAAAAATGTACTTTAGCTTCAGTGCTAAACCGACGCTACAAGACCAATAATTGACGCTAATGAATTAGTAGCGTCGACCTAACGTCACTATTGGCGGACGACTCCATCCTTGAAGCTAAGTATAGTGTCTATTAGACGCAAATTAGCGTTGGTTTTCAGAGACACTATAACGAAGTTAAAACATGGTTTAAAAGCTCACACTAAGTACCTATATAGTATTTTTATTATCTTTGCCTTAAGCTAATGTTTTAGTGATGCAATGTTTAAATACTTTCTTTAGCTTCGGTTTCAGTTGACGCTAAGTATTTAGATAGCGTCGGCTTTTTGAGATGCAACATTGTTAATATATTTATTCTTTAACTTCGGCAAAGATAGACACTAAATGTTATTTTTTTAAAATCTTTTTTTTGCCTCTTGTATTACTTGTTTAAAAATATACTTTTAAAACATATTTTCACATTTTCAAATATGTCTACAACCATTTCCATTCCATACATATATTCATATTAGAAAATTCCCAAAACCCATAAACATAAATAAGGTATTCAAATAAACTATTAAAATATTATTTGAAACCAAAAAACCATCAAAATATGTCAACAATATAATAGTCAATTGAAAATCCATAATTCATCTTTTTGATCTTCCACCGACTCCTCATCAAATTCATCATCGTAACGAGGATGAGTACTAAGACGAACACTAGAAGGAAACCTAGAAGGAGAACTAGAAGAACCTACCATTATAGTGATTTTTTTTTTGAAATTCTTCAAACATATTTTCCAACATTGCTTACCCCTCGTTAGTTGTTGCAACTGATGCGTGCTTTTCGCAAGTATACGAACGCGTCAGAATAATATAAAAGATTATCGAATCCACAGAGACCAAGTGTCAATCTATCGTTATCTGTCGTTATGGTGTTTATCAAAGGCAATCGAAATAAGTGTTTTTGTAGTGTGCAATGAAAAGTAAAGTGTTGAAATAGATTTATAATTGATAAAGACAGGGTTGAATGCAATTCACGTAATCAATGGATAATCCAAGTACTTGCTAATAGAGCTACTTATGGGCAATGTTTCCTACTTTGAAAAGAACTAATTTAACGGGAACTGTCGCTTTCGCGTATTCAGAACCAAGTTGTACTCCCTAATCAAACCCTCTTATTGTCACTTATAAAAAGGCGTGCATTGCGTTAGAGTAGTAAACCTATTTTTAAGAAATATAGTATCTTGACTAAGTTGAAAAGTATTATAACCTGGATTTCTTAACCAAAAGAGGTTCTTACGAACCAGACTCTAAACTTATAAACGCGTCCGAAAATAGTTTTAAAATCTCTTTTCTTCTTAATGTTAAAAACTCCTAATGAACTAGACAAAGCGCTTTCGCTGTTTTTGAAATAGTTAAAAACAACTAAGTTTAAAAAGACGTTGGACGGCTTTCGATCTTATCCAACGGAATTGAAGTGCAGGAAAACTTAAGTTGAAAGTTAAAATAGCCCTTAAGTGTTTCTACGAACAATTGTACGGATTATCGGTTTAATTACGATCCTTACATTCTAACCTTATAAATTTAGTTAGACATGGTAAAGTAAAAATGCATTAAAGTAAATAAAAGTAGTGCGAGTACGGAAAGTAAATAAAGTAAAGCGAGGGCGGCAAATAAATAATTTAAAGCGAGTGCGAGAAATAAATAAAGTAAAAGCGAGTGCGGGAAATAAATAATTTAAAGCGGGTGCGGGAAATAAATAAAGTAAAAGCGAGTGCGGGAAATAAATAATTTAAAGCGAGTGCGGGAAATAAATAAAATAAAAGCGAGTGCGGGAAATAAATAAAATAAAGGCGAGTAATAAAAACCTGCTCCAATCGGAGGGCTGAGTAAATTGCAATGCGGAAAAGAAAATGGCGGCAGGATTAACTTCCTTCCAAAGTGCTCCAAACTCGATTACAGACTCTATCACAGACTTGATTACACAATTGTGGTAATACTCCAATGCGAAGCGATTACCACTATAAAATACTGAATATATCCCTAAGTGAAACAACTTTGCTTTTGAGTTTGCCTCTGTTCTAAGTTTGGATCCTTGTAAAAGTGAATTCGCGTTTCTATTTATAAGCAAGTAAAACGATGGAAATGACTTGGATGCCCTTCAACTTGAAAATATGAGGGAACCGTTTTTCTTCTTGTGGCGCCCGCCACAAGGCCATGGCGCCCGCCACAAGCACAATATGGGGCGCCTTAGTGGAAGTAGTGGGGAAACGTGGGAGTTGAGGGAAGTTGAGTTTGACATGTCATGGCTTGGTCTGTGGCGCCCGCCATTGGGTAGGCCATAAGCACAAAATGCTGAATTTTAGGGTTTTTAGCCCTTTTTCGCTCCTTTTCTCGATCGGGGCTCCGATTAAAGTAAAAACCTGAAAACAAAGGAAAACACAGTAATAACACAACAAAATGATAATAAAACAGCTAGAATGCATGTGAAATCGGAGTCGAAAATACGTAAATTTTAGTGTGATCAAACTCTCCCACACTTAAACCTTTGCTTGTCCTCAAGCAAAACATTATAAAGCTCATAAAAGAAAAACTGGTGTAAACGAGTGCTTCTGGTAAAAATTCTAAGTTCAAGTCGGGATGCAGTGATAGGTACTAACTGAGTGAACTAAGGGTATCATGATGACACTAATCTGCAAATACAGACATAAACTTCATTCCTATATAAACCAACCCATATTATCCCACAATACCTAGGCCTGCCTCTTCGTCTCTTTTTGTGTCCTTTTCATTCAGACGCAATCACATTAAGCCCGTTATCCGTACATGCTTCATAGTAGAGTGGCCTGTTAGTGATTATGATCTGAGCATGGGTTTTCTGGCACATAAATCTGTGTAAACCCTTTTATTGGACCCAACTGTAGTTGTGGGGGATCGGATCGTAATCCGCCCTACCGAGTTTAGTGCCAGATACCTCTGAACCAACCAACAGTGGGTATTGCTTTTCTTTTTCTTTTTCTTTTTCTTTTTGTAGCAATTTTTACAATCCTTTGGTTTAAATGACTTTGTGAGGGTCACCTATACCAGAGTTGCCTTTTTGCTTTCTTTTATTTTTTTGTTTTTCTGGATCATTCACTTATCTGCATTGGTCCCCTACGTAGAGAATGTGTAGGCCGAAGCTGACTGCTGAGATAAACTACTAAGGACTTATACGAAAATGATGATTAAGGCCATGGTATATGGGGTTTCGGAAATGATTCCTATATTTATGAAGCTTATGGTGCTAAAATAGATACTGATGTTTCGCAAAGTTCTCCCAAGTCACCGCATCCTTACTCAAAACATGTCCTTAAAACCTGAAAACTTTCGAAATAACACTATTTTCTTTTGCAAAAATTTTGGTGGGGCTAAAGGTATGGGGAGGTAGGATTGTACTAAAGATCTACTATATTTGGTGACTCGTCAGACTCATGCATTATACTAAAAAGAAAAATAAACAACTAAAAAGGAAATAACAATAAATAAACTATCTAAAAACAGTAAAGAAAAAACGATAAAGGAAAAACGAGAAAAGCAAAATAAAGAAAAGACGATAGAGTCTCCTCCCACACTTAAATCGAACATTGTCCTCAATTTTTCGAAATAAGATAAGGAAGAGTTACCTGGCAACCTATTGCTGACCACTAGTGCCCTCGCCATCCTGAGGTGGACGACGTGATCGGGTACGACGACGGTCTCTCTGATCCTACCTCGCCTGCAGGGCATCCTGAGCGGTCCTCACCTCTCGAAGGTTACCTAGAATGGAACCTTGAGTAGCTTCAATGAGCGCCATGTGTCGCTGGTTGTGTTGTTGCTGACGGGCTTGTGTATTTGTAATCACCTGCAGGGATTGTAGAACAGTGTCGTATGACCTGTCTGTCCTCCGCTGCGATTCTTGCATGAAGTTCATATTATTTGTCATTTGTTGCTGGAGGGTAGAGAGTAGGTCGTCACGCCTTTGCTCTCTAGCCAGGTGGTCATGCCACATCTCTTCTGTAATATAGAAGCCAGGAGTGGTACCTGCAGAAGAAGAAGATGGTGCGGTGTGTGGTGGTGAAGGATGATGGGGGGACACATGTAGTACGGGAGATCTCTCTCTCCGATCATATTCATCATCAGTGTCTGGTCCCGCCTCATCAGGAATGTTAGGAGGAAGAGGACCCAAAACAGGTGGAGCATCTAAATCGTAGGTCCAATTCCTCTCATCACGTATATCTGTACGTCTAGTGCAAGGTAGAATAATAGATGGGATGGCTACACCATGAATCATAAGTGTATAACCTCCTTCTCTCCTTGAACGGCACAATTTCATGTCTCTCAGAAATTTTAAGTTAATTGTGCGAGGTGGTAAGGGGTCTAGGGTAGCCATCTCATTGTTCAGGTTTAGTGCCCGAGCAATAGACGTAATCAATCCACCAAAAGAAATCGGTCCCGCCTTATTCAAAGTTAAAATCATATGGGCGAGCATGAACGGAACCGAATTAATTCTCCTATTTATGAGGCTTCCTTTCAAATATAGAAGCTCTCTAGCGTTAACCTTATTTGGATTCTCCCGGCCAAAAATAGTGCATGCCAACAGATATCTAAAAACTCTGATGGTCGGGTTATGGATAGTTGAGGCAAGAACTCATTCAAAAGAGTTTATGGAAGAGTTTGATAAACGCTCCCAGAAGGAAAATACCTCAACAGACCATTCAGAATCCAAAGAGGCCTCACAAATAGTACCTTCCCCATGAGGGATCCCTAACAGGCTGGCTAGTTCATCGGTACTTAATTGGTATTCAACAGCAAACATTCTAAATTTGACAGTACCGACTGTGCTAGCAGTGTTAGGGTTGACAATATAAATTAAGGAACTTAAAAATTCGATTGTCAACCGCTCATAGGTGGGTTCTTTGTTTGTAAATAAATTATGCAAACCTAAGTTGTCTAATAAATGAAAAACGTTATGGTAGATACCTAAAGTATAGAGACAATTTTCATCAACATACCTTGTCGGGAGGATTTCCCGATTTTGCAACCGTTCAATGATTTTTCTTTGTCTCTCCCCCGGTTTCCCTCCTCGAAGAATGAATCCGTTGAACTCCATTTGAATGCTCTTGAAAAATGGATGAAGAAGATGAAGTGGTTGGTGAAAAGGTTGGATTTTTACAAAATCCGACGGATGAAATTGAAAATGGAAAGTGGAATAATGATTTGTATGGTATGGTAGTTAGGAAAGTATGAGCTTTTTGTGGGTCCAAGGATGTTTTTCCAAGGTGAAAAAATGGGTTTGGGAGGTTGTAAGTTGCAAAAATGGTGAAGAAAAGGGGTCTGCCCCGACCATTTACAGACGTTGTGGCGGACGCCACAGGTCCTATGGCGGGCGCCACAAGGCAAAATCTGGTTGGGCCAGATTTTGGTCCTTTGGTTTGGGCTTCTCTTGTCTTTTGGCTTTGAGGGGTCTGGATAGCATTTGTCTTGTGATTCTCCTAGTTTCTTTGACTTGCATAATTTTATAAAAGTAAAAACGAAAATAAAAAGTGAAACTGAAACAAAAACAAAAACAAAAATTAAATATAAATAAATAAATAACTGAAAAATTAAAATGCAAATAAAATAAATATAAAGCATATATAGATAAAAATGAAATACTAATGTATAGTAGTAGTTTATATAATATTCCAAATGCGATAATATAAAATGAGTAATGCAAATATGATAAATAGATAAAAGAGAAATAAAATGAAATGGTGAGATCAGGTATTAGGGGTGTCGTCTGCCTGAGTGGATCCACGGAGCACGGCTATCTCCTGCCTGAGCTCTGCGATCTCCTGATATAGACAATCGGCTTCAGTAGCATGGGTGAGATCAGACACTCCCATCTGTAAAGTTAGGTCCGCCACTTCCTGTCTAAGCTCTACAATCTCTCTACGGCACTCAGCAATCTGGGTGCGTATGTCGGGTGTCTGCAATGAATGATTATTAGAGAAAACAATGATTCTAGGAGATGGTGGTGTAGGCGTGTATTCAGCAGCGGGTGGTGATCTCGGTGCCTCGACGGTCTCTCCCTGGCCCTCTAGAGCATAACTCCAATTCGCTGGATCATGCACACTGGTCATCATAGGGTCTGGCAATGTGAAGTAATGGATAGCCTCACTGTCGACTAGCAATCGGAATTGACATGGGTGGAAAGAGGCTCTCCTCATCAATCCTCTGGTCAAACAGAAATCGATGTCCATGGTAGTGTATCCACAATAGATCCGAAGATGTGACAGCTTGCGAGACAGACCTAAAGCGACAGCAATCTGTGTGATGATTCCACCAACATGGATGACTCCTTCGGTGGATCTAGAGATACCGCTGAGATTATTCGATAAAAAGTTCTCACATGCTACTGGGCGAGACTGGGATGCGCAAAATAATAGGAAGATCTCCTCTTCACTCAGCAGTGTCTCTGCATCCGGTCTTCCCAGGAAGGAATGTGCTAATATCATCTGAAAATACCTGAAGGTTGTGTTATGTATGACATAAGATAACTGCGTAGATGGATCCTGGCTTCCGCCACCTGATATATCACTCCAAAACTTCTCCACTTCCTTACCCAGGAAATATCCCATAGGTGTCTCCGGGATAGCATCAGGAGTGGTCTGGAAACCCAACAGGTCGCCAAACTCTTTCTGGCTGAAGGAGTACTCAACTCCGAAAAGTCTGAAAGCAGCATACCCATCTGGTCCAGAATATGGGTCATAGTCAAATGAACTCAGGAATTCCAAAGTCAGGTTCCTATATGTGTTACTCAAGTCATTAGCGAATTCGTCCCAGTGAAGCTGGTGGCTAAGGAATCGGATACTCGGCTCGATACCCAGTGCCTCCATACAGTGCTGATCAGGGTAACGTGTGGGTGCCATAGGGTGCTGATACAAAGCAATGTAGCGCTCCCTCTGAGCATTGTCTCTATAGGCAACATGCATGTCATCAAAACCCTGCATCCTGTAAAAGTTAGGAAAGTGATCCTGAAAATGCAAACCATTCAAATCTTAGTCTCAATGCAAAATAAGATAAAATAAAAGTAAAAATAAATGCGAAAAAAGTAAAATGAAAAGAAAAACCATGGGTTGCCTCCCACGCAGCGCTTGTTTAACGTCATTAGCTTGACGATTAGAATTTATACACCTGTAGTTGTAGGAATTGGTGGATCAATCAGGGTGTAGCTTGAGTAGTATGTTGGAATGTCTCCTCCTTCATAGAGCTTCAGTCTTTATCCATTTACAATGAATGGGATACAGGTTTGGTTCTTGATTTCTACGGCTCCGGATCTCAGAATCTTGGATACTTCGAAAGGACCGGTCCATCTTGAACGTAGCTTTCCAGGGAAGAGTCGTAACCTAGTGTTGAAAAGGAGAACAGAATCGCCTACATTGAAGTTTTTCTTTACTATTCTTTTGTCGTGATAGGCTTTTGTCCTCTCTTTATATATTTTTGCATTCTCGTAGGCAGATTGCCTAAGTTCTTCTAATTTATGAATGTCTAGGGTACGCTTTTCTCCAGCGGTTAGGTAGTCTAAATTCAAAGTTTTAATGGCCCAATAGGCTTTATGCTCTAACTCAAAAGGTAAGTGACAGGATTTTCCATAAACTAGTTGATAAGGAGTAGTTCCTATAGGGGTTTTGAAAGCGGTTCTATAGGCCCATAATGCTTCTTGAAGCTTCTGAGACCAGTCCCTCCTAGAAATAGAAACAGTTTTCTCTAGGATTTGTTTTATCTCCCTATTAGATACTTCTACTTGGCCACTAGTTTGTGGATGGTATGGTGTTGCTACTTTATGCCTAACTCCATATTTTCTTAAAGGTTTGTCAAATATTCTCGATATAAAGTGTGATCCTCCATCGCTTATGACTAAACATGGTGTTCCAAATCTAGGGAATATATAGTTTTTAAATAGTTTGATTACTACCCTAGTGTCGTTTGTGGGTGCAGCTATAGCTTCAATCCACTTAGACACATAGTCTACAGCTACTAAGATATACCTGTTTCCTAAGGATGGTGGAAAGGGTCCCATGAAATCTATACCCCATACGTCAAAGAGTTCTACTTCCTGAATGTTTCTTAAGGGCATTTCATCACGTCTTGAAATGTTTCCAGTGCGTTGGCATCTATCACATTTGACAATGCAAGCATAGACATCACGCCACATGGTAGGCCAGAATAGGCCAGCTTGAAGAATCTTGGCGTATGTCTTAGAGGTGCTCGCATGTCCACCATAGGGTGCAGAATGACAATGCTTGATAATACTATTTACCTCTTCTTCTGGAACGCAACGGCGAAAGATGCCATTTTTACCCCTTTTGAAATGGAGCGGTTCGTCCCAATAGAAGTTTCTCACATCATGGAAGAATTTCTTCTTGCGGTGGTAGTCAAGATCAGGGGGTACTATATCAGCAGCTAGGTAATTAACGAAATCTGCATACCAGGGTACGTTATTTATTGCTAAGGAATTTTGGGGGTGCTCATAAGGATCTAGGTTATTATCTTCAATGGTTTCTACTCTAGCGATCAGTCTATCATAGGCGAAATCATCGTTTATGGGTACTAGTTCTGGTTTTAGATGTTCTAGCCTAGAAAGGTGATCGACTACTACATTTTCAGTGCCTTTTTTATCTCTTATATCTAAATCAAACTCTTGTGGTAATAGAATCCATCGGAGTAACCTGGGCTGGGCATCTTTTTTACTTAATAGGTAACGAATGGCAGCATGATCGGTGTAAACAATAATTTTTGCTCCTACTAGATAAGATCTAAATTTGTCTATAGCGAAAACTACAACGAGTAATTCTTTTTCAGTTGTTGCGTAGTTAAGTTGGGCAGCATCTAGGGTTCTACTGGCATAATAAAAGGCATGTAATTTTTTATCTTTCCTTTGTCCTAGAACGGCTCCAACTGCATAATCACTAGCATCGCACATTATCTCAAAGGTTCCGACCAATCAGGCGGTTTCATAATAGGTGCTGAGATTAATGCTTGCTTTAAAAGATTAAATGCGTCATTACATTTTTCATCAAAAATGAATTCAACATCTTTCATTAAAAGTCTGGTTAACGGTTTAGTTATTTTGGAGAAGTCCTTAATAAAACGCTGGTAGAATCCAGCGTGTCCAAGAAAGCGCCGGACTTCTCTGATGGTTTTTGGGGGTTTTAGGTTTTCTATAACTTCTATTTTAGCTTTATCTACCTCTATACCTTTTTCGGAAACTATATGTCCTAAAACTATTCCTTCGGTCACCATGAAATGACATTTTTCCCAATTTAGCACGAGGTTCACCTCCACGCATCTCTCCAGGATTTTCTCAAGGTTAGCAAGACAATTGTGGAAATCGAATCCGTAAACCGAGAAATCATCCATAAACACTTCCATGATACCATCTAGTTAATCTGAGAATATTGACACCATGCAGCGTTGGAAAGTAGATGGGGCGTTACAGAGGCCAAATGACATTCGTCTGTAGGCAAAAGTTCCATAAGGGCATGTAAAGGTAGTTTTTTCTTGATCTTCGGGGTGAATATGTATTTGGAAGAATCTGGAGTATCCATCTAGATAGCAGAAGTAAGAGTGTCTGGCTAGACGCTCCAACATTTGGTCTATAAATGGTAAAGGGAAATGATCCTTCCTAGTTGCTTTATTTAATTTTCTATAATCTATACACATCCGCCATCCTCCTTCTAAACGTTTTGCTACATGTTCGCCTTTATCGTTTTGCACGACTGTGATGCCTCCCTTTTTAGGTACTACATACACAGGGCTCACCCACTTACTATCCGAGATCTGATAGATTATACCTGCCTCAAGTAACTTGAGAACTTCCTTCTTAACAACATCACTCATTATAGGGTTTATTCTTCTCTGATGCTCCCTAGAGGGTTTTGAATCTTCTTCGAGCGAAATCCGATGCCTGCATACGGATGGGCTTATACCTTTCAGGTCAGAGATATTATATCCTAAGGATGAGGGATATCTTCGTAAAACGTCTAAAAGTTGGTTCGTTTCCTCTTGGCTCAAGGTAGCACTAACTATCACTGGACGGTTCATCTTTTCATCGAGGAACTCATATCTCAGGTTCTTAGGCAGTTCCTTAAGTGCTAAGGTTGGTTTCTTAGGGCATGGTGTAGCACCTCAAAATTGCACCTCTCATTTTGTACATACATTTTCATTTTAGGTCATTAACATTGCATTTCATTTGCATAAGTCCATCACCAGTCATCAGGCAAGACTGGTCAGGAGATTTAGCTGTGCAAGCAAGCAAGTGCATTTTCTATGGAATCAAAGCCCTAGGGTTGGTATAATGAGTTCACATGATTCAAGAATCATTTTGAAGTGGTTTGGCAAGGCATTGGAGGCTCAAAGCTCATCAGTCAATGATCAAATCATCTGAAACCCTAAAAAGTCAACAAAAGTCAACTGTCAATTCAACCATGGATTTGAAGGTGGGAGAGGGTTAGAGATGCCTCATTCATGTGGGGACAAGTCTCATTTGACATTTCAAACATCAACATTGAAGAATTTGAAGCCAGATCAAAACTTTCCAAAAATAGCAGGTGACCTGTAATTTGAATTTGCCCAAAATGGAAAGGTTTTCAACTCAAGATTACATCATCAAGAAAGCTTCAAATGAAATTTTGTCCCACATGAAGAGCTTTCTCTCCCATTTCCAAAAAGTCCAAGATCATGGATTTCTCATGTATGGTTGAAAAGATATGGATCAATCTTGGCCAAATGTGGTTTGAACTTCAAATGTGCATAACTTTCAAACCAAAAGTCCAAATTAAGTGGTTCTTTTTGCATTGTTCTTGTTTTGACCTATACTTTCCAAATCATGCATCATATTACACCAATTCTCATCACATAATCATTTTCATTTTCACTTAATTTTTGGAGGGAAAATTAAAGTTCAAATTTGGTTCATTGTTTAAGCATTCTACCACTTCCATTGGCTCCAAAATGACCTTTTGAGTGAAACTCAAATGCATTTCGTGTACTGCTCATCCATAATGTTCATGCATAAGGTGAAATATCAATTTTGCACTTACACCTCTTTTTTGCTAATCCATTTACCATTTGGCTAAGCATGATTAGGAGGGAGTATATAACACAAATCATAACTGTTTTTGCAGAATAACATTCATTTTTTCAGATTCGGATCAAAACCTATCAAACTTTCTCTCACTTTTTTCTTTCAAATTCTTCAAATACATTGCACTTTTCTTGCTTGATTCATCATCTGGAGGCATTATGGAGCAAGTTTGAAGAAAGATCCAAAGGAATTCGTGCAAGGTTGAAGTATTCTTGAAGCTTTGAAGCATCCATGGCAGATCTAAATTCTGGAGGATTCATGTGCAATTGAGCCTTAATTCTTCATCTAATCATCCATACAAGTGTTCTAGAAGAGATTGGAAGCATTACACAGCCTGAACAACACAAAATCCAAAGCTGCTTCTTCAAGAGGTTCTAAATCGAATCTCTCCTTTCTTAAAATGATTGTGCTATTGTTGTTCATCTTTCAATGCTGGTTAACCTGAGCTTTAGATCATTAAATTTCGTGCAGAATTGAGTGAGTTAGGTCAAGTTAAAGGTTCATGCCTGAAAATATATTTGCTCGATTCTTCTTGTATGTGTGGATTTAACCTTAGCTATGCTTGGATTCGTGTTGTGTGTTGAAAGATCTATCTATTGATGTGCTTATCTTTGAAATCTGAGAAATTTGTTCTTGACCATGCACTGTTCATGATCAACTTGATGAAGATGATGAAAATAATTTCCAGGCACGCGTTTGATCCATTAGATTGTGTTTTCTGAGTTTTTGCATGTGTTTGTGAAACTCGCTTCTGATTGGTGCATGCCTTTGCCATGCGCGCGTTCCCATTGGCTATCACCAGCGTTTAATGAAACACTGCGTTTTGCAGCTGAGCGCGCTTCCCACATTTCAAATGTTGCCTCTGTTCGATTCTGGCTCAGGCCACTTATTCCAAATGCATTTCATATTTTCCCTTTTCCCTCCATGATATTCATATGTTATGCTTTATCACTTTTTTATTTTTTTTCACCTTCCAAAATTCATAAATAATTGAATAATGATCCAAAAATTGTGAGATTTTTTGCATGATGTTCCTTATCCTGTCTAGTATTTTATGAGCATTTTTTCATAAATTGTGCACGGCTGGAAAATATTTGGTGCTAGGGTTTGTGTACATGTGTCCATTCTTGACATTGCCTTGCCATATCCTTTGTGAAATGCTGGTTGCTTATCCAATGGATCTGAAATTTTACATGTTGAAACTAGACTCCTTGCTTGACATTTTGGTGTTGATTTGGTATTTTTACCGTTTATGGTTTCTGATTTATGATCATGTTAAGGTAGGTGTGACAATTGGTGTCACACCTTGTGATGTCCAACATGATTAATTTGTTTGCCATGCCAAATGAATTCCAAATGCCTTGATTTTTTGTATGATGCTTGATATGGATATTGTGGTTGCTCATGATTTTTGTTGGAAATTTTGGATTGATTTCCGATTTGATTGAGATTTTTCATTCTGGATGGTCATGTTTGAGCTTTTGAATTGTCTTGATTTTCATTTGATCATGAAATGCTTGTTCTTTATCCTATGAACGTGAAACCTTGCACATTATTTCTAGACATGTTAAAGGGTGTTTTGGCTTTGATTTGAGGTTTTTACCATGAATCATTTCTGTTTTAGGCCTATGCTAAGTTGGTGTGCCATTTGGTGTCACACATGTGCTTGATTGTGCTTGCCTTGACTTATGCAATTTGATTACCATGCCTAATGATGTCCAATGCCTCTAATTTTTTGTGTGATGATCATGTTGTATGTTCTGTTCACTCATGAATTTTACAAGATTATTTGAATCATTTTTGAATTTATGTGCATTTGTTCATTCTGATGTCACAATATGGTCACAACTTGCATACCTTGCCATATTTGGTTCATGAAATGAATTTGGTTGATGATATTGATGTGGGACTTTTTGGATTGTGTTTTTGATTGGTTGAAGATGATTCATGTCAAATTTCATGTTCTGTTTTGAATTTTTTCTCCATCTTTGACCCTAGGCCTTGACCTAGTGGTTTGTGACTCACAGTTGAGCTTTGATTTCAGGTTTACACATCCAAGTCCATAGTTGACGATGCTCACTCATTTGGATTGATTAATTGGTTGATGTTGACTAACTTTGAGTTGTTTTGTAGGTTGATGCCAAGTTGTTTGTGTTATGCCCATTGGCTTGTGCCTTGCACACTGTTGCATTGCTTGCTTATTTGTCTGATTGTGTGATTGACTGTCTGTCTGATTGTTTGACTTGTATACTGATTGGGTTAGATTTTTTTCAGGTACATAAGTTGCTTAAGTTCTTTTGAACTTGCTTTTGCTTTTGCTTGGTTGCTTAACCATTTGAGGTATAACTCTCTGACTTCATGTAGTCTGGAAGACCTGTCCTGTTACTGGGCAGACACCTGTCTGAAGCCCTCCTTAAGAGGCAATGCTTGTGTTTGTTTATCTTTGTGCCAAGCAGGAAAAGTCCTCTATGAGGCAATTGGCAGATAAAAGAGATGTGCAATCCATCTCCTGCTATTCAGTGTGTCATTCACTTTGCTCACACCCCTTCTGTTGATGCATTGTGGATATTAACCCAAAATCTTTGTTGTGTCAGTCATCTGTGGAGAAGAGTTCCAACTTTCTGAACTCCCACACTTTCATCTGTCTGAAGCTCTCCCAGGCCAGGGATAAGAGATGTGAGGTCCTACCCTCACTTCCCATTTCATCTGCTTCACCCTAACTCTCAATGTTAGGGTTAAGAGCTAACTACACCCGATTCCAATTGGCTTGTGTTTCACAGCCTAACCTTGTGTGAGCCCACTTTGTTTGTATATAGTGTGTGCTAATTGTGTGTATGTTTGCTTTGCCTGTGCTGTTTAAGATAGCTTGCTCCCTGTGCAAGTTAGATAGAAACCTTAATATAGGGATCGTATGCATGACAACTTCTAGGCTCGAGTCGTAGTCTCCCTAGTAGTTTGTGTCTCCCTTTGTATCTGGTTAGGCTAGTCCTTTTTCCCTGTTAAGGGGAACTACGTCGCCCTGATCCTCATACCAGATGAGGTACGTAGGCAGGAGATGAGCTGATCTCTCCGGGCGCCCTTTTCTTTTTCAACCCCTTTGTGTTGTGTTGGAGTCTAACATAAGTCCAGCGATTGGCAGTTGGTTTCCGGTGTCTTGTTTGATTGTTGGAGTCTAACATAAGTCCAGCGATTGGCAGTTGGTTTCCTGTGTGTGTTTGTTGGTTCGGAGTCTGATGTAAGTCCAGCGATTGGCATTCGGTTTCCATGTTTGCCTGTTTGTGTGGAGTCTGACGTAAGTCCATCGATTGGCAGTCGGTTTCCTGTGTGGTTTTGTTTGGCGTGCGTTAGCCGAGCTACGAGTGCTCTGATTCTTCTTCTGTCAGAGAAGATACGTATGCATAGGATGCGACATCCTAGCGAGCACGTTTCCCCTGTCCCGAACTACATCGACTCTGATGTCTGTGCCTGACAGACTACGTAGGCCCGGGATGCGATATCCTGCCGAGTTAGTTTCTTTTGTCGTTTCTGTGTCTCTTTCCAGCTTGTGTGTGCAGTTGTTTTGAGCAGTTTTAGCAACCTTTATCCTTTCCTTTTGTGCGTGGATCCCGTCGAGTACGACGGATGCGTAGGGGTGCTAATACCTTCCCTTCGCATAACCGACTCCCGATCCCATCTCTCTCTGGTCGCGAGACCATGTATTTTCCAGGTTTACTTCGAGCGTTTCCTTTCCCTCTTTTGGGATAAATAACGCACGGTGGCGGCTCTGTTGTTTTCGTTTTCCCGCCGGTTTTTCGCGTAATGCGACACATGGCATAGGATCTGGAGTAAGGGATAAACATTCGTAAAGGTTATCATCGATGTAAGGTTCTTTAAAGTCATCATCTTTCTTTATGGGGGTTCATGGTAACTTAATAATTTCTTTTTGTTCTAATTCTCTAACACATTCATCAATGATATCTAAGGCATAACACGAGTCTCCCATCACAGATGCCATAAGAAATTTCGAAAGTATAAATTCTATTTTCTGGTCGCCTACCTCAAATGTCAACTTTCCTTTCTTGACATCTATTATGGCTCCTGCAGTCGATAAGAATGGTCTACCTAGAAGGATTGGTATATCATTGTCCTCTTTGATGTCTATGACGACAAAATCAGTAGGGATAAATAGTTGACCTATCCTAACAGGAACATCTTCTAAAATGCCTATCGGATATTTGACAGATCTATCGGCTAACTGAAGTGACATCTTAATGGGTTGTAATTCTCCTAAGTTTAATCTCTCACAAACTGCTACAGGCATTAAGCTCACACTAGCTCCTAAGTCTAGAAAAGCTTTTTCGATGACATGATTACCCAAAAGGCAAGGGATGGAGAAACTTCCAGGATCTTTATCTTTCTCTGCTAATTTGTCCTCGGAAATAGCATTACATTCCAAAGGCTTTGGATCGTCAAGTCTACGTTTGTTGGTAAGGATGTCTTTCAGAAACTTTGCATAAGAAGGTATTTGGGTGATGGCTTCTGTGAAAGGGATTTCTACATGAAGTTTTTCTATAACTTTAATAAATTTTTGATATTGTTTATTGGTCTGGGTTTGTTTGAGTCTTTGCGGATATGGTATAGGTGGTTTATATGGCGGGGGCGGTACGTAAATTTTATCTTTAGGTTCTTCTCCTTTCTCTCGACTATCCTGGTTTTCAGGTTCCTCTGGTCCCTTTACTTCGTCCGGGGGTTTGGTACATGCCTTAGAAGTTTCGGGTTCACTCAATCTAGGGTTTGGTGGCTCATCATAAGCGTTCCACTTCGTAGGGTAATGGCATTGGCTTGTCCTCTCGGATTTTGTTGAGGTTGTCCAGGGAATTGTCTTCCAGGTGTAGTCTGAGGGGCTTGGTTTAAAGCTACCTGAGAGATCTGGGTTTCAAGCATCTTGGTATGAGTAACTATTTGGTCAACCTTGGTTCCTAACTGAGTAATCAATTCGTTAACATGAATGTTTTGGTTCATGAACTCCTTGTTTTGTTGGGTTTGAGCGGTGATACCATAATTTTCTCAAGGCTCGGCTTCGGTGGTACAGGTTGCATAGGTTGATTTGATCTTGGGGCTTGATAACTAGGTCTCGGAGGTGCATTATTTTGAATAGGGTTATTGTTTTTATAGGAGAAGTTCGGGTGATTCCTCCATCCAGGGTTATAGGTATTCGAATATGGGTTCCCTTGGGTGTAGTTCACTTGCTCAGAGTGAGTTTCATTCAATAGACTGCATTCTACGGATTGGTGTCCTTGGGTTCCACATATCTCACAATCCGACGAAACTGCGGCTACAGTATTCGGGTTCGTGTACATATGCTCGACTTTGAGGGCTAATGCGTCCATTTTAGCTTGCATCATGTCTATAGAGCTTAGTTCATGCACTCCTCCTTGGGCTTCCTTCTTCTTAACTGTCGCTCGTTCGACTCCCCATGATTGATGGTTTTGAGCCATGTCTTCGATGAGGGCACTAGCTTCAGGATAAAGTTTGTTCATCAGAGCACCGCCTGCGGCAGCGTCGATGGTCATCTTTGTGTTGTAATGAAGTCCATTATAGAAGGTTTGAATGATTAACCAATTTTCTAAGCCATGATGTGGGCATGCTCGTAACAACTCTTTATATCTCTCCCAAGCTTCGAACAACGATTCTCCTTGGTTTTGGGTAAATCTAGTTATATGGTTTCGAAGAACGGCGGTCTTACTCGGGGGAAAATATCTAGCAAGAAAAACTCTCCTAAGGTTATCCCAAGTCGTAATGGAATTAGGTGGAAGGGAATCTAACCATGATAGGGCTTTATCTCTGAGGGAAAAAGGGAATAATCTTAAACGTATTGCCTCAGGAGAAGCTCCATTGGTTTTAAAAGTATCTGCTAATTGAAGAAATATTTTTAAATGTTGGTTAGGGTTCTCGGTAGCGAGACCCGCGAATTGTCTCTATTGCACTAGTTGCAACAGGGATGGTTTAAGTTCAAAATTATTAGCTGGGATGGTTGGGTTTACTATACTAGAACTAGGTTCTTCGTTAGATGGTTGAGCGAAGTCCTTAAGAGGTCTTTGGTTTTGATCTTCGGCCATAGCTCTCTTAATTCTATGAAAGAATAAACGTGCGCGAGCGTAACGTTCATGTTCCGCCAGAGGGTTTACTAAGCTTAAACTTCCGGTGCTGCCAGTTCTTCGCATTGACCGGCGGAAAATAGCCTAAGTCTAAACGATATAACAACAGAAAAATGAAATTTGACGAAATTGGTCCCCGGCAACGGCGCCAAAAACTTGATGCGTGCTTTTCGCAAGTATACGAACGCGTCAGAGTAATATAAAAGATTATCGAATCCACAGAGACCAAGTGTCAATCTATCGTTATCTGTCGTTATGGTGTTTATCAAAGGCAATCGAAATAAGTGTTTTTGTAGTGCACAATGAAAAGTAAAGTGTTGAAATAGATTTATAATTGATAAAGACAAGGTCGAATGCAATTCACGTAATCAATGGATAATCCAAGTACTTGCTAATAAAGCTACTTATGGGCAATGTTTCCTACTTTGAAAAGAACTAATTTAACGGGAACTGTCGCTTTCGCGTATTCAGAACCGAGTTGTACTCCCTAATCAAACCCTCTTATTGTCACTTATAAAAAGGCGCGCATTGTGTTAGAGTAGTAAACCTATTTTTAAGAAATATAGTATCTTGACTAAGTCGAAAAGTATTATAACCTGAATTTCTTAACCAAAAGAGGTTCTTACGAACCAGGCTCTAAACTTATAAACGCGTCCAAAAATAGTTTTAAAAACTCTTTTCTTATTAATTTTAAAAACTCCTAATGAACTAGACAAAGCGCTTTGGCTGTTTTTGAAATAGTTAAAAACAATTAAGTTTAAAAAGACGTTGGACGGCTTTCGATCTTACCCAACGGAATTGAAGTGCGGGAAAACTTAAGTTGAAAGTTAAATAGCCCTTAAGTGTTTCTACGAACAATTGTACGGATTATCGGTTTAATTACGATCCTTACATTCTAACCTTATAAATTTAGTTAGACATGGTAAAGTAAAAGTGCATTAAAGTAAATAAAAGTAGTGCGAGTGCGGAAAGTAAATAAAGTAAAGCGAGTGTGGGAAATAAATAATTTAAAGCGAGCGCGAGAAATAAATAAAGTAAAAGCGAGTGCGGGAAATAAATAATTTAAAGCGAGTGCAGGAAATAAATAAAGTAAAAGCGAGTGCGGGAAATAAATAATTTAAAGCGAGTGCGGGAAATAAATAAAATAAAAGCGAGTGCGGGAAATAAATAAAATAAAGGCGAGTAATAAAAACCTGCTCCAATCGGAGGGCTGAGTAAATTGCAACGCGGAAAAGAAAATGGCGGCAGGATTAACTTCCTTCCAAAGTGCTCCAAACTCGATTACAGACTCTATCACATACTTGATTACACAATTGTGGTAATACTCCAATGCGAAGCGATTACCACTATAAAATACTGAATATATGCCTAAGTGAAACAAATTTGCTTTTGAGTTTGCCTCTGTTCTAAGTTTGAATCCTTGTAAAAGTGAATTCGCGTTTCTATTTATAAGCAAGTAAAAAGATGGAAATGACTTGGATGCCCTTCAACTTGAAAATAGGAGGGAACCGTTTTTCCTCTTGTGGCACCCGCCACAAGGCCATGGTGCCCGCCACAAGCACAATATGGGGCGCCTTAGTGGAAGTAGTGGGGAAACGTGGGAGTTAAGGGAAGTTGAGTTTGACACATCATGGCTTGGTCTGTGGCGTCCGCCATTGGGTAGGCCATAACCACAAAATGCTGAATTTTAGGGTTTTTAGCCCTTTTTCGCTCCTTTTCTCGATCGGGGCTCCGATTAAAGTAAAAACCTGAAAACAAAGGAAAACACAGTAATAACACAACAAAATGATAATAAAACAGCTAGAATGCATGTGAAATCGGAGTCGAAAATACGTAAGTTTTAGTGTGATCAGCAACCTATACTCGTTTTGCAGCAGCGTTACCTCAAGCAACATCAACGGGTTAGCTCTCTAGTTCCCTATTGTTTTTTATATTTGTCATATATATCAAGTATGACAATCCACATCTTATGTTCACCTCCATATGTGTAGTTCTATAACACCACCCTCGCGACTTTCCTCTAGCAACATCTTTCCAATATTTTTATTTTTGATCCATCCACATTTATTTGATCAGAGGCATCATCATCGATTTGTGTCAGTTCTTTCAAACAATTCAAATACTCCTCATGTACAACAAAAGATAAACACTTTTTATTTCTATAAATACTAATTTTACATCTTACAGTAAGAGATCTCTTTCAGCTTAACCACAGATACTGAGTTCGAACCCAATATTGGATACGCATCAGTGTTAAATTGTCTTGAGGGAGAGCTTTGCTCCATTGTGATCTTATCCGACTTGAGGATTAGTCTCTACAATTACACGTAGAGGATATCCATTTTCCATAAAAAAATATACATCTTATGAGCACGATATCAAAAAAAAAATCAATATAAAATATAATATCTATAACATCATTTGGTTTAAATAACCGTGATTAAATACTTAGTTTTTTTTAATTTTAATTTATTTTTACATATATCACAGACTTGTATTTGTTGTTTTACCTGAAGGTGAGAAAAACAAGAAAGGGGGGGTTTGAATTGTTTAGAAAATAAGCGCTTTTTCAAAATGAAAATCACACAAGGATTTTTATACTGGTTCGCTTATAACATAAAGCTACTCCAGTCCACCCGGCCAAGGTGATTTCGCCTTCAACAAGGACTTAATCCACTAATCTTGAAAGATTGATTACAAACAACGTCTAAGAGAAAGATCTCTTAGTCCTCTCAAGTATACAGACTACACAGAGTCACTTGAGGAAATACAACAAAGATAAAAACTTATGTAATCTAGAGTGCTTCTAAGATAAGCAAATATTACAACAGTAAGAACAAAGTGTTTAACGTTTCAAGCAAAAGCTTTGTGAAATGTTGAGAGAGATGAAAATTGTTTTTGTATGCTTGCTTTCTCTAACCTCTCAAAGTTGATGTTTCAGTAAAATCTTGTGATATTGTGCTTGTTATTTTTCAAAGTTGATTTGCAGTCCTTTATATAGAAGAGGAGGATCCGTTGAAAAATCATAGCAGGTAATGACTCTTGAATAATAATTAGTGCCATAACTTATGTTGCTTGTTGACAAAGCAACTTTCTCTCCTTGAATGATTACTTTCCAAAAATAGTTCCTATTCATTTGAATTTGGAGTTAACGTCTCTTTCTGTATTTAGGAAGTCCATTTCCATAACTTTACTTGAAGTTAACGTTACTCTTCCTTATTTAGCAATTCCATAGTCAAGGTCTTCGTGTTTCTGGAGATCTTGGAATCTTGCTATCTAACTTCTGATCTCTTTTGAGTTCTGATGGTTTCTTCAGATAGCGCTAAGAACTTCTGGAGTTTGACATACCGTTGTTCAGAATCAGAACTTCTAGAGCGTACTTCTTGTTCAGATGCTTCTGATACTTCGCTGTTTTGCTCAGAGTTAGACTTTCTTGAACGTGTTTCTACTTCAGATGCTTCTGGTCTTCTGATAATTTGTATCTGATATGATTCTGTATCTGATGATTTCTTCCTTCTTTCCTTAGAACCCTGCACACTTAGAAACTTTTCGTGAGGGTGCCATTTTTGGTTTCATCCTTTGTTATCATCAAAATCATGGAATCTGTTGTAGAACAATTTTTGTTCTTACAATCTCCCCCTTTTTGATGATGACAAAACAAACTTAATTAGCAGATGAAACATAAACAATATCAGATCAGATAGACAAGAGCTCCCCCTGAGATAGGCTAGGGAGTTCAGAAGTTCTTACTAGAGCTTCCAAGCAATGAGGTTTCTTGATACCTTCTGCAATTTCTTAAGTCTAGAGTTAGATAAATTTATTTTTTAAAATATATGTTGCAGAGTGCTTAAGGTATTTAGACAATATTTTCATCAGAGCTATTAATGACTTCTCCCCCTTTTTGTCAGAATCAAAAAGACAGCAAAAATAATAATAATTCAAGAGAAAAACATTGTATTCAGATAAAAAGCAACAGAGGCAAAAAGGAACAAGTAAACATCAGAAACAAAGAAAGCAAAGCAACAAAATCCTAAGTGCCTAAGGGTTGGGAGGCGGAGGCATTCTCTGAAGCAATAGAGCCAGCATGTTCTGAATGTTGTCGTTGACAGAGTCTTGTTTATCCATTCTGGCACGGAGTTCCTTCTGATCTTTCTTCAGTTCTTCCAGCGTCTGGATAACCATAGGAACAATAGATGAGGACTCCCCCTGAGTCAGAGCCTGCTGTGCTTCAGCAGCGGCCTTTGCTTCAGCTTCGGCAGCAGCTTGTGCCTCAGCTTCGGCAGCAGCATCAGCCAGAGCTTTAGCTTTAGCTTCCTTTGCCCTTTCTTCCTCTAGCCTTCTAGCTTCTTCTTCAGCTTCCTTTGCCAATCTCTCTTCCTCTAGCCTTCTAGCTTCAGCTTCTCTTGCAAGTCTTTCCTGGAGTCTAGCCTCAGCATCTCTGATGTAGCCATTTCTGACTTGTTCAGAGATGTTCTTCAGTCTAAAAGCCTCAGAGGTCATCCAGCCAATGACTCTGTTCCAGTGTGTCCTTACAGAGTCAGGATCATCACTGACTTCAGAGTTAATGGTCAGAGACTTGACCTTTTGTACTGAAGCCCCTGCGACCAGCATTATGGCTTCCTCAAGGGTAGGTACAGAAAGGTTAGGTTCAGAGGTTTGAGGTGAAGAGGTTGGAGGGCTGAGATTTAATGTTAGAGGTTCAGGTTCTGCTTCAGGTTGAGGTTCAGATCTTTGGGGTGAAGCGTAAAGAGGGTTTAAGTCTAATGTTAAAGGTTCAGTTTCAGCTTCAGTTTCAGGTTCAGCGGAGGTGTTTGGAGGGATGATATCAGAGGTGTGGAGGTTAGAGGGTTGAGTTTCAGAAGGTTGGTCTTCAGAAGTAATGTTGGTTGTTTGTTCTGGGGGAGGTGATGTTGCTTCAGATTGTGTTGGTTGTTGTGAAGCAAGGTTTTGAGCCTGAATTTGGGCTAAGGTTGGAGAGTTAGGGTCAGAGTATTCTTGGTCAGAGGAGAGTTCAAGGTATGGGGGTGATTCTGGGGCTGAAGATGATGAAGAGGAAGTGGTTTGGTTCATTTCTTCAGAACGTGGTAAAGATGTTTGGGCAAGATTAATTTGAGGTGGAGGTAGTGAGGTTCTGGTTGTAGAAGGTGGGGTTTCAGAGGTTGTGTATATGGGTGGTGTTGGGAGAGGATTAGAAGAAGCCATAAGTTGTTCAGAGGGAATAGAGGGAGCAGACGTACCAGTAGTTTCTTGCAGAGGCGCTGGAGATTTGGTTCCAGAAGTTTCTCCTATTCTTGCTCTCTTTGCCTTTGAAGACTTATTCTTATAGGGACCTCTTTTGAATCTGACAAAGTCTTCTTCTGACTCTAGACACTCATCCAGTCTGAAGTCAGAGATGTCGACTCCTTCATCCTTCAGACGCTGCATGTAGTGGAGGATTGCATCTACAGGTTCATTCTTGAAGAACCTTGCAAAACCATGGGGTAGCTTCCTCTGATCTTTCAAGGCATCCCAGGAGGTATCCATAGTGGGTCTGACTTGAATCTTCTTCAGAATTCCCATACTCTTGAGATTTCTGGCGTTCAAAGGTCTTCCAGTATCTATCGCCAGATCTTCCATCAGTCTGTTCTTCTCCAGATGATCTACCAACCCATTCTCAATGAAAACATCAGATATAAGCCTTCCCAGAGGGATGTAGGATCTGGGTTTCATGTTGTTTCTTGTCTCCCTTACAGAGTCTCTGAGATATCTGAAGAGAAGTGCAGGAAGGCAGAGCTTTACACCCTTGTGAATGCAATAAAGAATGCACTTCTGATCTGCATTGATGTAGTCAGAGGAGTTTGATGCTGGGCGATGATGAATGGTTCCCAGAATGATCTTGAGCCATACTCTGAGGTTCTGATGAAGCTCTTTGTTCTTTGAAGGATTTCCTTCAGTGTTGAGTTTGAAGATGGTTGGATTGATTACTTCAGCAATGCGTTTTGACCTAGGGTTGATGTTGTAAATCCTTTTTCCTCCAGTTTTCTCCATGTTTAGTAAAGAAGCAATTGACTTTTCAGTAATTACTATCTTTACCCCCAATACGAAGGAGACGATGAAGTGGTCATCAGCATCAGCAAATCTCCAGAATTCTTTGATGAGATTTGGGTAAACAGGGCCATAAAGCCTTTGGAAGTAGTTTTCCCACCCTTGTATACGGAGTTCTTCAGTAAGATCTACTCCATTTCTTCTCATGTTGTCGAAGTCCACAAGTGTTTCACATAACACATCCAGTCCCTCAAAGGGAGTTGCTAGGTTAATGTGAGGTTGTCGATCAAGAATATGGGGTTCCTTGTACACTGGAGTAATGGAAACGCCTGTAACCGTTGGAGTTGGAATGCTTGAACTTTGGGCAGTGGTGTTGGATTCCATTTGCTGAGAAAAGTTGAAAACTTGTTGTTGTTGAGCATCCATAGTTGATGAAGATGAAGGGTTTGTAGAAATGCTTCAGAGAGGGTTTGAGAGTGAGTGAGAGTGATAAGTGTGTGAAATGTGAGAAAAGTGTTTAAATACCCTAAACGAAAACACATGCAAAACGACACACTATTCAGCGTTAGCACAAAGCACAAGTTAGCACGCTTGGGGGAAAAATGATTAAGGCTCATTAATGAATGTCTAATCCCAACAGTATGCACACTGCTCGAGGAGATCTCAAACGTTTCCCTTTGATTTTCTTCTGGACAGCTGTCTAGAAGTTCTAGGGTTAGACGCTAAGTGCTCCACGTGTTGATGTATCTGATCTTCAGGAATACCAAAGGATTGGTTCCTGGAGATTTCTAACTCAGATACCTTCTTAACAGGTAGAAGTATCAGAGTCAGAGGCAGAAACACATTTGTTTATGTCAGAGTCTTATTTTACATCTTCAGAGCCACACTTCATTCAGGGCAATTTTGAATGTTCAGATTTTCTAAGATAAAAAGAAATATATCTTCAGCTAGAGGCTTAGTAAAGATATCTGCCCATTGATGATCTGTATCAATGAACTTCAATGTTACTATCCCTTTCTGAACATAGTCTCTGATAAAATGATGTTTTATTTCAATGTGTTTAGCTCTGGAATGTAGAATGGGATTCTTACTTAGACAAATGGCAGCAGTATTATCACAGAAGATAGGAATGTTACTCTCAAAGATTTGCAGATCTTCTAACTGGTGCTTCATCCAGAGCATCTGAGTTGTGCACAGTGATGCTGAGATATATTCTGCTTTTGCAGTTGATAGAGCGATAGTTGACTGTCTTTTGCTAGCCCAGGATATTAGATTGTTTCCCAGAAGCTGGCAATTTCCAGATGTGTTTTTTCGTTCTAGTCTATCTCCTGCATAATCTGCATCACAGTAACCCGAAAGTCTATACTCTGATGTTTTCTTATACATCAGGCCCAGGTTAGGAGTTCCTTTCAGATACTTAAGAATTCTCTTAACTGTTGTTAAATGAGATTCTCTAGGATCTGATTGGAATCTGGCACAGAGACAGACACTAAAGAGAATATCAGGACGAGTAGCAGTCAGATAGAGAAGAGAGCCTATCATACCTCGATAGAGCTTCTGAAAAACCTTTGCGCTTACTTCTTCCTTTTCAAGAATGCATGTTGGATGCATTGGAGTTTTTGCAGAGTTGCAGTCAGCCATGTCAAATTTCTTCAGAACATCTTTAATATATTTGCTTTGATGAACATATGTAACTTCTGAAGTTTGGTTAATTTGAATTCCCAGAAAGAACTTTAGTTCTTGCATTAAGCTCATTTCAAATTCTGCCTGCATTAACTTAGAGAATTCTTGACAAACAGAGGTGTTAACTGAACCAAAAATAATATCATCAACGTATATCTGGCATATCATGAGATCATTGTTAAGGTTCTTACAGAAAAGTGTGGAGTCAACTTTCCCTCTGATAAAATTGTGTTCCAGAAGAAAATTGCTTAAACGTTCATACCAAGCTCTGGGAGCTTGTTTAAGTCCATATAAAGATTTTTTAAGTTTAAAAACATATTCTGGAAAATTTGGATTTTCAAAACCTGGAGGTTGGTTGACATACACTTCTTCTGATATATAACCATTAAGGAATGCACTCTTGATATCCATTTGATATAATTTAATAGAATGGTTAATAGCAAAAGATACAAGAAGATGAATAGATTCTAACCTTGCGACTGGAGCAAAAGTTTCATTATAATCAATACCTTCTTGTTGACTATAACCTTGAGCTACCAGTCGAGCTTTGTTTCTGACGACTTCTCCTTTCTCATTCAGCTTGTTTCTGAATACCCATTTGGTTCCAATAACGTGAGTGCCTCTGGGCTTTGGAACAAGATCCCAGACATCATTCTTTGTGAATTGATCTAATTCTTCTTGCATGGCTGAAACCCAGTCGTTATCTTGAAGTGCTTCATCACAGGACGTAGGCTCAATCAGAGACACTAGTCCCAGAGGAGTATCTTCAGAGGTCCTGAAGGTAGATCTGGTTCTAACAGGTTCGTCTTTGTTTCCCAGAATCAAATCTTCAGATACATTGATACGACTTTTAACTTTCTTTGGGATTTCTGGGGATTTAATTTCTTCAGAGTTCTGAGTGACAGTTGCTTCTGGAGTTTTATCAGATCCAATAGTTCCGGAGCCTCTGATCCTTCCTTTCTGATCTCCTCCGAAACCTACAAATCCAGCGTCTTTAAGTTCCAGACTTTGGAACATAGACTTTCTTCCCGTCATGTGTCGCGAGCATTCAGAGTCCAGGTACCATGACTGGTGTCTGAACTTTGCTGCATAGGATATCTGCAACATAAACAATCTTATCTTTCGGTACCCAGAATCTCTTGGGTCCTTTCTGATTAGTCTTCCCAGAGTTTCTTATAACTTTGGGTTTTCTAGCATTTTCAAATTTTTGTTCTTGTGTGTGTGTGTAGTGATATGAAAATGGAGATTTAAGTTGGTCACTAGAAGAAGTTTTAACTTCCTTAGGATCATATCCAATTCCCTTTTTATTGTTCTGACTGACTCCATAAATCATGGATGCCATAATACTCCTACCTATTCCATTTTTCAGAAATTCTTGAAAGGCTTCTTCGTATTCATAAATTAATTTATTTGAAGTTTGTGGTGCTTGAGACAACGCTTCTTCTAATTCTAAGCTTTTTCTTTTGGCTCCATCTCTTTCTAATGTTAAAGATCTGATTGTATCTTCCCGCTCTAGAATTGTCATCTCAAGCTTGCCACATTCTTCAAATTTTGCTTTAAAACAGCCTTTTATGTTTTTAAGCTTTTGTTTCAATTTCTGATATGAGCTAAGAGTTTCTGACAAGCATGATTCTAGATCAGATCGAGAGAGTTCAGAAAATACCTCTTCAGATTCTTCATCTGAGCTGCTCCTGGATGTGGTAGCCATAAGTGCCACGTTGGCCTTTTCATCAGAGTCAGATTCTGATGACTCAGATTCACTATCATCCCAGGTAGCCATCAATCCTTTCTTTGTCCTGAAGGTATTTTTCTTGAAGCTTTCTTTTCTAGAATTGTCTTTCTTTAACTTGGGGCATTCATTCCTGTAGTGACCTGTTTCTTTACATTCATAACAAGTAATATCTTTGTTAGTTTTACCTTTTGAGGTTGATTCTGATCGATCCCCTCTGGGTCTTGGTCTTCTGAAGTTGTTGTTCCTCTTTTTCTAGAGTTGTTTAACTCTTCTGGTCAGGAGGGACAATTCTTCTTCATCATCAGAATCTTCTAGTTCAGAGTCATCAGTATCTTCAATTTCTGCCTGGAGAGCTTTGGTTCTGTCAGGTTTGCGTCTTTCATATCTGGACTTTAATGCTACGGACTTGTTCCTTTTCTGAGGCTCATCTTCCTCTAGTTCTATCTCATGGCTTCTGAGAGAACTGACAAGTTCTTCAAGACTGATATTGTTCAGATCCTTTGACAGCTTCAGAGCAGTAACCATGGGTCTCCATTTCTTTGGCAGACTTCTGACTATCTTTTTGACGTGGTCTGCAGTTGTGTATCCTTTGTCTAGAACCTTGAGACCTGCAATCAGAGTTTGGAATCTGGAGAACATTGCCTCTATGGCTTCATCATCTTCCATTTTGAAGGCTTCATATTTCTGGATAAGCGCCAGAGCCTTTGTCTCTTTGACCTGAGAGTTTCCTTCATGAGTCATCCTCAGAGAGTCAAGTATGTCTTTGGCTGTTTCTCTGTTGGTGATCTTTTCATACTCGTTGTAAGATATAGCATTGAGGAGTATGGTTCTGGCCTTGTGATGATTCTTGAAAACTCGCTTCTGATCATCTGACATCTTACTTCTGGGAACTTCAGCTCCATCCTCTGTGACAGGAGGTTTGTATCCATCTGTGACAATGTTCCAGAGATCAGCATCATAGCCTAGAAAGAAACTTTCGATTCTATCTTTCCAGTAATCGAATTTCTCTCCATCAAAGACAGGAGGCTTAGCATTGTAACTATCCTTTTCATTTGTGTGGGCCATAGTTTTTCTCGTTCTGGATCTCTCTACACTGTTAAGTGTTTGATTAGAAAATCAATAACAGAGTCGGAGCTCTGATACCAATTGAAGGTGAGAAAAACAAGAAAGGGGGGGTTTGAATTGTTTGGAAAATAAGCGCTTTTTCAAAATGAAAATCACACAAGGATTTTTATACTGGTTCGCTTATAACATAAAGCTACTCCAGTCCACCCGGCCAAGGTGATTTCGCCTTCAACAAGGACTTAATCCACTAATCTTGAAAGATTGATTACAAACAACGTCTAAGAGAAAGATCTCTTAGTCCTCTCAAGTATACAGACTACACAGAGTCACTTGAGGAAATACAACAAAGATAAAAACTTATGTAATCTAGAGTGCTTCTAAGATAAGCAAATATTACAACAGTAAGAACAAAGTGTTTAACGTTTCAAGCAAAAGCTTTGTGAAATGTTGAGAGAGATGAAGATTGTTTTTGTATGCTTGCTTTCTCTAACCTCTCAAAGTTGATGTTTCAGTAAAATCTTGTGATATTGTGCTTGTTATTTTTCAAAGTTGATTTGCAGTCCTTTATATAGAAGAGGAGGATCCGTTGAAAAATCATAGCAGGTAATGACTCTTGAATAATAATTAGTGCCATAACTTATGTTGCTTGTTGACAAAGCAACTTTCTCTCCTTGAATGATTACTTTCCAAAAATAGTTCCTATTCATTTGAATTTGGAGTTAACGTCTCTTTCTGTATTTAGGAAGTCCATTTCCATAACTTTACTTGAAGTTAACGTTACTCTTCCTTATTTAGCAATTCCATAGTCAAGGTCTTCGTGTTTCTGGAGATCTTGGAATCTTGCTATCTAACTTCTGATCTCTTTTGAGTTCTGATGGTTTCTTCAGATAGCGCTAAGAACTTCTGGAGTTTGACATACCGTTGTTCAGAATCAGAACTTCTAGAGCGTACTTCTTGTTCAGATGCTTCTGATACTTCGCTGTTTTGCTCAGAGTTAGACTTTCTTGAACGTGTTTCTACTTCAGATGCTTCTGGTCTTCTGATAATTTGTATCTGATATGATTCTGTATCTGATGATTTCTTCCTTCTTTCCTTAGAACCCTGCACACTTAGAAACTTTTCGTGAGGGTGCCATTTTTGGTTTCATCCTTTGTTATCATCAAAATCATGGAATCTGTTGTAGAACAATTTTTGTTCTTACAATCTCCCCCTTTTTGATGATGACAAAACAAACTTAATTAGCAGATGAAACATAAACAATATCAGATCAGATAGACAAGAGCTCCCCCTGAGATAGGCTAGGGAGTTCAGAAGTTCTTACTAGAGCTTCCAAGCAATGAGGTTTCTTGATACCTTCTGCAATTTCTTAAGTCTAGAGTTAGATAAATTTATTTTTTAAAATATATGTTGCAGAGTGCTTAAGGTATTTAGACAATATTTTCATCAGAGCTATTAATGACTTCTCCCCCTTTTTGTCAGAATCAAAAAGACAGCAAAAATAATAATAATTCAAGAGAAAAACATTGTATTCAGATAAAAAGCAACAGAGGCAAAAAGGAACAAGTAAACATCAGAAACAAAGAAAGCAAAGCAACAAAATCCTAAGTGCCTAAGGGTTGGGAGGCGGAGGCATTCTCTGAAGCAATAGAGCCAGCATGTTCTGAATGTTGTCGTTGACAGAGTCTTGTTTATCCATTCTGGCACGGAGTTCCTTCTGATCTTTCTTCAGTTCTTCCAGCGTCTGGATAACCATAGGAACAATAGATGAGGACTCCCCCTGAGTCAGAGCCTGCTGTGCTTCAGCAGCGGCCTTTGCTTCAGCTTCGGCAGCAGCTTGTGCCTCAGCTTCGGCAGCAGCATCAGCCAGAGCTTTAGCTTTAGCTTCCTTTGCCCTTTCTTCCTCTAGCCTTCTAGCTTCTTCTTCAGCTTCCTTTGCCAATCTCTCTTCCTCTAGCCTTCTAGCTTCAGCTTCTCTTGCAAGTCTTTCCTGGAGTCTAGCCTCAGCATCTCTGATGTAGCCATTTCTGACTTGTTCAGAGATGTTCTTCAGTCTAAAAGCCTCAGAGGTCATCCAGCCAATGACTCTGTTCCAGTGTGTCCTTACAGAGTCAGGATCATCACTGACTTCAGAGTTAATGGTCAGAGACTTGACCTTTTGTACTGAAGCCCCTGCGACCAGCATTATGGCTTCCTCAAGGGTAGGTACAGAAAGGTTAGGTTCAGAGGTTTGAGGTGAAGAGGTTGGAGGGCTGAGATTTAATGTTAGAGGTTCAGGTTCTGCTTCAGGTTGAGGTTCAGATCTTTGGGGTGAAGCGTAAAGAGGGTTTAAGTCTAATGTTAAAGGTTCAGTTTCAGCTTCAGTTTCAGGTTCAGCGGAGGTGTTTGGAGGGATGATATCAGAGGTGTGGAGGTCAGAGGGTTGAGTTTCAGAAGGTTGGTCTTCAGAAGTAATGTTGGTTGTTTGTTCTGGGGGAGGTGATGTTGCTTCAGATTGTGTTGGTTGTTGTGAAGCAAGGTTTTGAGCCTGAATTTGGGCTAAGGTTGGAGAGTTAGGGTCAGAGTATTCTTGGTCAGAGGAGAGTTCAAGGTATGGGGGTGATTCTGGGGCTGAAGATGATGAAGAGGAAGTGGTTTGGTTCATTTCTTCAGAACGTGGTAAAGATGTTTGGGCAAGATTAATTTGAGGTGGAGGTAGTGAGGTTCTGGTTGTAGAAGGTGGGGTTTCAGAGGTTGTGTATATGGGTGGTGTTGGGAGAGGATTAGAAGAAGCCATAAGTTGTTCAGAGGGAATAGAGGGAGCAGACGTACCAGTAGTTTCTTGCAGAGGCGCTGGAGATTTGGTTCCAGAAGTTTCTCCTATTCTTGCTCTCTTTGCCTTTGAAGACTTATTCTTATAGGGACCTCTTTTGAATCTGACAAAGTCTTCTTCTGACTCTAGACACTCATCCAGTCTGAAGTCAGAGATGTCGACTCCTTCATCCTTCAGACGCTGCATGTAGTGGAGGATTGCATCTACAGGTTCATTCTTGAAGAACCTTGCAAAACCATGGGGTAGCTTCCTCTGATCTTTCAAGGCATCCCAGGAGGTATCCATAGTGGGTCTGACTTGAATCTTCTTCAGAATTCCCATACTCTTGAGATTTCTGGCGTTCAAAGGTCTTCCAGTATCTATCGCCAGATCTTCCATCAGTCTGTTCTTCTCCAGATGATCTACCAACCCATTCTCAATGAAAACATCAGATATAAGCCTTCCCAGAAGGATGTAGGATCTGGGTTTCATGTTGTTTCTTGTCTCCCTTACAGAGTCTCTGAGATATCTGAAGAGAAGTGCAGGAAGGCAGAGCTTTACACCCTTGTGAATGCAATAAAGAATGCACTTCTGATCTGCATTGATGTAGTCAGAGGAGTTTGATGCTGGGCGATGATGAATGGTTCCCAGAATGATCTTGAGCCATACTCTGAGGTTCTGATGAAGCTCTTTGTTCTTTGAAGGATTTCCTTCAGTGTTGAGTTTGAAGATGGTTGGATTGATTACTTCAGCAATGCGTTTTGACCTAGGGTTGATGTTGTAAATCCTTTTTCCTCCAGTTTTCTCCATGTTTAGTAAAGAAGCAATTGACTTTTCAGTAATTACTATCTTTACCCCCAATACGAAGGAGACGATGAAGTGGTCATCAGCATCAGCAAATCTCCAGAATTCTTTGATGAGATTTGGGTAAACAGGGCCATAAAGCCTTTGGAAGTAGTTTTCCCACCCTTGTATACGGAGTTCTTCAGTAAGATCTACTCCATTTCTTCTCATGTTGTCGAAGTCCACAAGTGTTTCACATAACACATCCAGTCCCTCAAAGGGAGTTGCTAGGTTAATGTGAGGTTGTCGATCAAGAATATGGGGTTCCTTGTACACTGGAGTAATGGAAACGCCTGTAACCGTTGGAGTTGGAATGCTTGAACTTTGGGCAGTGGTGTTGGATTCCATTTGCTGAGAAAAGTTGAAAACTTGTTGTTGTTGAGCATCCATAGTTGATGAAGATGAAGGGTTTGTAGAAATGCTTCAGAGAGGGTTTGAGAGTGAGTGAGAGTGATAAGTGTGTGAAATGTGAGAAAAGTGTTTAAATACCCTAAACGAAAACACATGCAAAACGACACACTATTCAGCGTTAGCACAAAGCACAAGTTAGCACGCTTGGGGGAAAAATGATTAAGGCTCATTAATGAATGTCTAATCCCAACAGTATGCACACTGCTCGAGGAGATCTCAAACGTTTCCCTTTGATTTTCTTCTGGACAGCTGTCTAGAAGTTCTAGGGTTAGACGCTAAGTGCTCCACGTGTTGATGTATCTGATCTTCAGGAATACCAAAGGATTGGTTCCTGGAGATTTCTAACTCAGATACCTTCTTAACAGGTAGAAGTATCAGAGTCAGAGGCAGAAACACATTTGTTTATGTCAGAGTCTTATTTTACATCTTCAGAGCCACACTTCATTCAGGGCAATTTTGAATGTTCAGATTTTCTAAGATAAAAAGAAATCTATCTTCAGCTAGAGGCTTAGTAAAGATATCTGCCCATTGATGATCTGTATCAATGAACTTCAATGTTACTATCCCTTTCTGAACATAGTCTCTGATAAAATGATGTTTTATTTCAATGTGTTTAGCTCTGGAATGTAGAATGGGATTCTTACTTAGACAAATGGCAGCAGTATTATCACAGAAGATAGGAATGTTACTCTCAAAGATTTGCAGATCTTCTAACTGGTGCTTCATCCAGAGCATCTGAGTTGTGCACAGTGATGCTGAGATATATTCTGCTTTTGCAGTTGATAGAGCGATAGTTGACTGTCTTTTGCTAGCCCAGGATATTAGATTGTTTCCCAGAAGCTGGCAATTTCCAGATGTGCTTTTTCGTTCTAGTCTATCTCCTGCATAATCTGCATCACAGTAACCCGAAAGTCTATACTCTGATGTTTTCTTATACATCAGGCCCAGGTTAGGAGTTCCTTTCAGATACTTAAGAATTCTCTTAACTGTTGTTAAATGAGATTCTCTAGGATCTGATTGGAATCTGGCACAGAGACAGACACTAAAGAGAATATCAGGACGAGTAGCAGTCAGATAGAGAAGAGAGCCTATCATACCTCGATAGAGCTTCTGAAAAACCTTTGCGCTTACTTCTTCCTTTTCAAGAATGCATGTTGGATGCATTGGAGTTTTTGCAGAGTTGCAGTCAGCCATGTCAAATTTCTTCAGAACATCTTTAATATATTTGCTTTGATGAACATATGTAACTTCTGAAGTTTGGTTAATTTGAATTCCCAGAAAGAACTTTAGTTCTTGCATTAAGCTCATTTCAAATTCTGCCTGCATTAAGTTGTTTATCATATATAATTAGTATTTGGTAAAACATGAAAGCTAAATATAATAGAGACACCATAATTTTAAAATTACTCACTTATTAAGGAATTGTGCTAAGTAGCATTCTTTCTCATCCGTTATCTGTGATGCTAAGTATTCTTCAATGTTTTTAGAAGAATTAGTTATAAATCGTATTCTAATTGGATCCAACAATCCATAAGTATCTGATTTATATAATTCTATATATACTCGGTGAATGTTCCTAAAAGGTTAAATAAGGTACAAAAAACACCTGAGGAAATAATTCTATACAAAAAAATGAACGTACCATATAATGAGATATACTTACGTGCACCAAACTTGTAGTAACCCTATGTTCAGCCACCATTTTCTACCAATCATTTCCTTTATATCTTTCGGAATCACAAATAATTCCTTTAACCCCTCAATCGTAGGATCATGTTCTAGTGGAAGAGTAATTATCGCTTCTTCGTTGTGCATAATAACCCGTATTGGATCTCTCTACCAGTGGGGGAGGATGAACAACTGCCTTTTGTGCTTACACCATTGTCATACCTCCAAATTCACCCTACCTTTATATCATCTTCAAAACCCTAATGCATAAGCATACATTCATCATCTCATGTGCATTTTACTACCATAACAAAAGGAGGCATAAACTCAAAGCATGTTTGTTCATATCTGAGAAACATACGATCCCATGATCTTGTTAGGGTGTGCCTAGGCCACCCTAAAACCCTGGTTGCTTTTCCAAACACTCCTTTGACCTTGCGAAACTATATAAGTTCATTCCATTTATCTCTAAAACCCTACTTGGGGTGGTGGGCCTTGACTAGGAGCCTTGTTTGTTCATATGGTCATCCATGGACCTCAACCTTAATCCCTTGGCTCCTTGTGGTTCGTACAAGTCATTATTTGACTTTGTGCCTTGGTCATGCTCTTATAAACCCTAGTCTGTTTGATCTTGGCCTCTGGGAAAGCTCGTGATCCAAGAAACCCTAATTTATGCCCCTTTGCTTCTAGGCTTTGACTTTCTTGATCACCACATCATTCATCAATCCATTTACATCCAATTCAAGTTAATTTCAATCACCATCCATCAAACATACATTCATTTCATCAATGGTAGAAGTTCTTGGTTTGGTTTTGAATCGTCAACTTCAATTCATTGGTTTCATCCATGACCATGGCCTATAATCATCCCACAAGGCGTAAAGGCTTGTTTTCTATCAAGGTATAATCATTTGAGCTTCAAAAATTCATTATGGTGCCTTGGAATTGAAGGAAACTCAAAATTGCATTTTTAGGGCATGTTGGTTGGTCATGTTTTGGCAAGTTTGGCCTACCATTTGGTCTAAACCCCATACATTTTCCATCTTCCAACATTTTAAGGATCTTCTTTGAGCCAAATCTTCTAATTTAATCCCTCTTCGACTTTTTTTCAAGGTCCAAGACCTAATTCATTAAGTAAGGACTTCAAATTGTGCATTGGCCAAGCTGGTCAAGTTACCTAGTCAGAAATAGAAACATGTCCATGACGCCCAGTTTACACCAATTCCATTTCTACATCACAAATCCTTTTGACCTGGTTCTTTTTGCAACATGTTAAGGGCATGGCAAGGATCAATTTGCCTAAGTTTCACACAAAATTCACAAGCCAATTTTAAATGGCCTATGTGCTAAGTTAGGGATTCATCATGCTTCATCCATTAGGCCACACCAGCCAAACACTTGCCAAATCATGCATTAGGTCCCTAAACCATTTTATTCACTTCCATTTAAACATTAAACATGCTGCAAACATTATGTGAAACATTTTGCAAACCAAATGAGATGGGAGAGATAACACATGAAGCCAAACCAAGCCAATGTCAAAAAGTATTTTCCCCCAAAATGGCAACAAAACAAAACCATATCAGCACATGTTAGGACCATATTTGTCTCACCAAAAGCATACAAGTTGCAAATAAAATTGAGGGAAGCACATTTTAGACCAAACCACAAACCATACTTGGCCAACAAGCTCCCTCATTTGTCATTTTTCGGGCTCCATCACTTTTTGATGTCATCCCCCCACCTCAGCACCACTTAAGCATCTAAACACCTTCACCCAACATCCTTAAAGCTATCTGAAACCTTAGAACCTTTTAAAACTACCTCATTTGAGCTTCTCGAACTCATCGGAACCTCCATCAGAAACCAATTCCGATAAGGTAGTTAACTACATCATTTCCATCCAAACAAGTTACCATTCTCGTCCATTTTTTTCTCTAATGCTAATCCCAATGGTTTGAGCTTCGATTACTCAACATCCATCATTTAATTTAATATTTAGGTTTACGTTTTTGTTTGAGTTCTTGAGAAATACTTCATACTCAGAGCCAATGAATGGCTCATGAGTATGGAGAAGCCAATTATGACATGTGTGTGAGTGGAATCCATGTTTCATTCCTTCAAAAAACTCGAGTTACAGAGGTTAGATTTATGAAAATATCAACGTTGAAGATGACACAGACTCGTTGCTTCGCAGGTGTTTTCCATGTGACCCCTTGATATGGCCATCCATTGCATTTACTAATCATAAGTGACTTAATCATGTGGCCTTGGTTGATCAGTGTTTAATTTTTTATTAAAGTTTATTATTTATTTAATTAAGTGCGCTAGTTGACTCCAAGAGCACTTGGAACCAGTGGAAAGGAGGGAGACCCATGACCCCAAGGTAAGGGGTTCAACCCCCAGCGCCCTCATTTGTTTTAATTTTCATTTATTTTCCTTTGTGCTTTTTAGTTCAATTATTTTCTTTTCTTTTCCTTTCTAATTTATTTCACTTATTTTATTTTTTAATCAAACATTTTTATGAATACACTTAAACAAAAATGTTGTATTTTATTTTCCCCACTTAATCATTTATTTTTATTCACTTTTATTTGGACATTTTTACCCTTTGTTCTTGATGATGGTTGATGAGATCTATTGGTCATGGTCTTTGGTTTTTTAGGGTTGGTAAAATCTTCAATATTTCAAACATATCAATGAATGATCAAATGATCATTCATGATACTTTGTGGTATTGATAGATTTCCCCTATTTAACCATGTTTTAAACCATTTGATGCATATATGAGACCTCAGTTATATGATCCTATCTTGTTGATTTTATTTGGTTATATTGTTTCCATTGACTACTAACCATCTAATACTTGTGTTTGAATGTATAACTTGTACATTAATTAATCTTTAACTTATAATTATTTGGGTGATATAATCTTCCATTTGTCAAATCATTGATAGATAGACTTGGGGTTGTATAACTTTCTTGGGTTCAAATCTATTGTTAGATGATCATGAATCATCTTCAATACTTTACATCAATAATAAGTTATCCCTTGACGCACCATATTTTGAGTCCTTTGACTTATGAATAGATAATCCCTAGGTAGTTATCTTATTTATGTTGTTTACTAACCACTAATTATTCATTACTAACCATTGTTATTATTTATATTGTTGACCTAGTTTATCATTATCTTGATTTATTTTCTTGTTAACTTATTGTATTGTGATTTACCTTCAAGCACCCATCATCATACACACTATCATTTTACATATTTATATCTCATGCATATTTACCAATTTTCATTTATTTGTTGTCTTTTCATAATCAAAAACAACAAAAACTTGATAAAATTAAAAGATAAAGAATATGAATTCATTTGTGACAACTCTTGGAATTAGAGGATTCCATTAAGACCCTTGCGTGTGAACCTTTCCCCAATATCTTGATCATATGTATTAATTTGGATTTTCATCTGTCACTTGTAATCTTTTATTGTAAGAATGACTTTTATGATACTACCCTAGGGAGACATGACTTTAAGACCATTATCCACTTGTTAGCATTGGTCACTTTACACACACAAGGCTTTCTCTTGGGCTGCCTTACAATGATAACCTTTATTTATTGCATTTTTATCTTGTATGTATCCATTGTACATCACCATTTCAAAATCAAATAAGCAATAAACCCTTGATCCAACGTCAAATGGCATTTTCTCAACCAAATTCAAAACACAATAAAAATACAATTAGAATTGCACGCCACGAGCCTTAAGTGGTGGGAATGAGTGAGGATGGATCCTTCCTACCCTTACTATGAGTATTTTAGACATAAGACGCTTGGCTTGGTAGTCTGAAATATTCACCTCCGCCTATAGTCTTTAGTGCAATTCTAATCAGAGACATTCTTTTAAAAAAATCCCTAAAAACAACATCAACTCATCAAACCTTATTTTTGCGCCTTAGGGTATCACACCGAAAACCTTTTTTTTAAAGTTAAAATCAACCAACACACAAACAATTTCTACTCTGAACTACGGCCCTGATTCTTCATCCGCCGATGAATGATACGTAGGAACAAGGGCCATAATCCTTTGCGAGCACAATAATAAAAAATGACAAAATATCATTCTTTTTCCCACTTTTAATAATAAGATAAAACAAAAATATAAATACCCACGCACACTAACAACTTAAATGGTTCCCATGGAGTACCATGGACGTGAGGGGTGCTAATATCTTCCCCTTGCATAACTGACTTCCGAACCCATTATTTGGTTACGAGACCAATCCTTATATATTTATTCTTATTTATTTTAAGGAGAGTTTTATCGACTATTTCCCATTTCCTTCTTTAGGAATAAATAAAATTTGGTGGCGACTCTGCGTCATTTCTTTTTTGACGCTTTCGGTCAGTCAACTCTCTTTCACGGTAGCGACAGCTGGCGACTCTGCTGGGGAGCCGGTTTTCCTAAGCAATTCAAGCCTAGTGTGTTGCTTTTTACATTTTTATTTATCTTTACTTACTTTATATCTGTATATATTATTTGCTTGTCTGTGACTTTATCTCTATGAGGATGATGGTTATGAACAATAAATGGATGGTACTTATTGTAAGCAAACCTTGTGGGAAAGGCTCTCTACCCGAGTCTAGAGAGTAAGCTTAAGATAGTAGAGGTTGAGTAGTATGGGCCACCAATAAGCTTTTCTCGTAAGGGTCGATACGAGATCCTCACTTAGAGTAGATTCTTTTGAGGATATTAATGACCATCAAGCTTTTGGTGTAAGCATCATTATCTTTATTAGAATCCTTGACTCTAAGGACCTTTTTAGAACATTAAATCTTTGGCCAATTAGGAATGATCGTCACGTAGTATGGGTCCCCGAGAAGCTTTTCTCGGGAGGGCCGATACGAAGAACTCACTTAGAATAGATTTCCTTAATGGAGCTGACGCCTGGCAAGTAAATTGATATAAGTGGCGGATAGTCAAGGAAATCCATGACTCTGAGAACCGTGTCTATAACCCAATGTCAATGGTCACGTAGTATGGGTCCACAAGAAGATTTTCTCATGGGGTCAGTACAAAGACCTAACTTATAATATATTCATTTGATAGAGTTATCAACCGGCATGCCTTTGTCGTAAGTGGCAAACAGTCAGATGAATCCATGACTTTGGGGTTTCTGTATCTTAAAAGCTCTAGATCCTACAAAGTGAGAACCTTGGTTTAATATCAATCAGTAATACACTTCATGCCTCATCTCAGAGATCTCAGATTATGAACACATCTTGAGTACCGCTTATCCGTTTATCCAATAACCTGTATACCCATTCACCCATTCACCCATTCATCCATGCATATATGCATTCATCATCATCATAATCATAAAGAAAAACAAAGCTCTTATTATTTTTTTATCCATTGTATAAATCTAAATACATTTCCAACATAATCATGAATCCTTCTTCAAGAAAGAGCACTTTCACCTCCCGCTTCAAGGAACCTCATTCTGACAGTATGAAGATCTTAAGCTCTAGGTTTATGGCCATTAAGAATAACAGATTTCATTTAACCTATGGAAGCATCTTTGATTTGTTAACAAAGAAGGTTGACTTTAGGTCACTAACCACCTTAGCTCAATACTACGACGTTCCTCTATGATGTTTTACTTTCCCTGAATTTCAACTAGCTTCAGCCTTGGAAGAGTTTGAAAGGATTCTGAATCAGTCTATCAAAGATTACAACCCTTTTCTCGAGATGGAAGAAGACTTCACCATGACAAAGCTAGCTTCAGTATTGGGTCTCAATGCAAGTGAGCTGGCAGTAAATTGGGCACCCAAGGCATTGTCAAGGGCCTTACAAGAAAATTACTAGAAGACCATGCTTGTAGGTTTGTTAAGGAGGAGAAATGGGAGTTCTGTAGTGCATTATTAGCACTCTTGGTCCATGGAATTGTCTTGTTCTTAAATATAGACAATTTTGTAGACCATTTAGCAATAGAAATCTTTTTGGCTGGCAACCCAGTGTCATTTCTGTTAGCAGACTTCTATCATACCTTTCACACGAGACATGAGAAGAAAGGGGGAACCTTCCTTTGATGCACTCCACTCTTACACATATGGATAAGGATTCACATGCCTCAAAAGGGTCCCTTTGTCTCTAGCAATCTTACATGGCCTCAGAGGTTTACCTCTCTCTCTCTGCCAATATTGTCTAGTGGTATAAGAGAGAATGGGAGACCAAAGATATCATAATCATATGTAGAGGGTTCCCTACATACCTTTGATAGGTACATGAGGTTGCATCAACTATAAACATGTGTTACTCAAAAGACAATTGAGGCATGCATTGGTTAATCCTCCCAAATACGAAGACTTGGTTTCTATTCATCATCAATGATGTGGACCCACTCAACCCTGTTGTGAGAAGAGTGAAGAAAGCTTGGACAAGGATAATCCGAATTAATCAAGAATGGTGGAAGAAAAATGTCGTGGACAAGGAACCATACATCCTTTGCGTTAAAGAACGAGCTCAAGTTATTAACATCTCATTCTTCTTTAGGTCCTCATCCTTCCCTATGCTAGAACTTGAGCCCATCTTGTAAGAAAATGTTGACCTTCCTTATTCCTCATTCTTCCTGTGGTGGGTAGAGATGTGATGGGTGGTACCTTCCTCATTCCTCATTCTTCCTGTGGTGGGTAGAGATATGATGGGTGGTACCTTCCTCATTCTTCCTATGAGAACTATGTGAATACTTTTTCTTAGGACGAAGATCCTTAGGTGGCGTGTGGCTGCTATTGTTTCGCCTCTAGAGTCACGGGTAATATAATTGTAACCATGGTGATGAAAATGATCTCTTTCTAGGAACTCATTTCCTTTTTTTATGTGATATGGTTTCAACAAAAGCACCCTACAAAGCAACTATAGTGTGACCAAGTTGTAGCACATCTAGCTGAGTTATGATCTGAGAAGGTATTTTTGACTATTTCTCTTTAACAGGGAGGAGTCTCACATTTTGTTTTTGTTCCAAGGTAAAGGTGTGGTGGATGAAGTGAAAACTAATGGTGGAACAAAGGAACCAGAATATATTCTTACAAATAAAACCTGTGGATTTTGGTGTTGAGGAGGTTCTTCAGTTCTCATAGTGAGAACAAGCATTGTGTTACTTTGAATTTTGACCAAGTGACTTGAAACACAAGAGAGAGTGATTTGTCATAGGCGAATTTTGAAAACGTTTTACAAAAAAGGTTGATCTTACTTGATCAATTTTAAGATAGGAGGTGAGGCAGAGAATTAAGCACAAACAATAGAAACATAAAATAAAATAGACAAGAAATAGCACACTAGTATTTATATTGGTTTACTCTTAAACCATGCGACATACTCTACACCCCAAAGAGTTTGCCTTAGAGAGTCAGTATTTGAGATAGGTGGAACTATGCAAGTGTGAATGAGAAGAATACTTGAGTGTGATTTAAAGTCACACATATATATATAGTATATTGTCAGAACTATTCATGGTTGATTCAACGTGGGATGATAAGAACAGTTGGATGTAAATAAATCGTGGAGATGACCACAGGAGCATGCTCCTATTCTATGCTCCCGAGCAGTTGTCTACTTATACGTCAATTAATATAGAACTTTGGCTGGATTGAGCCGATGTATTAGCTTGGCCATATTGTGCCTCTGGCTAGCCCAAAACACTTACAAATTCCCTTAAATAAAAATCAAGATTATCACCCAATCAACACACATGTTTTATTTTACCATAGGCTAGAGAAATCTTTAATCAGTCATAGAGACTAAATTTTTCTTTTATTTTCTCATCTTGCAACCCTATTCTTCAATTAAAAAACCCCTAATGTCTTAGGAGAATTCGTAATTGAAGAAAGTTGTATCAACCGTTAATCTCTAATATCACATTGAAGAACTAAGGTAATAAGGATTGTCGACTCGCAACCAAATCATAAATTGAGTCTAGAATTAGGATCTCCAAGTTATTTTAGTACCTTTAATTAGATTATAAATCCTCTTCAATCCAATTTGGTTATGAACTAGTTCATCAATTACTTGAAGAGTTGCATGTTATGTTATGCTTTTCCAACTTCAACTGTTTTTTGTGAGAGATTTTCCAAAGTAATAATAAATTGGATGATTGTATTATTTGATTTAATAATATAAATATTACATTCATATTTTTCATCTTTCAATTGGATGGTCCGTGGTGATTAGTGTTGGTGTAATGTACCATGTCATTGGTTACCTTTTATTAGAAACAATTGCAACTTATCAACAAACCATTGCTAATTTTATACAAAACATTGTTACTTTTCATACGTTTTAATTACGGTGCAATATATTTTTTAAGAGATGTTTTTGTTTTCAAACAAGTGTGAACTTCATCATAAATAAGACGTTCTTGGTACGATGGAAAAAAAATAGACAAAATCATCTTTCTCTTCTCAAATGCATGAAAGCAAGTAAAATAAATATTCTTCTGGAAAATACTATCAAAGATACGTTTCGAGAGATTGTGCAATTCTCTTTAAGGTTTCCTAAGAATCCTGTAGGAAATTCGCCATTAAACCCTTTTGCATCTAACATACTAAGACTGATGGGGCCAATTGTTCCCTAAACTTAGTATGGAAACCTAGGCTTTGAAATTTTATCGAGCACATTTATTTCTCCATTTTCATCTCTATTTATTCTTAGTTTTGCATCAACCCAAAAAACAAGATATCTATCATAACATTACTGAGACATGAAGAGATAATGAACTTAAAAGATTATTGATGTTTAACATTACATATCACATAGTTGACAAATGATAATCAATAACTAATTACAGCAGAGAGGAGAGGATTAAAGAAATCAAAAATGGATTTACAATAAAGTTTGTTCCTACTGGTCAGGATGAGCTTGAATATGATGGATTTCAGACTCAGAAATTCGTTTCTTGTATTGAGCAATGAAAGCTGTAGCTCTCATGTCAATGACAGGATCAGCCACACCCCAATTACCTCTATCTTCATCACTTGGCCACACTTTGTTCGCATAAGCAGCTTGATCATAATACCCTCCTCCTCCTCTTTGTTTGTTGCTACTAGATTTGAAAATGCTGAATACAGACCATGATGATTTTGATTTCCTTTGGTTGTTGTTTCCTCCCATTTTACTATTCTGAGTAAAGAGTGGTGAATAAAAACAGTTTATGAAGAAAGGAAGTGTGTTGTGATGTACTGCAACTTTGGAAGCTAGAGGGTCTCTATTTATATGGTACTGATTACTACTAAACACCTTTTTTGTTAAACTAAGACAAAGGAATCTGATTCAAACCACTTGCGTGAATCCAATATTAATCCATGGTTCAAACTCTTTTTCAAAAGTAAACAAATATGAAGAAAAAAAAACAAATAAAAATCACGCAATATTGAATAACAAACAAACTTCAAGGTTCAAACAAGATCACATGGAACAGTGAATTATGATTTAACTTTTAGAAAAGGTACATTTTCTATGGTCCTATGGTTTCTTGCTTGACTAGATTACTGATGGGATTGGTGTTCTTTGTGTTTTTTCATTCAATGATGCACATTTGTTGGGGCCTTCCACACACCTCTGAGTTCTATTACAGAATAACTTTCTGTGCATTTTAAACTAGACAGGTAAATTCTGTTTCTTTTCTTTGTTCTTCAAGTACTAATTAAGTATTGGAAGCTGTTGCTTTTTTACTATAATCTAATAAGCTAGAATAGAACTCTGGTCTTTCTAACTTTTACTAGGTTACCAATTATTCTAGAACTAAAATATCTGATAAATATCTAGATCAACCATTTGAAATTTGGAGCAAATAAAACTAAACTAGACATGAGGTTTTATTATAATCAGAGATGAAAATTTGACAGGTAGATATGATATGAGAGCATATAATTAATTATATAAAATTGTTAATGGGAAACCAATAGCTTAAGAACCTGATTAAGTTAATTAAACAGCATAGTATATATACGTGATCACATTGGAAGAGGCAAGATACGATGAAAAGTGAAACACATATACTTGTTTACATTAATATAAGCATGGAAGAACAAAATATGTTAATATAAATTGAAGAATATGATTAATGGGATTTTAACTAAGTTAAGAATGAAGAAAGACAGTCAAAAAGATTGCTTTATGGATATGGTTCATGTACATCATAGGAACTAGCTGGATAGGTGTTTTCCAAAGTATTAAAATACAAATGAGTACGGTTAAGGTTGCTTTAATTTTGTTTTCTCTTTAAGTTATTCTCTTTCCCTAAAAAGTTCGGTTAAAGTAATATCCCATATATATTTGTTGTGTCACCGTTTTGAAAAATTATCTATCGAAGAAATTATTGGATTGAGTTGCAGATTAAATCGCTCTCTTAATGATGTTTCACGGTACTGCAAAAAATTATACAAATCAGTCGAACTACCGCGTCACCTTCGGAATAAAATAATTCAGTTCAATTATACGATCACTACTTGCACAGTATGTGTTCGCTCCATAAGTCCACCTTCTGATGGTCTTCAACCACTCGATGATGGTGTGAGAATCACTCGTAATATCTGGATAAACCAGTTACAGATGGCGCAAGCAAGCCACTTGAAAACAGAAAAAAAAATATAGGAGAAAAGAGAGAATTTGGAATACAAAATTTTGGAGTGAGTTGCAAGTGATGAAAAAGTCGTTATTTATAGCCAAAAATCTGACCCCGAATGAAGAGAAATTGTGAGAGGAAAACGTGGGAGAGTGGAATCGGCCCAGTCGTTATTCACTTGGCCAGCAAGAAAGTGGGGAGACTTGGTTGGCAAGACAAAATTTTGGTCATCAGTTACTGTTAATTAATAAATAATTAATTAATTTGCAACTTAATTACAACACACCAATATTAATTAATAATAATTAATTAATTTATATTACACACAATTAATAAATTAATTAATATTAAATTATAATATTAAATGATTTTTCATTATTTCGGATACCAAAAAATAATATTAAAGCCAAAGCCCAAGCGCGGACGAAGCCGAGCCAAGACGAGCTAGCCGGACGGACGGCAGCGGAGGACGCACATGTGTTATGTTTCATGGTAGTGTGTTCACACCCAACCGAAAAATTGGGTATCCCTTGGGGTCCAACCCAATTTGTCCACTTGAATATATAAACACTACTAGAGTATGCTCTTCCTCCTATTTGGGATTTTAATGAACCTTTTCAAATTCCCTAACACACTCAACTTCATACTTGTGCTCATTTATTTCCAACTTAATATCATTAACTTCTTCGAAGTCCCCACTCCAAGTTATCATCATTCCAAATTTCCAACAATCCCCCACCTAAATTAAAAAAAGTGATTTTAGAATGAACGTCAAACATTTCTAAGATTGTGCCTAAGCAAATGTGTTTATGACTTGAACCTCCGCGTAGCAGGTAGGATTCTGATTCAACAAGAGTGACACCATTGTCTTGAACTCGATCTCAGACATCAAACCCACACACAACCTTTTCTTAAGGTGTATTTAATAGCATATGCTTTAATGGCCCTGCACGTGTATCCCGATTTAGTGAAGGCTCTAGAAACTCTGCCTTGAAACTCCATAGGAACCGACCTAAGTTCCATAATCACATAGGTGGATATATCAAGAGTACTCCTCTAGCCTAGATACTCCCTCATACAGAGTATATATCTCATTCAGAGTTTCTACCATCCCATCTTGTTACTGCTACAGGATTCATGATTCTCTTATTTATACTAGCATGATCACCTCATATTACTCACAACTTGTTATTACCCATTAAACATATTTCTTGGGACCTCCAGTCATTTAGGCCAGGTTACCATTATGAGCAATTCATTTCTCTATAGGAATTAGTCTCATCTTCTTTGATTATTCTAGACTTTTTCTCTAGCTAATCAGCGTCAAAGGGTCTGTTAAATGTACATTAATGCATACATGATCCACTTTTACAGCTCCTTTAGAGATACAATCTCTAACAATGTTGTGTTTCTTCTAATTTGACGTCTTTTAAAATTATAATAACATTTCTCAATTTTTGCAATAGTCGTGGTACTATCACAGTAGATCAACACAATTGACATAGATTTTTCCCACAAAGTAATCTCAGCTAGAAAGCATCTTAAGTTTATGTGCAGTCTCTGAGAGGGGAGGGGGTGAATAAGATGTATTGGACTTTTCTCAATTTGAAGTGTTAGCACTTGTTTTGTTATTTTTTAGAAATGATATAAAATTAAATATGATGAAAAATAAATGTAGAAATTAAAGGACGCAGTGATATATCATGATTTCCTCACAAACCGAGAATACTTCAGTCCCCTCACTCCCTGTCAGAGATTTTCCACTATGTCAGATCTTTGTACAAGTCTTCCATCAATCCCTATCTAACATAAGCAACACAAACAATAAGAGCAATCTTGTTATGATCTTTACAAAGTGCAACAAGATAGCAATCCTTCCTTATTCACTCTCTTGCTTCCAACAATCTTGATTAGTAAGGAAATTACAACAATATGAATTTTACAAGTGTTTGAAGTTGTATAACAATGTATATCAATTCCTATAGTTGATCTTCTCTATCAAGTAGGAAATTCACAATATGTAACAGTGCTCAATGATTATAATTTTGAAACTTTTAGAGATGAATGAAAATGTACGCATTAGGTCACAAGGCAAATGTTTTGATAGTGAGAGAGTAATGTGTTTGAATTGCTATGAAAGAGATATGAGTTTCAAATTCTGAAATGCACGATATATATAGTGCCTTAACACATCTCTGGAAGTGTGTGTATGCATGAAAATATGTCATGGTTTTTAATAGCATTTGAAAATTCATTTGGATCAGAAAATGAGTCAACCACTATCATTACTTCAATGGTAATTGGTTACCATAAATTGTGTAACCGGTTACACCTGAAGGTTTTAAATGCCACAGTTTACCAAAAACCGAATGGCTAGTTTAAAATTCATTTTAAAAGATGCATAATTTTTATGAGAAATTAAGATATATATACATGAATTGTAATGCTTATTCAATCGTCTTGATTCTTCCATTAATTTTCCAAAGCTTTTTAATAATTTGAACTTGATTTCTCTAGTCTTCAAGCTTTGACTTCTTAGTTTTTTTTATATGTTTGCCTTCATCAAAACTATAACCAAGGACAAGAAGAACTCTTCTTCACATTCTCCCCATTTTTGAAGATGACAAACCATCCTTTGAAATTTAACTTGTTCATCAAAGAGTTGCTTCAATATGTGAATTTTTGAAATGTTGAGTAGCAACTATAATCTCCCCCTATCTTGTATATTTCCTCCTTGATTTTTCAATTCAAGGAGTTCTCCCCTAAAAGAATTATGAACAAGAACATATACAATACCTACTATTTCTCCCTCTTTTGACATCATCAAAAAGAAAACAAAGTAGAATAAAGTACAAAGAAGGGTGATAACATAGGAAGGATATATTTATAATTGAAAATTAATAGCACAAAATTAGACATTTATCTCCTTCAAGGATTTGATGTCAAATATGATATCAAAGTTGATGCTTCTTCAAAGCATCTTTTCAATCAATGAAACTTTTATAAACTACCATATCATATGATCTTGTGTCTGGAAGGATCAATTTTTATTAGACAATGCTTGCATGACCTTCAAGTACCTACAAAACAATTAGTTACATCTAGGTACCCAATTTTCTATGGGTCCTTTTTGGTTAAATACCTTCCTCATCCACACATGCTCACTACAAGGAATACCATAATTTCTTATGTAGCAAGCATTAGTAGTATGAACTTTTGCTTTACAAAGGAAACAAGTAGGACTAAAAATATGATTCTTATTATAAAATCTTTTATGATGATTTATAACATATTCTTTATTTGATTCTACATTGTTGAATTCATTTTCGTATTTCAAAATTACTTGGTTTAATGCAACAATTTTAGACTCTATAGATGAACAATTATTGAATGCTGAATTTTTAATTAAGTCTAACTCCACCTGAGTGTTATTAGCCTTACTTTTTATATTTAAAATAGTTTTCTTTTAACTTGAACATTTTCTAGAAATTTTCAAAATTTCATCATGTAATTCATGAAAAAACGTTTGTGATTCATCATAAGATAGAATATCATAAGTTTCATAATCACAAACCTCATGTTCTTCATCACTTGAATGATGTGAGACCATCAATGCCTTGCATGCATAATATTCATCTGAAGATGGACTTATTTCATTGTCATCCCTGTAGCACCTCAAATTTGCACCTATCATTGTACATACATTTTTATATTAGGTCATAGCATATCATGGTCCATTTGCATAGCATTGCATTGTCCCATTTGCCTCAAGTGCAAGCCAATCAAGAAATTAGGTCAAACTGATCAGGAGATCAGTCAATCAAGCAAGCAAGCACAATTTTCATTGAGCCGAGGCCCTAGGGTTTGTCCAACAAGTTCACACGACTTGGAGGTCCATTTGAAGTGTTCAAGTCAAGGGTTGAAGGCTTGGAGGTCATCAGTTCATACACAGACAGTCAAAAACCCTAGAAAGTCAAAGACAGTCAACAGTCAGTCAAAGCAGTGGATGGCGGCCATTCTTGTGGAGTTTGGGCACCATGATCAATAATCAAGAGTCCATACAACTTGGGACATCATTTGAAGTCAAGGTCTCAAGGAATTAGGGTTTGGAATTCATCAGTCAATGCACAGTCAGTCAAAAACCCTAAAAGTCAACTGTTGGTCAACTGTCCATTTAATCAGTGATTTGATGATGGAAATTGGTTTGAGAGGTCCCATTCATGTCCATATAGTCCTCATATATCATGTCAAACACCATCATGGAAGAATTTGAAGCCAGACAAGAAATTTCCAAAAATGGAAACTGGACCTGTAACTGAAACTTACCAAAAATGGAAAGTCTTGATCCTCAAACTTACATCATGATACAAGCTCCAAATGAATTTTTGCCCAACATGAAAGTTGAAGATCTTGTTCTCCCATTTCCAAAAAGTCCAAGAACTCTCAATTCCCATGTGTGGTTGGCAAGTTATGATCGAATCGATTTCAGAAATTTTGGAACTTCAAAAGGCCATATCTCTCAAACCATTTGGCCAATTTTGGTGGGGTTTTTTCCTACAAACCACATTTGATCCCCTCTTTCCAAAAATATAAACATCATGTACCAAAACCTTGCCAATCAAAATGGCATTTTTTGACTTGTTTCATTAAAATTCAAGTTTGACCAATGGTTGACTTTTGAAAATAATCATTTCTAACCAATTCTACCAATCAAACATGTTCTGAAAATGCATTTAAAACTTGTTGCAAGCCCATTCTTGTGCAGTACATGAAGCCATGCCTAGTTTGCTTGAATTTTGGGAAGGAAGTACAAGTTTCACCAAACCTATCCCACAAATCCATGGACCATGCCTTGTACATCAAAACAGAAGATTTTTACCTCATTTTCTGTCATTGGAAAACACTAGCAGCTGCAGACAAAAACCAACAGAACTTCAACTTCATTCTCTCAAAATCACATTTTTCACACTTTTGAAAAACCTGTCCAAAACTTCAAAAAGAACTGAGTTTGGCCATGGATTATTTCACCAACATAGCAGTATTAGACATGATTTTCTGTCAAGTATAAACCTCAGTTGCAGCCAGAATACAGAAAATCATTCACTCACTAAGAAATCACATTCTTGGCCATTTTCAAAAACCAGTCAAAACTTCCAAAGAACAAAACTTTGCCTTGCCAAAAATAACATTCACACAACATTTTGAACTGGTTTTCATCAGCATTCCCCAGCTGGAAGGTCATTTTCCATGACTGTTTTTCTTCACCTTCCATCCATGACAGTCCACGATCTGAGCATTTCCAAGATGTCCTGAGCCATACCATCATCATCATCCATCATTGGAAAGCTTAAGGCTCATCTGTTTCAGGCTAAGAACACCAAACAACGACTGTACCACAACTGTCCATCAAATTTGGTAAAAATTCGATCTCCCTATTTTGTTGAATTAGTGCATGCTTTGGATAGGTCTCTCAATGCTGAGCTTAACAGTGGTTTTAGTTTTAAAAATGGTTGAGTAATGGTTGAGTTATGTTGAAATGAATATTGATGGTCCAAACTTGTTTTGCATATTACTGGATGGATAGCTCGATTTCATGGTTTTTGATGTTAGGATGTTGATGAGGTTTGTTTAAGGTTTTGATTGCCATGCTTGTTTCCAATTTCTGGGCATTTCAAAAAATTCATGATTGAAGGAAAGAGATGAAGTACTGTGCGTGAAACCCTAGCTTTCAAAATGCATTTCCCAGGTTTTTCACTCCATTCACGTGTACATGGCCTTGGTCCCCACTGACCAATCAAATTATTTCTTTTCCCAGGCCAAAACGGCCGCGTTTTGATAAGTGGGAGTTTTAATTACAAAAATGCCACAGCGTGGCATGAGTCCCATTAAATCATGTTTTTTTTCCATTTTATTTCACTTTGATCTTCCAACTTACAAAAATCATAACATCTCCAATTTTGATTCAAAAATCATGGGAATTTTTGCATTGTCTTCCTAATGACCTCTAGTATTTTATCATATTTTTTCCAGATTTTTTTGATCAATGGTTTTTAAATGGTGCTAGGGTTTGTGACATGTGACCAAATATTATACACTTTGCCAAATCAATTGTGAAATGGTGATACTTTATCTAATGGCTCCCAAATTTTTTGTGCTTAAACTAGACACACTCATGGTGATTTTGGTGTAGAGTTTGTGAATTTATCTTATGTGGTTTGAGAGTTATGAATTTTTGAATTAGGGTGTGACAATTTGTGTCACACCATTGATGTCCAACTTGATGATTTTTGTATCCATGCTTCTTGACCTCCAATTGATCTGATTTTTTTTGCATGAACCTACTCTTGTATGTCTAGTTTACATGTGAATTTTCTTGGAATTATTTGTGACGTTTCCTAATTGTTTGAGATTTTCTCCCCTGTTTAGTCATATGTTGACTTTTGGTGACACATGTTCCCATTTCATTTGTGAAATTCTCATACTTTATTGGATGGACATGAAATTTTACATGAGATAACTAGACATCCTCATCTTTGCCATGGTTTTAGTCCCATTCATTTCTCATATGCTATCAATGATTTATGATTTTTCTAAGTTGATGCATGTTTGGTTGACTTCTTTGAGCATGTTCAAAATTGCTTTGACTTTCTGATTTTCATTGACTGCCTTCCACTTGTCCAAATGGGATGAAATTTGGTGTGCTTACCATGCTGTGGGTTGTGTTTGATCATGATTTATTTGATGATTTTTGGAATTGTTTATGATTGGTTTTGATTCAAGTCTTGCTGTTGACTTCTATGAGCTTCTAAATGCCATGCTTTGACCTAATTTGTTCATGAAATGATGACGGTGATTGATATGAACATGAAACCAATTGGGTTTGTTTCCTAAATGTTTGAACTTGATTTTGATTGGGCATTGCTTGCTGTTTTGACTTTTTCATTCATTTTTGACCCTAGGCTTGTCCTAGTGGTCCTATTACTCACTTTTGAGCTCATGTTTTCAGGTTGACCAACAAATGACCAATGAGACCAATTCTTTTTGATTGAGCTTGCTTGTTTATCATGACTAACATGCTTGTTTTGTAGGTTGCTTGGCTCACATGCCTTAAGCCTTGTGCCTTGCACATTCACTTGCTTGTGTTGACTGTTAACCTTTGTTTCACTCTGATTTAACTTTGACTTGTATACTAATTGTGCTTGACTGATTTCAGGTACTTTAGTTGCTTTTAGTTCCTTATGAACTTTGCTTTGCTTTGCTTGATAAGCAATGTGCATTGAGGTATACTTCTAATCTTCATGTAGTCTGGAAGACCTGGCCTGTTACTTGGCCAGGCAACTGTCTGAAGTCCTCCTTAAGAGGCAATGTTTGTGGATGTTTAATTTTGTCCTTGCATAGAGTCAAAGACCTCCTAAGGGAAGAGGCAATTGGCAGAACCCAAGGGATATGCAACCTATCCCCTGCTATTCAGTGTGTCATCTGCTTTGCTCACACCACTGTGTTGATGCATTGCAGATACAAACCCAAGATCTTGTACAATTGTACAGTTGAGTCAGTTTCAAATGTGTAGAAGGGTTCCCACTTTCTGAACCCACACATTCTTGTCTCAAGCTCTCCCAGGCCAGGGATAAGAGCTGTGAAGTCTTATCTTCACTCACCTTTCATCTGCTTCACCTTAGCCCCTCAATGGCAAGGTTAAGAGCACATTCACCCAGTTCCAGAGGTTTGTTTGTTGAGGTTGATATGACCCCTCGACTAAAACCTAGCCTTGTTTGAGCCACTTGCTTGTGTATAGTGTGTGCTATCTGTGCTTGTACGTTTGTTTGACTTGCTTCCTGTGCGAGTTAGGGTTAGTTTAGACTTGCTTCCTGTGCAAGTTAGGTTTTGCTTGGCTTGCTCCCTGTGCAAGTTAAGTGTGTGTGTGGCTTGCTTCCTGTGCAAGTCATGACTAGGATAGGCTTGCTTCCTGTGCAAGTTAGCTAGAAACCTTAACTTAGGGATGATTTTGCATGATAACATCTAGGCTCGAGTCGTAGTCTCCCTAGTTGTGTCTCCCTCTGTTATCTGGTTAGGCTAGTCCTTTATCCCTCTGTAGGGGAACTACATCGCCCTGATCTTCATACCAGATGAAGTATGTAGGCAGGAGATTGAGCTGATCTCTCCGGGCGCCCTTTTTCTTTTTTGTGTGTGTTTGACAGTTATAGGCTGAGTCCCCGACTCCCTATTAACTTGTTGTGCTGTTGTGTGCTTGGAAGCTGATGTAAGTCCATCGAGTGGCAGTTAGGTTCCAGTGTGTGTGCGTGTTGGTTCGGATGCTGATGTAAGTCCAGTGATTGGCATTCAGGCTCCATGTTTGCCTTCTTGAGTGCGTTTTGGTTCGGATGCTGATGTAAGTCCAGTGATTGGCATTCAGGCTCCATGTTTGCCTTCTTGAGTGCGTTTTGGTTCGGATGCTGATGTAAGTCCAGTGGTTGGCATTCAGGCTCCACGTTTGCCTTTGCCTGTGTTTGTTTGTGTGCATGTCAGCCGAGCTACGAATGCTCTGATTCTTCTCTCGTCCGAGAAGATACGTATGCATAGGATGCGATATCCTAGCGAGCATGTGTCGCTTTCCCTAGTCCGAACTACTTCGACTCTGATGTCTATGCCTGATAGACTAAGTAGGCCCAGGATGCGATGTCCTGCCGAGTCAGTTTCAGTCTTGTTTTCTTGTGTCTCTTTCAGCCAGTGTGTGTGTGTGTGAGCAGTGTTTTAGCAACCATTTTCCTTCCTTTTGTGCGTGGATCCCGTCGAGTACGACGGATGCGTAGGGGTGCTAATACCTTCCCTTCGCATAACCGACTCCCGAACCCATCCTCTTTGGTCGCGAGACCATGTCTTTTCCCAGGTTTACTCTGAGCGTTTCCTTTCCCTCTTTTGGGATAAATAACGCACGGTGGCGGCTCTGTTGTTCTTCTTTTCCCGCCGGTTTTTCGCGTGATGCGACAATCCCATGATACATATGCCTTCTTTTCCTTTTTGTGATTCTTGTTTTTGAATTTTTCTTTCTTTTCAAGTGTAGAACATTCACTCTTGACATATCCCCTTTTTCCACATTCAAAACATGTAACTCTCCTTGTTGGTGCTTCTTTGTGAATGATCTCCTTTTTCCTTTCTTTTCTCAAGAACTTTTCAAACTTTTTCATAAGATCATCATTGGATTCCTCCTCTTGAATTCTATTATGAAATTTGACTCTTGTCTTTAATACAACATCTTTTGAATCTCTTAGTTATATTTGAATGTGCTCTAATCTTTCAAGTTCTATTTCATGCTCTTGAAGTTTTCTTAACAAGGAAGCGAACGTCATGGTAGAAAGACTCTTCTTTTATGATATTGTCGTCACCTTTGGTTGTAATTCCCTAGTTAAAGACCTAAGAACTTTAAGATTTAATTCATCGTTAGTAAAAGTCTTACCGAGAGCAATCAGATGATTGGTTAAGTGAACAAATCTCATTTGTAGAGCAGGGACTGATCCTCTGGGCTGTATTCTGAATAACTTGTACTCTTGACTCAATGTATTCAATCTTGATCTCATTACTTCAGTGGTTCCTTCATGAGTTTCGATGAATGTATCCCATATTTGTTTTGTCGTTGTACATTGAGAGACACGAAAGAATTCATCCATGATAAGTGCACTTTGAAATATTTTGATTGCTTTCTTGTCGTATAGTACCTTGTTTTTATCATCTTTATTCCATGAACTTTTAATCTTTGTTGTCTCAACACCATCAATAACACCCGTAGGAACAAACACACCATTTTGTACATCATCCCATATATCTTCTTCTTGGGCTTCTAGATGAGCCTTCATGCAAATTTTCCAAAAATCGAAGTTTTCACCACAAAACAATAGAGGTTTATTATTGTTGCCACCATCTCTGAACACAGGGTTCACTGAACCCATTCTGGATCACAAGAGTAGATTACCTGAACCTTCTCTGATACCAATTGTAAGTTTATGTGCGGTCTCTAAGAGGGGGGGGGGGTGAATTAGATTTATTAGACTTTTCTCAATTTGAAGCGTTAGCATTAGTTTTGTTATTTTAAGAAAATGGTATGAAATTAAATATGTTGAAAAATAAATGCAGAAAGTAAAGGACACAACGATATCTCTTGGTTCCCCTCATAATCTGAGAGTACTCTAGTCTCCACAATTCCTGTGAGAGATTTTCCATTATGTCAGATCTTTGTACAAGTCTTCCACCAAGACTTATCCTATAATCTTCTAACATAAGCAACATAATCAATAAGGACAATACCCTTATGATCTTTACAAAGTGAAATAAGAGATAAATCCTCCCTTGTTCACTCTCTTTCTTCCAACAATCCTTGATAACAAGGAAATCACAACAATCTGAACTTTTACAAGTGTTTGAAGTTGTATAGTGTCACACCCCAATTTTGTCCGGGCATATTTAAATTTTTGTAAAATCGATTTCATTTTTAATTTGCATCATATGCACAGCATGACATGCATTCCATCATGAATAATAACTAAAATATCAGTCAGAATAAATTTATTGAAAATACAGACAAATCGGTTGAATCATTTCCTCAAGTACGAACAAAATCAGAGGATAAAAAGTTTCGAAATTAAAATTGCAGACGCCAGTATTATTAATCTACGGTTCATGTAGTTTAACCTAGTGTGCTCGTTGTATTTTCCAGCAGTTGTTTCAGTTGCGTTTTGACTTGCCAGAGCCTTTTAACCGGTGCAAACTTATTTCAGAATTTGAAGAAACGCTGTATTTTCTCAATAAGTATATTTTGCACTGATCATTTTCATGCATCCAATTTAATTTTTTGAGCAATTTAATTCATTTTTAGTCGTTTTAATTTTGTTCTTTCGTCAAAATAGTCAGATTGAATAATTAAAATTTTCCATGTTATTATTTTAATTTTATCATGATTATTTAAAAAGTTGTGAATTTTATTTGATTCAATTGATTTAAATTATTTTAAAACGATTAAATCATATAAAAACAACATTATAGGCATTTTAATTTATTTAAAAAGATGTGTTTCTTTGTGTGCTTCTTTGATTCAATCTGAATCGTTGATTCAAATTAATCAAAGGCCCATGTTAGCAATCCATACTCATTTCTAATATCCAATCATAAAATAGAAATTTAAATAAATAGTTAAATAGAAAATCAGAAAATATTAAAAGAAATATCTCTTTCAATCCAATTGCCAGGTGCCACGTGGCAATCTTATCTTCTTGTGAGCGGTACATGGCTGGCATGTGGTCCTCTCACTCCACACTCCTCTCCAACGGTAACAAAGAAAAAAGAAAGAAATAAAAACCCACAATACTCTCTCTCACATGACACACGTTATCCCTCTCTTTTCTCTCACACTCTCTCCACATCACTACCCACACAACAGACTACTCTCCAAAAAAAGAACACTCTCTGGGCGGACAAAAAGAAACAGAGAATCCATTCTAAAAGAATTCATTTTTTTGGAAAGGCTTTATTATTCACCGTCTTCATCTTCTCCGCCATTTTCTATCGCCACCCACACAAAGCATCCATCGGCACTCCTCCTTCTAATCACCACGCACCTCCGACTGCAAATACAACCCCACACCAACATCTCATTTATGATTTCCGTCACCAAAAACCCTCCCCGTCCGGCGACGATTCAATCGCAACGAGATCCACCGCCGCTTAAAATAACTCACCGCCGTGTCCTAACCACCTTCCAACAAACCAACGACCTCCGTCGTACAAAACAACAAAACATTTCAGATCCGATCATAAATCTTCAAGCTTGCCGCGAGATCAAGAGTCACACAACAACTCCAAGCTCATCACACTTTCGACGCCTACAACCGTTTAACATCACGGTAACAATTTGTGCGGTGTTTTCCTTGATATCATATTGATTTTCATAGTCATTACTTTAATTTCGTTTCGATTGCGACATATTTATATTCAATTTTGCTTGCTATTCGAATATTGTAAATCATGTTAAATGTATAGTTGTGGTATTTATCCGCTATTTCGTCTTGATTTCCTATATAGTCGGTTTGAGTACGACTTTGGTTGCACTGTTATTTTACTAATTTCAGATTGTGTTTGGGTTTGTGAGTCACTGTACCAAGTGGCTGCTGCCAGCGACACTACGATGACTTTGCTTTTATTGTTTAAAGTTATCATAATTTATGAGCATTGCCCATAGTGACCCTACTGCTATTTATATTATTCATGTTCAGTTTATTTGCTTTTTGGTAAGTGTTCTTTTTTTCTCTCTCTCTCTCTGTTATAAGTAAAGCATTGGTTTACTATAACGTTCAAGATGTGTATGCTTGTTGTCCTCTATGCAGCTGCGCAAACCATACCATGATTAAATAGGCATATTAAATTCCATATTGATTTATATTGGAGCCGGTTAGTGTTAGCTATGGCAGGTTTATGGCGTGTTTAAATGCCGTTAATTCCTTGTTGTCTTGTTAAAATGTTGACATCACTTTCCATAGTGCCACTTTGTTGGGAGGTTACGTACATGGGAGTTTGACTCTTAATACCTCTTTTCATGGGTTGTTCTACTTATTATGATATATTATTGTGATGAAAGTAATTTTGTTGAGTGTGTTGGGATTGGATTAAAATTGTGTGCATTTGGAAAATTGGCATAATATATGTTATAATTGGTCGTTGTCATGCCGTTGGATTTTCATTGCATTTAAAATCAATTTCTTTTATCCACGGATTCGGTAAATTCATGCTGATATGCCGCCCAAAGTACAATACATCAATAGGATATTTTTCACCGCGTTTGGATTTCACGAATAACATTAATCCTTGTTATCTCGCACAAACCGGTTTGAGCTCACCGATTCAATTAGTCAAATAAACATTGTCACTTATCTTTCATTTTTTAATAGTTAATCAAATTGAACTTTTGTTTGATTAATTCATCTTAATTAATTAATTTTAATTAACTTAATTATTTAGGGATAATTAAATAATTTTGATAATTAATCTTAATTAATTCAATTAATCGACTTAACCAAATTTTGATAAATTAATCTATTTTTTCATTATCATTTCATAATACAAACTCAATTCCATTCCATTTCCAAACCATCAAAATCGCACAATTCTCGATTCAATATCGAGACCATTCCCATGCCCTTGTAATTCGATTGCTTTTAGCGTCGCCATCAACCTCACATAGCTTACTCTTGGACTTTCTTACAATGAGACCTATTCGGTTATTGAATAATCGAGTAGATGATTGATTCACTCAATAAAATATAATTTATTCGTAAACACGAATTTAAAACTTCGATCCAACACCGAGTATTTCTATTCAAATTAAATTAAAATACCTAATCACAATTAAATGCCATCTCATTTGGAAATGAAAAGGGGGATGGTTTTGAATTTTCAACTCCTCCTCTCGATTATTCGAATACGAGTTCTCTTACTCGGTTAGTCAAATAATCGTCATTGCTAAATCACCCAAACTTAACCTAATCAAATTATTTTCATAATAATGAAATGAAAAGGGAGATGATTTTGAGCCTTCAACTTCTCTCCTCGATTGTTTGAATACGATTTTTCTTACTCAGTCAGTTAGACAATCGTCGTTTCTTTACAAACCTTAAACCAAGATTAAATCAAATTATTTTCACATTAATTTAAATGAAAAGGGGGATGGCTTTGAGTTTTCAATTCCTCTCCTCGATTATTTGAATACGAGTTCTCTTACTCGGTTAGTCAAATAGTCGTCATTTCCATCCACCTAAGCACAATCAAATCGAATCATTCTCATATTAATGAAACGAAAAGGGAGATGACTTTGAGTTTTCAATCTTTTCTCCTCGATTATTTGAATACAAGTTCTCTTACTTGGTTAGTCAATTAATTGTCGTTCCTCTACAAACTTCCAAGCCCCGATTAAATCAAAACACTTTCATAATAATGAAACGAAAAAGGAGATGACCTTGAGTCTTCAACTTCTCTCCTCAATTATTTTAATACGAGTTCTCTTACTCGGTCAGTCGAAAAATCGTCATTTATCCACCAACTTATACCATAAGTCAAATCATTCTTAATCAAAACTATACGAAAAGGGAGATAGTCTTGAGTTTTCAATTCCTCTTCTCAAATGCTTGGATATGAGTAGTCTTACTCAGCCATTCAAGTACTTGTCGTTTATTCTAAAATACATCAACCATACCCTAACCTATTTTCGTAATCACTCAGATGAAAAAGAAAGCGGTCTAGAGTCTTCTATTCCCTTTCCCGATTATTAGGATACGAGTTGTCTTACTCGATTATCCGAGTATTCGTCATTCGTTTAAAATACCTTAATCATCATTGAGATCCTTTCACAATTAAGGATGAAAAAGAAAGCGGTCTAGAGTCTTCTATTCCCTTTCCCGACTGGTAGGATGCGAGTTGTCTTACTCGACCATCCGAGTAATCGTCATCCAACCAAAAATCTCAACACATCTATCTTTTCTAGTCCTCGTGCGATCGAAACCAATCAAAACATCCAACATATTAATCCAACTTGTCACCCTCGTGTGATCAAAACTCTTTTCAGAAAGAACACTGTTTAATCCTTTCTAATGTGCACAACAAACCAATGCTTAAGCCTCCGCCGGGGGTAGACAAGCCAGTGTTTAGCCTTTAGAACGCGATTTAAAACAGTTGTTCACTAAAAGACACCAACCAACCGTAGTTCCCCGAACTACGAATGCTCTGATTTCCTTATTACACCATAAGGATACGTAGGCAGGAGATTGTTGTATCTTCGCGAGCACACTAATAAAAAACCTCCCCTTTCTCCTTTCTGAGGTTCCTATCAATTTCTACTTACAATATATTTATAACCCGAAGATAACAAACAAACATAAATTAACACTCAAAACGCACATTAGAACTAAAAGGTTCTCGTTGAGTACAACGGACGTAAGGGGTGCTAATACCTTCCCCTTACTTAAGTAGAATCCTGGACTCGAGAGTCGTGTAGTAGAATCCTCATGGAGTTTTCCTTGATGGGATAATACGAAGACCTCACCTAGACGAGATCTTCTTAAGGATATTATTGTCCAACGAGTCTTCGTCGCGGCAGTGACGTTCCCAAGAAATATGCGTGACTCTAAGAACCTACCAACTGTAGAGCCTACCCATGGGGTTCCATTATTCAGAGATACCCGTCGTTTACCCGTTATGCTGATCCATCTGAGAATACTTTGAACCTGTGATCCTGAACATGTCACTACAACTCATACACATATCATTGCATCTGCAATCGTCGTGCATTGCATATCACCTTTCATACAAAATACATACAAAAAATTTCATCCATCCTTCGTCCATAACCTGCAGTTGATTTCTCGACACTCATATCAGACTTGAAGTAACTCTTGAAATATTATGAATCCGTTGGAGCAAAGCCATATTGCATTGAGAGGAGATGTGGACTCGATAAAAATCAGCTAGACCAACTTGTGGAAGTTATGATAGTTTTAGCAAAGAAGGAAGACAACATTCAGCAGGCTGCAGTTATTGAGAACGTTATGCTAGCTACAGTAAATGGCCCTACCCAACCTCTACCCACCTGGATATGATCCTGATGTGCAATGTGGATATCATGCCGGAACAATAGGACATTCAACTGAAGACTGCAATGCTTTCAAGGCTAAAGTGCAACAATTGATCGACAAAAGGTACATATCCTTTTCAGAAGGAAGCCTGTTGATGCACGTTAATATCTCGTCAGAATGAGTTCAAAGATTTCATAGAGTATCTTCTAATGCCAGTAGTTCAGACAGGAAGACATCCTCAACACTGGCAATCGTTGGACTGATTTGTTTCTATTTTTGCATTTGTAGTTTCTTTGATTGTTAAAAGCTGCTTGTGTTTAAACATTGTTGTTTTTAATGGTAATATTGATGGAGTAATGATGCATGTTTTGAATTAATTATCTCGCATTCACTCATGTTTCTTCTCTTATATCAAAAACAAAAATACATAAGGGTTTCTCCCATTCACTTTTCTTTACCATAACTTTTGTTTTAGCAAAGATTTGAGGGAGGATGACGAAAACAAAATACCCATAATTGTTGATTGTATGCTTTCGGATAAAACCCTACTGATGATGTACAGGCATTGTTTCAAATCCCCAAACACTGGAGAGATAAGGAGTTAATCCCTAGTTAACCACTTCGAGCCTAGAAGTAGGAGTTTCTTTCGGATCTACAAATCCTTACATTTAACCTGGGGCAGGGTAGTGTTCAGTTAATCTAACGACACATTGGGATTACAAGACGAAGCATCCCATCTGTGGTTAACTGCATGTCATTCTTCGCACACATCCTAAAGTGTAGAAGGAACCTTGAAAAATCCTAAAGTTATGACGTTTGTTCTTCAATGACCAATGACTTGGCAATCATAATTTTCCAAAAAAATCAAAGAAAGAGCCCGCTAAGTCGAATACCCAAAGATGAGACTTAGGCAAAAACTGGGGCAATCCCAATGGACTAAAGCTTCAAAAAGCGGTCCATGCAAAAGTTAGGGATCAAAATAAAAATCAAAGGAGGTCACGAAAACCCTCAACAAAATAAAAACAAGATTTAGTGACCACCATATCAAGAATCAAAGGGTCACCAATATTCATGAAGAGCAAAATAAAGTGACTGTCATTGCAAAAAGATCTTACACTGCTGAAATCTCATAAGAATAAGTGTGTGTCGAATTAATTGAACGTAGGATTGGAGATCATCATGAAGAAGGGGTGGGTTAAAATAGACTTTGAGCCTTATATCCTTTGTTTCGATAACCATGAACCAAGCCACGTTACAACCCTTTAAAGACCTAATTGAGGCAAGGTTTATTCTGAAAGCATACTACAGCAAGGTTGCATAAACTGACTCCTAAAGATTTGTTAATCTTCAACATCGATGTCATTATTCTCGCTGTGTCTTTCACACTTTAAATTGCTAAATCAACATTACATTTGGACTCATGGCCCACTCGTCACACATTATCACATCATTCAAATAAATTCTTTTCAAAACTTGCATGAGTATCGCATTAAAGTTACCATTTCTGAACAAACAATTTTAACTGTAAGTCAGTACTTAAGGTCAGGGAAATTCCAACAATAAGGAACAATCAGAGGAACTTGGACATTTGTTGGTGCTAACCCGAATCAAGACTACCTCACAACCTATGAATCTGAGGCATGCCACCTAAACATCTGTTGATCATAGGAAGATTACTCCAAGAATTGGTCAACTTGAAACAGTCCCCTAACATTTGTTAATAAATGTGCAAATCATTTCAAGAATTAGTTGATCCAGAGCAAATCATCTCAGGACTCTATTAACTAGGGGAAGATCACCTAGAGGTTCTGTGGACCAGGGGCAGACCCCTTCAATGTTCAGTTAGGGTGAGTTAAATCGCTTCAACGCTCATACCGGAGCAAGCTACCTCAAGAGCACAGAAAAGTCAACCGCTCCAAGAGTCGGTTAACAAGGATAAATCCTTTCATGGATCAAAATTCTAGGGCAATCCATCTCCAAATTATGGTACAATTGCTTTCAAAATCCTTTCGAGGTAAACATTTTGCATAAACCCATCACATTGGGGCAAGATGAGCCATACAGGAGCGAATCCTCTCCATTTTTTCAAGCAGTTCAAGCAAAAGCTAGTCAGCAAATGCATAGTTCAAGATGAGTGTCGGGGAATCATGCTACCACCCCATAAAATAACCTTTTGACAGACAGAAGCCTTTCTAGAAAGAACCTTATCTTCCAATACCCATGTAGGGGTATTTTGGAAACCTGCAAATCATTGCATAAAGCATCCTCATGCATTAGTCCTGTTGCTTTGCTCTAACATAAAACCATGCATATCATAAAATTCATCGGGTCTAACCCCATAACATGAACCTGTCATAAAAAAGCCTTAAAACACAAAATCTGACACCAAAGTCCAGTTCCCGTCTGGCAATTTATTTCAAAGTCCAGTTCTCATCTGGCAATTTATTTCAAAACTCTAGTTGCCGTCTGGAAATTTATTTCAAAACCCAGTTCCCGTCTGGCAAATTCATTTCAAAGCCCATTTCCCGTCTTGCAATTTATTTCAAAGTTCAGTTCTCGTCTGGCAACTTATTCCAAGGTCCAGTTCCCGTCTCGCAAACTATATAAAAAATCAGTTCTTGTACAACAAATCATTTGCCAAATACTAGATCTCGTCTGGTAAATTATCTCTTAATACTAGTTCTCGTTTGGTAAATTATCTCTTAATACCAATTCTCGTCTGATAAATTGTCTCTTAATACCAGTTCTCGTCTGGTAGGTCACCTATTTCGATACCAGTTCTCGTCTGGGAGTCAATTATTTTCACCAGTTCTCGTCTGGTAACTGTTGAAAGTATATTTTGTGTCGGGTTTTTGTTATCGTATCCACAGGGATTGTAAGATATCACCGCCGTTCGATGGTTGTATTAATCTTAGCTCAATGTAACAATAGGGTTTTGGTTTTAATCAAGTTATCTTGCATAAAAAGTAATACATTGTGGTAAAAGTTTTGGTTTGAATAAATGAGAAATATTGCCAAAGTTAGGTTTCAATGATCACTTTGCATGTATTTGCTCGGTCAACAATCTTATAAACTCCTTTAGATGATAAATCATTTCACAAAGTCCTCTCAATATGTTTCTCTCGAACACACATTGTGAGTTTTGCCATTTTGATCCATTGTTTCTCTCGAACACAATCTATCAAAATGACAACTTTTTGGTTCAACCTTATGGTGAACAAAATCATTCATTACTATCTCTAGCTAACAAACAAGTTTGGATGAAAACCTAGGTCAAGAGTCGGTAAACATCTCTCGATCATAAACCAACACAAAGAGTTTTAAATAGAAACAATGTTTTCATCATATATTTACCATTAAAGAGTTTACATATGAGGATCCTTACATTTACACACAAAGCTAGTAATCACCTACATCTAACCTTGACAAATGGATGACTTAGCTACTCATTTTCATGGTAGCTTGGTCGGCAAGTAAGGAAAGAAGGTTGATCAACATCCAATTCGGATAATCGAAGTTGGATGGGAATCCACCTTCTTTTTGTAGAAGATGGTTCTAAGATGAAGAGAAATGAAAATTAGGGCATAAAAGATCCCCTAGAACAATGCTGTAAAATATCTCTCCAAAGTACAAAAGTGGAAAAAGTTGGTAAAAATGAGGTATGGTGCTCAAAAGTGGCACCTGCTACTTATAGACCTCTGCTGGGCTGTGATGCTCGCTAGGCGAGCAGAATGGCTCGCCTAGCGAGGGTCTAATATGGGCACATAAGGCACCTGCGCCCAGAGAAACAGGGTCAGCTGAACTGTCATGTTCGCCTAGCGAACATACCTTCGCCTAGCGAAGGACACGCTTCAACCTTCGCCCCAGCGAGGTTGAGAGGTTTTGCTACTGGAATGCTCGTTGGGGACTCGCTAGAGCTTCGCCTAGCGAGTGAGTACTGGCTGCGCTTTTCACCAAAACAGAACAAACTCGCTACCACCTTCGCTGTCAGCTCGCCTGGCGAATTTATTGACAATTTACTGGAGCTTTTCGCTTGGCGCTCGCCTAGCGAACCAGTGCTTCGCCACAGCCCTCGCCTAGCAAGCAGGCTGATGAATGCTTGTTTGCTTTTGTTCCTTTGCCAACTTTCTTGTGTCTTCAATTTCAATTATTTCATGCCTTCTTTCTGCACAATAACACACAAATCAAAGGCACCAAGCTTGTTTATCAATGTAATGCATTTCATCAAAAACCAAGGTGATTTTGACAATTTTAGCAGGGAAATAGAGTGAAAGATGCCCACATATGATAGCTCAATTAAGCACTTTTGGGCATCTAACAACTCTCCCCAACTAGATTCTTGCTTGTCCTCAAGCAAAGTATGCCTCTTGAAGGACAAGAGGATTTGCTTTAAGAAAATGGTTTCTCCGAAGTTGGATAAACGGCTCAAACACAAGCGAAATCAGCAAATACAAGTTTCCAATGGTTTGAATAAAATAATACACAAGAACTAAAACTTAAATAGCAATGCAAAATATTTATCTATCTACAACAGTACTATTCTGAATGAATCATCCTATCTCTCCTCTTCGAATAAGGAATGAAGATTTTACGCGTTTGCAACCGCGGGATTAATCTCACTCTCTAACAAACAATGAAGAAATCAAATAGATTCATACAATGTCTAACAATTATAAATGGTACTGTGGAAGCATAAAGATCACTAAGGGCTTTTCGGTTGAAGCTTGGTTAGGTTAACAAACAAGGGTCATTTCTAAGGCCATTGAAACGAAAGTGCCGATGCAAAAGAGACATTCACAGTATTATTCACACTACTCGACTTTGTCTTATTTGAAACCTTCACAACACATATTCCACAACTCAATTTTTATTTTTCAGTATTTTTCTTCCAAGCAAGCATTCATTTTCATTCTTTTTATTTTTGTTCTTTTCTTTCACATCATATATACAAAACAGATGTTTCTTTTCTATATTTTCTATACATATATTTTTCTATGCTTGCTCGGTTTTTCTTTTCTTTTTCAAGAGTTGTGGTACTTACCGATTCTTTTTCGTTCTCCCCAACTTATTTCTTACTCACCCTAAGTGAATGCTCTTAACTTTTTACGGCAAAAGAACAATAATCAAGATTTTCCGGGTTGTAACAAAAAGATTTTTGAAATCTCGCTTTATTTCAAGCTGAGATTCAAGTGTTTAAGCTCAAAGGGGTTAACAAATACTCTCTCTGCTCACAGGTAAGTTGTTTTTGGATGTAGTTGTGCTCGATAAAAAAAACAAGTGCCTTGATCATTTCTAATTGCTTCCACATATTCACAATAATAAAAGACAAAGCATGAATTAAATGAATCAACAAAAGTTATTAGAATCCAGCATTTAAGTGTACAATGGAGGTTTCCTCACAATTTGTGGTTTAAAGTTCTAGATGAAACATTCATTCAATCATGTTGCAAAAAGACAATATTCAATTTACCAAAAAGAGTAAAGTTCCTTATGCATTCTATCATTCTAGCCGAAGGTAACCATGTACCTTAGCCTCATTCACTTGTTTATTCTTATCATTGCCATCCAAGCTCGGATGCACCTTCATTGGGTACTTCTTTGAGGAGCAACCAATCTAGAAGGTTTGCCACTTAATCAACCAAAAATTTATTAAACAAACAAAATTAAAAACATAAATAAATAACATTACTGAAAATTTAAATTCTTCATGGGGGACAAAACACCCCAACAGTATAAAATACAGAATCCGAAACTACAAAAGAAATAAACATAAAATTGAAAAATACAAAAACTCAACCCTCTAAGGGCTCAGAATCCTCCTCGCTACCGGCTTCAGAACCGGTAGCCTCATCATCAACATCATCATCATCATCATCAGCTGCAGCACCTGAAGCGCCCGCCCCCTCACCAAACACAGGCCTGTCCACAGGCCAGTTTTAGTGAGAGAGATGAAAAATGAGAGTGTGCTTGAGTGTTCGTGAGAGTAGAATTGCCTCAGCAGAGTCGAAAAACAGAAAAAATGTGTTTGGGGCAAAATGAGTGCCCTGCTGAGATTTTAAATAAGTGTTGTCATGCAGCGCTCGCTGCTGATTCGCCTAGCGAGCAGCTAGCGAATCAGCTTGCTACTGCCTCGCCTAGCGAGCAGCTAGCGAGAATGACAGCAAATGCCTTTTCAAGGCAGCAATTCATGTTCATACAGCATGGTTTTAGCACTAGGAAACCCAACACACACAACACAAAAAACAGTAAATGCTTACAATGTTGGGGTGCCTCCCAACTAGCGCTTGTTTAACGTCGGCTAAGCTCGACGGTGTGATGCTCACAGAGGAGCATCCAAAGGAATTGTGCAGCTTCCGCTATCCACTTTGTTGTTTGACTTTCCGGGATCCATTTTGTTGAGCAACTTCCTCAAGGGCTTTGTTGTCTTCAAGAGGTTCTTGATGAACCTTCGATAAAATCTGATACCACCCTTTTTCGGAACTATTTGTACAACGCTCACCCATTCACCATCTGCGATAGAACAATTCATCCCGGCCTCCACTAATTTGACAACCTCCTTCTTTTTTAGCACCCGCATCAATTGATTCTCTTCGTTTGTGGACAAATTATTGCTAATGATCACGGGTTTAGCACAGTTATCATCAAGGTACACATATTTCAAATGTGGCTCTAGTTTCGGCTCCTCCACTATATTGGTCATATCCACGCCTTCCCTTGTCTCATCATGATAGAAAAGTTCTCCGTAAGCCTCTAATTCATGCAACCATGCTTCCATCTTTTTTTCTTTAGTTTTGGTCGAAACTTGGTAGACTCCTATAAGAGGTCTTTCGGAAGGATTAGAAATATGAACCTGGTTTGCGACCTCCACTAGCTTCTCCTCTGTGGCATCAATTCGGATAGAATCATGTTTATCATTGAGATGCTTTTTGGCTTCAAAAATATGGAAGGCTACCTCTTCATTTTGGACCTTTACCTTCATCAAACCGTTATCTACGTCTATCATCATTCGCGCGGTTTTCATGAATGGTCGGCCCAGGATGAGCGGAGCATCATCATCCTCTTCCATATCAATAATAATAAAATCAATCGGGAAGAAGAATTTATCAACTTTGACTAACATGTCTTGAGCCACTCCATATGGTGCAGTGGTAGATTTATCAGCAAGTTGCAAAGTCATCTTCGCAGGTTTGATATCAACATTTCCCAATCTTTTGATAATGGACAGGGGAATTAAATTGATGCTAGATCCCAAGTCAATCAAGCCATTACCCATGTAGGTGTCTCCGATGTTTACCGGTAAAGCGACTCGTCCCGGATCGGATTCCTTCATTGGGAGAGTTTTCTGAATGATGGCACTACATCGTGCATCAAGCAAGATTGTCTCTGGTTCTGTGTACCTCCGTTTTTTTGTAAGTATGTCCTTCATGAATTTGGCATACTTTGGCATTTGCTCCAAGGCTTCAGCAAACGGAATGTTCACTTTCAATTGTTTAAAAATATCCATGAACCGGGCGTAATGCCGTTCATTCTCCCTTTTGGACGGAGCATGAGGATAAGGAAGGTTTTGGATTGGAGTAGCGCTCACTACCTCCTTTCCTTTAGCAATTCTCGAACTCCTCCATCTAGGTTTTTTTACTGGCTCCACCACTACTTCATCACTTGTATTTTTCTCAATCTCCACACTTTTTTTCTTTTCAACTTCACCATTCTTTTCGTTATTTTCAACTTCTTCCTTCTCATTCCACTCCCCCACTTCACCATCAATATTTTCCTCAACTATTTCCTCCTCATTTTCTCTCTCAACTCCTTTTTTATTCTCACTCATCAACTCCCTCCCACTTCTCGTTGTGATCGCCTTACAATACTCCTTAGGATTTGGTTGCGTGTTTGCCGAAAAGGAAGGACCGGTTTGTTGTTCAGCGAGTTGCTTAGCAAGTTGCCCAACTTGAGTCTCGAGATTTTTTATGGCCGCGTCATTGCTCTTTTGATTGCCCATTGACATTTGCATGAATTGCGTCAATGTCTCTTCCAATTTAGAATTGACGACCGGCGGTTGTGGAGATTGATACGGATTTTGTGGAGGGTTTTGACGGCTAGAAGAACCACCTCCATAACCTTGGTTATGGTAATAGTTACTCCTAGGTTGGAACCCTTGGTTCCCTTGGAATTGTTGTTGTTGATTTTGAGGGTGCGGTTGATAAGGTTGTTGTTGTTGTTGTTGTCTCGGTTGATAGTCCCGTTGATTGGCCATGTAGTTTACTTCGTCAAAACCGGGAGGTGGACAAAATCCGGTGTCATGTTCACCTTTACTAAGTTCACAAGAAGCTATTTGTTTAGCTTTTGACGGTTCTCTTAACTCTTTGATTTGTTGCGTTAAGAGTTCCACTTGTTGTGAGATGAGCTTGTTTTGGGCAAGGATGGCATCATTCGTCCCAAGCTCAAGCACTCCCGCCTTCTTCAAAGAATTTCCACGACTTTGACTCTGCAGATCATTTAAAGCCATTCGATTGATAATGTTTGTGGCTTCTTCGGCACTTTTTGACAATAAAGAGCCACCCGAGGTAGCATCCAACAACGTTTTGCAGTTTGGTTGAAGTCCATTTCTGAAGATGTGGATTTGAGTCATTTCATCAAATCCATGCCCTTTACATTTCCGAAGCATGGACTTGAATCTTTCCCACGCTTCATTCAAAGATTCACTGGTTCCTTGTGAAAACACCGAGATGGCCGTCTTGGATTCCATGAATCGGTTATGGGAGAAGAATCTTTCTATGAATTTCTCTTCTAACACGTTCCAGTCTGTCATTACGGCTGGTGTTTGATCTAGGTACCAATCCTTTGCTTTACCGAGCAAAGCGTGGGGAAATAATCGTCTGAACAACGGAAGCTCCTGAGCCTGATCCACTCCGGCAGCCAATGCTATCTCATAAAATTTTGTGAGAAAAGCAAATGGGTCTTCATGGTCCATTCCGGTGAATGGACTCCCATATAATAAATTCAGAGTTCCCGTTTTCATCTCAGCTTGCCTTCCTGTGTGGTTGGCAAACTGAGCGGTGTTCCTTGGACTATTGATGCATGGAGTAGAAATAGGTGGTGGTGGTTGTGGCTCCATGTTTGGTATGAATGGTATGAATGGTGGTGGATTTGTGGTTGAAGAACTTTCTCCTTGCTCTTGGCGTTGCCTAGCCTGTTGCCTCCTACGTCTTGTTTTGCTATTAAGCCTCCTTGCGGTTCTCTCGATCTCAGGATCAAAAAGAAGTTCGTCCACAGGGATTTGCCCTCGCATAAAACGTAAGCTGCACACTAAACCAAACAAATTACAAGCACAAGTCAAAAATTCACAAGCTAAAACTTAAACAACCATTGCGATGCTCACAATATCAATTTACAATCCCCGGCAACGGCGCCATTTTGTTGAAAGTATATTTCGTGTCGGGTTTTTGTTATCGTATCCACAGGGATTGTAAGATATCACCGCCGTTCGATGGTTGTATTAATCTTAGCTCAATGTAACAATAGGGTTTTGGTTTTAATCAAGTTATCTTGCATAAAAAGTAATAAATTGCGGTAAAAGTTTTGGTTTGAATAAATGAGAAATATTGCCAAAGTTAGGTTTCAATGATCACTTTGCATGTATTTGCTCGGTCAACAATCTTATAAACTCCTTTAGATGATAAATCATTTCACAAAGTCCTCTCAATATGTTTCTCTCGAACACACATTGTGAGTTTTGCCATTTTGATCCATTGTTTCTCTCGAACACAATCTATCAAAATGACAACTTTTTGGTTCAACCTTATGGTGAACAAAATCATTCATTACTATCTCTAGCTAACAAACAAGTTTGGATGAAAACCTAGGTCAAGAGTCGGTAAACATCTCTCGATCATAAACCAACACAAAGAGTTTTAAATAGAAACAAAGTTTTCATCATATATTTACCATTAAAGAGTTTACATATGAGGATCCTTACATTTACACACAAAGCTAGTAATCACCTACATCTAACCTTGACAAATGGATGACTTAGCTACTCATTTTCATGGTAGCTTGGTCGGCAAGTAAGGAAAGAAGGTTGATCAACACCCAAGTCGGATAATCGAAGTTGGATGGGAATCCACCTTCTTTTTGTAGAAGATGGTTCTAAGATGAAGAGAAATGAAAATTAGGGCATAAAAGATCCCCTAGAACAATGTTGTAAAATATCTCTCCAAAGTACAAAAGTGGAAAAAGTTGGTAAAAATGAGGTATGGTGCTCAAAAGTGGCACCTGCTACTTATAGACCTCTGCTGGGCTGTGATGCTCGCTAGGCGAGCAGAATGGCTCGCCTAGCGAGGGTCTAATATGGGCACATAAGGCACCTGCGCCCAGAGAAACAGGGTCAGCTGAACTGTCATGTTCGCCTAGCGAACATACCTTCGCCTAGCGGAGGACACGCTTCAACCTTCGCCCCAGCGAGGTTGAGAGGTTTTGCTACTGGAATGCTCGTTGGGGACTCGCTAGAGCTTCGCCTAGCGAGTGAGTGCTGGCTGCGCTTTTCACCAAAACAGAACGAACTCGCTACCACCTTCGCTGTCAGCTCGCCTGGCGAATTTATTGACAATTTACTGGAGCTTTTCGCTTGGCGCTCGCCTAGCGAACCAGTGCTTCGCCACAGCCCTCGCCTAGCGAGCAGGCTGATGAATGCTTGTTTGCTTTGGTTCCTTTGCCAACTTTCTTGTGTCTTCAATTTCAATTATTTCATGCCTTCTTTCTGCACAATAACACACAAATCAAAGGCACCAAGCTTGTTTATCAATGTAATGCATTTCATCAAAAACCAAGGTGATTTTGACAATTTTAGCAGGGAAATAGAGTGAAAGATGCCCACATATGATAGCTCAATTAAGTACTTTTGGGCATCTAACAGTAACCTACTTTAAAAATCAGTTCCTGTCTGACAAACAAAAACAAATTCAGTCACGTCTGACATTTCAATTATTTTCCCCAGTTCTCGTCTGGGAACATATCCTTCAAGTTTTGTCCTCATTTGGCAGTTCAATCTTCTTCACCAGTTCGTATCTGGCAGTTCCCATTTAAAGTCCAACCTCATTGGCAGTCAAGAATAAAACCCTATAAAAACATCCAATTATCCAGTTGCATTCCCACATGCATCACACGAATCATCCATACATGGTTTTCCTACCAAATAGAAAATTCAAAAAAAACACAGTCATATCAATCATCAGCATACTCATGCATAACACTCCCATAAAATTGGAATTTCAACTAAACAAAAAGCATTCGCATTCCTACATGCACAACCAAATATCCCCAGCAAATTGCATACTTGCATGCATCTCATGCATCATCCCATGCATGGTATTCCCACCTAAAGTGGAACATCATACGAGAATCAAACATAAAATATCAGGATCAAAGGTCATCCATGTATATCTTGGACATTCCTCATTTCCAAATGAAGTTATTACCCTGCATATGCTCGTGGGATTATTTCTCAGCAGATCATTTTTCAATCTTTATGATTAATAATGATATTCCCAGCATTTTTCTTTACAATCATTGCTCCCCAAGCAGAGGTTACCCTAAAAAGTCTCTTATGAGCTTTTCCCCCTGTAGAGCATTTCTAGTAAATCTCCCTCAAAAGAAGTCCTTTCTTAAAAATTTCCCCCAACAGACGAACAGTTGAGATACTGCTTCATTTATCTGAAGAATCTCATCTCTCTGTTTGAGATACTGCTTCATCAATATGAAGAGTCTCATTTAAGATTTTTTAGAGGTACTTCTCTAAGTATCCTCGGAGAGTCTTAGATTCAATTAAGGTATCATTCCCTTGTTTGGAATATCTTAATTCTATCATATAAGATGTTGCTTCGACTCGATACAGAGAATCTCATTTTTACTGTTTGAGATGCTGCTTCATCAATATGAAGAGTCTCATTTCATATTTTTTTAGACATACTGCTCTAATATCCTCGGAGACACTACGCCAAAAATGACTTTTAACAGCGCATCTTAGACAGCGCTTTTAAAAGAAAGCGCTGTCTAAGGTTAAAATTAAAATAAAACACGGAAAATGTTCCAAAAAAATAATGAAAGCGCTGTCTAAGGGGGGGTCTTAGACAGCGCTTTCTAAAAGCGCTGTCTAAGACCCCCCCTTAGACAGCGCTTTTAGAAAGCGCTTTTAAATATAGACCTTAGTCAGCGCTTTTGATAAAGCGCTGTCTAAAGTCTTTAAATTTAAAAAAAAATTAAAACCAAAAGCGCTGTCTAAGGGGGGGTTTAGAAAGCGCTTTTGGAAAGCGCTGTCTAAGGCATACCTTAGAAAGCGCTTTCCACAAAAGCGCTGTCTAAGGTCTAATTAAAATAAAATTTCAGACTCCATTTCAGTTTTCGTTCTCTGTTCTTTTGTTTTCCCTCCTGCGAACGTTGAAACCCTATCAGCGAAAACCATAACAGCGAACATGAATACACTTCCATTTTTCGGTTTCAATCATTGAACGTGTTTGAAGAATCGTACGTGTCTCGACATTTGGGTGTTGACTTCGTTTTTCGTTTTTACTGTTCTTCATTTCTTGCGGTATGTTCTTCAATATTTCTTCATTTCTTCGTTTCTACTGTATAATCTTGTTGAGAATGTTGAGAATGTTTATAATCTTGTTGAGAATGTTTATAATCTTGCGGTAGTTTGATTATATTTTAGTTAAAATTTATGTTTAGAGTTTGAAGACATTTAGGAAAGGTATGAAGAACACTTGCGACATTATTTTTATCCAAATACCCACACCTTATTTTATGGATTAGGTAGCCATAAAGATTCCAGAGGGCAAATATGTTGATAATTTGGATATCTGAAAGAATTTTCTTCATGGAATGATTATGTTGAAGAAAAGAAAATCTTCGAAAAAGTTGATCTCTCTTTAGAATATTCAAGAAAATGGTCATTCACAGTTATTAGTAATGGTTTTTCAATTATTCATTCTCATCCATTGCACGATATTGGTGATAGGAGTATGGAGTCTTTTTGCTGATATACTTTGTTTATTTCTACCTAAGTTTGGCTAAAATTCCAAAATATAATGTTAGATTAGATTACATGGTCTTTTTCTTACATACTAAGGATTCCAAAGAATTTTTCAAACGCTTTCATTCATGTCCCTCTTGCCTTAGATGAAACAACTAAGAGTAATTTTTTTTAGATATTATACTAGAATTTCGATAGGTTTTAATTTATTAGACTTATTTCTCAATTTACTTCTTCTTGAAAGGGATGCTTATGCTTTTGATGTTGATGCACAGCATGGAAAATTTCCCTTCCCTATGTTCATTATTGGCCACTCACTAAAATATTGTTGTGTATAAAATATTTCTTAACTTTGGAAGGAAAAGATAACGTTGAAGACCTATATGGTCTAAGAAATCTATTAACTAGGAAAAAAAACAGTTACCATAACAAAAGTAGATGAATTACAAAGAAATAATCTTTATGGAGAAGACTCGATTATGGGTATGTTTCTACCAAAAATATTAGATGAATTGAACTTTATAATTGTTAGGATATTCAAAGATACTACCTTAGTTATGTATTTTCGTCTGGATTAATTGTTTACTTTAATAAGTAGGAAAACCATGGATAAAACATGGATCTGTGCCGATCGAATGACCAAAGAGTACGAGAGTGGGGTTGCGGAATTCGTTAAGTATGCTGTTCAACACGCTGAAAACCCCAGACGAATGCATTGTCCTTGCTTGCGTTGTTGTTATATTGGTAAGGTTGACGCACATGGATTGAAATCGCATTTGCTGAGGCATGGAATTGATCAAAGTTATCAGTGTTGGATATTTCATGGTGAGAAAATTAACGAGAATGTTGAATCGAGTGGAAAAAGTAATACGACCTATGCTTCATACGACAAAGACACGGAAACATACGATTGTGATCGAGTTGAAGAGATTGTAGAAGCACTGGAAGAAGATCTTCATGATTGTCCTGAAATGTTTGAGAGGATGGTAAGCGATGCAGAGAAACCGTTGTACAAAGGTTGCACTAACTTCTCAAGACTTTCTGCGGTATTAAAGTTGTACAACTTAAAGGCGGGCAATGGATGGTCGGATAAAAGTTTCACAGAGTTGTTGGCCCTTATGAGAGAAATGCTACCGGATAATAATGTTCTTCCTAATCGAACCTATGAGGCAAAAAAAATGTTGTGCTCTATTGGCATGAGCTATCATAAGATACATGCTTGTCCTAACGATTGCATTTTGTTTCGTAACGAATATGCAATGTTAACTGAGTGCCCTAAATGCGGTTTGTCTCGATATAAGAAAAGATTATCTCCCGCAAAAGTCTTATGGTATTTTCCGATAATTCCGAGATTTAGGCGCATGTTTCGTAGTGAAACCGATGCAAGACATCTTACTTGGCATGCAGATGAAAGAATTATTGATGGAAAGTATCGGCATCCGGCTGATTCACCACAGTGGTCGAAGATTGATAATGATTATCCTGAGTTTGGATCAGAAGCAAGAAACCTTCGATTGGCATTATCTACTGATGGAATGAACCCACATGGTCTTCAAAGTATCTCACATACCACATGGCCTGTGATTCTTATGATTATAACCTACCTCCGTGGCTATGTATGAAGCGTAAGTACATGATGTTATCTATGTTAATCTCTGGGCCTAAACAACCAGGGAATGACATAGACGTATACTTGACACCTCTGATCGAAGATTTAAAGATTTTGTGGGAGAACGGTGTGGAGGTTTATGATGGATATAGGAAAGAAAGTTTCAATTTGAGGGCGATGTTGTTTGGTACAATTAATGATTTTCCAGCATACGGGAATCTATCTGGGTATAGCATTAAAGGTCAACGTGCGTGTCCTGTTTGTGAAGACGGAACCGATACGATTCGATTGGAACTTTGCCAGAAGAATGTGTTTCTCGGTCATCGTAGATTCTTACATTCTAAACATCACTACCGTGGGTGGAGAAAAGCATTCAATGGAGACACCGAACATCGTAGAGCTCCACCCGCATTGTCAGGTGAACAAGTTTTTGAAAAGGTGAAAGATGTGCGTACTGAGTTTGGCAAGCCTTTTGCACATAAGATTGTGAAAGGTGGGTGGAAGAAAAGGTCGATATTTTTTGAATTGCCATATTGGAAGTCTTTGTACGTGAGACATTTTCTCGATGTTATGCATATTGAAAAAAACGTATTTGAAAGTGTTATCGGTACATTACTCAATATAAAAGGCAAGTCTAAGGATGGCCTTAAAGCAAGGGAGGACATGTTAAAAATGGGAATGAGAACTGAATTAGCACCCGTGAAGAAAGGAAGACGAACATATCTACCACCTGCTGCTTTTACTTTATCTAGAAAGGAGAAACAAAATTTGTGTAAGTCTCTGAGTGAAGTTAAGGTTCCAGAAGGATACTCATCTGATATCAGAAGACTTGTTTCTATGAAAGACCTCAAGTTGAAGAATTTGAAGACACATGATTGCCATGTTATAATGGAACATTTTCTACCGATAGGTATACGTTCTATTTTGCCAGAAAAAGTAAGAAGTGCCATAACTAAATTGTGTTTTTTCTTTAGGTCAATTTGTAGTAAGGTGATCGATCCCGAGATCTTACCAACACTACAAAAAGAGATTGTAATTACCTTGTGTGAGCTTGAAATGTATTTTCCTCCGTCTTTTTTTGACATAATGGTTCATTTAGTTGTTCATCTTGTGAAAGAGACACAGTTGTGTGGACCAGCTTATATGAGATGGATGTACCCTGCTGAACGGTATATGAAAATATTAAAAGGGTACGTGAAATCCCGAAGTCGACCAGAGGGTTGTATTGTTGAACGATACATTGTTGAAGAAGCTGTTGAGTTTTGTACTGAATGTTTGTCTAACGTTCAATCGATTGGACTCCCCAGAGCTCAGATTTTTGACAAAATGGAAGGTAAAAAATTAATTGGGAATAAAATTGTGACAATATCAAGGGATGAACGGGATCAAGTTCATTTGTATGTTCTGCACAATAATAATGAGGTTGAGCCATATGTTGAAATGCACAAGGATGTACTCCGAAGGTTAAATCCGAACAGAAATGAAAATTGGATAGTTATAGAGCACAATCAAAGTTTCATACAATGGTTGAAGGATCATATTTATTTGAAGCGCTCTTCAGATCCTTCTTTGGTAACAGAAAGGTTGAGATGTTTGGCATATGGTCCAAGTTTGCATGTGTTTTCTCATAGCGCATATTCAATTAATGGATACACATTTTATACCAAAGAACAAGATGATAAGAGTACTATGCAAAATAGTGGTGTCACCGTGCTAGCTGAAGCAATGCATATATCAAGTATGAAGGACTTAAACCCCAAATATGCAAATTTGTCATATTTTGGAGTTATTGAGCACATTTGGGTGTTTGATTACGAGAAGTTTCAGATTCCCATCTTTGGTTGCAAGTGGGTGAATAGTAGTGGCATACGAATGGATAAGTCTGGATTTTTGCAAGTTGATCTTACTAGGGTGGGGTACAAAGATGAACCTTTTATTCTAGCATCTCAAGCTAAACAAGTGTTCTATGTGAATGACCCGAAGAGTACAAAATGGTCTATAGTGCTTTTCTCTAACAAAGTGACTGATGATAGCGGTGTCGATCAATGTGATATTGATGTTGAGAATGAGTCATGCATTAGACGGAATGAGTTGAATAGAAATGATGAAGTTGAGGATCTTATACCGGATGAGTCATATATAAGAAACGATCATAATGAGGGAATTTGGATCAATTCATCCGTACGCATTGCTAAGAAACAAGTGATTAATATTCCAACAAAGAAAAGAAAGAGATGTTAGTGACTTAGGTAAATTATCCATGGTTTCTTTATTTTTTTTTCAATTGTTTTGATTATAAGTTATATGTGATAATGCATGATTTCATTATATTTTTGTTTTCAATTGCTTTGATTATAAGTTATATCTGATAATGCATGATTTCTTTATTTTTTTGTTTTCAATTGCTTTGATTATAAGTTATATCTGATAATGCATGATTTCGTTATATTTTTGTTTTCAATTGCTTTGATTATAAGTTATATCTGATAATGCATGATTTCTTTATTTTTTGTTTTCAATTGCTTTGATTATAAGTTATATTTGATATTTGATGGTTTCCTTGGTTTATTACAGGTTAGACATGGCTGATGACCAACATGAGGAAGTTAGTAAAAAAGTATCCGCGGAAGAAGAAATTCGAAGAGGCATCACAGTAATGAGAAGGGTGGTCCAAGGAAGATCTCGAGGCATCATACTAGATGTCTATTGGAACAACCAGGGACAGCTTATAGAACCTAATGGGCATACCTTAACTAGTTTTATCGGTGCACTAGTAAGGAATGAAATTCCCATTACATGTGATGATTGGAGAAACAAAGAGCTGAATGAGTCCAAAGAAAAAATTTGGAGTGAGATAAAGGTACAATCATTTGGCCCTTAATTATACGGTATCAATTATGTTTTTTCAATTACCGATACTAACTATCAATCTGTATGTTTTTCTTAGCGATGTTTTAACATCGAAGAAGAAAGAAGAGGTTTTTGTATGAAATTGGCCGGAAAGCTTCTAAGAGGGTTTCGGACATTTTTATCATCCAAGTTCCTTAAGGATGCAGATGATAATTTTGTGGATGCGGAGCTTCCTAAAAAATATGAAAGTTTGATATCGGCTGAAGAATGGGAAGCTTTCAAATCCAAAAGACAAGACCCGGTTTTTCAAAGAATAAGTGCTACAAATCGGGAAAGAGCATCAAGTCCCGCATATCCGTACCGAAAAGGACGTGTCGGATATGGACGCTTAGAACAATCCATGGTAAGTATTTATAAATTGCGATAACAAATTTGTTCATCATATATTAGTTTTATCTGATCAAATTGTATGACTTAATGTGTAGCTGCAGAAGGAGGAAAGTTCAGAAACATCTCTTCCTGCACATGTTTTGTGGAAGGAAGCCCGTGTGGGCAAATCTGGAGTTCCTCAAGAAGAAGTTTTACACGTATACCAGAAATGTGTAAGTATAACATTTTTTCATTAATTGAATAACATTTTTATACACAAATATTTGACAAGTATACGGTATTCATCTGATTTTTCAGGAGGAGCTATCTCAGTCTTTATCTCCCGATGATACTAAGGGCATACTTAGTCGGGCATTAGATGTCCCTGAGTATTCTCGTTGGGTGAGGGGTAAGGGATTTGGAGTCACTCCGACCTCCCTGAGTATTAAAAAAGGAAAGGCTCCTAGTAATCGGGAGCTTCATGCAAGATTGGAAGCCATGCAAGCTGAGCTTGATGCATTGAGGAGAGAAAGAGAGGCTAGCGCCTCAACAGTATACAGAGATGCTTCGGACAAAAACAGTATCAACTGTACCTTTCAGCCAAACATTCCAGAGGTAATTATATATAATTGTCTTAAATTGAACTATTTGCTTAAATTATGTATTTGACATATATACACATTAACGATTTCTTGTTATTATTGGTTTTAGGGCATTTCCCATTGTCAGCTGTATTTGTCGTCACCATACTATCGGATGGTTGGCAAGGGAAAAGTGCATAACGTTAGCGGAGTATTACTCCACACTAGAGAGCTCCCTGCTGGATGTTTGAAGGTATCAGTTGATATTGCAGTTGAGCCGAATGCAACATTACCATATCCTAGCGATGATTCGGATGCAACAACGGTGCACGAAGCAGTAGGTTCGTTTGTTGCATGGCCGACAAACCTCATATGCGTAGGATATGAGGCATGCTTAAAACTTATGTTAACTTTAATGTGTATATTCAAAGTTTAAAATTTATGCTTAAAATTTTACTTACATATTTTCCTTGGTTATGTTAAATAGACTCCCACAAAATCCAAATCAAAAGATAATGCGATTCCACGGCATACCGAGTCCACGGTTTCAAGAAAAGAGGTAATATACAATTATATCACATATATTCATGGAAGTTGTTACATTCTTAATTTGATCTAACTATTTATATGACATGTAGCTTCAAGAAAATGAGGTTAGCAATGCCTCCGCACAACAAAAAAAGGAGGTTAGCAACGCCTCCGCACGGGTAAAAAGTTCTGGTGCTAAGAAGACCGTAGCTAGGAAAAAACCTACCACCAAGTATAGGTCGTGCCTCAGGACATTTCTAGAGATGACCGATATACCGACCGGAGGTGTTCGGACTGTACATATGGAGGTAGGGATTTTCGGCTTTGATTACGACCAAATGATTGGTAATGAAGACTTCATGCAAGTTTTTAGTCATGAAGAAATCGGCGTCACCGTTGTCAATACATATATTAGGTAAATCCGGTCTACATTGTTTTATTAATTAAACAACTTATGTTAATGATGTTTACTTTATGTTAATCCGGTTTACTTTATGTTTCAAAAGAGGTGTTAATGATGTTTTTATATTAGGTTTTTGTATGACAAATTGATGCGCCCCAATGGTTTGGACGTGTCATTCGGATTCTTAGCACCCGCGACCGTCAACTTAGGTTTAATCTTAAGTAGACCGGATACCGTGACGGAGTACGTTCTTCGGATCCTCATGGACAATAAAGATGCGGAGAAGTTGTTTTTTATACCGTTTAATATCGGGTTAGCATTTCATTCTAAATTCATCTATTATAATTATTTTCCAAGTTACCATCTAACATTTGCCTAATCATTACAGTGGACATTGGTTGTTGCTCGCAATCAATCCTATCCGAGAAATTGTGTATTATCTTGACTCGTTAGGAAATGATTGGACAACATACCCAGATATGAAGGTCCTAATTGACACGTAAGTGAGAATGTTCAAAATTTTTCCTAGTTTATGTGAATTGTTCTAATTGCTTCATTTTTATTTTATTAGCGTCCTACAAGCTTTTCGGGCCCAACGAGATATCCAACCCTCAAGGAGGGGCGCCAACTCCATTACATGGATTAAAGTGGCGGTATATTTTTAATTACCACATTTTTTATTATATTAGTGATGACACTTGATAAAACTTAGGATTTATAATCCATATTTTTTTTTTCATATGTAGTGTCCTCAACAACGTAATCAAATAGATTGCGGGTATTTCATGTTGAGGTTTATGCGAGATACTCTTGCTTTGGGCCGATTAATGATTCCCACCGATGTATGTATTTCTAACTTATGAGTTATTTTTATATTTACACATATCTCATATAATTAAATAGTTGGAATTAATTCAAAATATGTTATATTATTATGTAGTACTTTGAGGAATTCAAGTGTGCATTTTATACAAAGGATCAAGTGGACGAAATCAAAGAGGAGTGGTGTCAATTCATGATAGAGCTCAATGTTTTGTTCATAAATTTGTGTAATTAATGTGTACATTTGTAGTATATGTAATGACTTGTAAATGTGTACATAAATTTGTATATATTTTGATACATTTAAGGCAAAATTGGTTTGAATTGGTATATATATATATTTGTTAGCCAAAAATTGGTAGAAAAAAAGCCAAAATGGCATATATAAAATGTGATAATTGTCTGTCAAAATCTGGTTGAAAACAGGTAGAAATTTTGGTTTATAAACCTGGAAAAAATGTGGTTTAAAACAAAAGCTTCAAAAATTTTTGTATACCTTAGACAGCGCTTTTGTAAAAAGCGCTGTCTAAGGGGGGGATTAGAAAGCGCTGTCTAAGGGGGGGGGGGGGGGGCTTAGACAGCGCTTTTTGAAAAGCGCTGTCTAAGGTATACCTAAAAAAATTAAAATAGGAGGGTCTTAGAAAGCGCTTTTGGCCAAAGCGCTGTCTAAGGGGGTGGGGCTTAGACAACGCTTTTCAAAAGCGCTGTCTAAGGTATACCTAAAAAATTTAAAATAAGAGGGTCTTATAAAGCGTTTTTGGCCAAAGCGCTGTCTAGGGGGGGGGGCTTAGACAGCGCTTTTAAGATTTAAAAAAGCGCTGTCTAAACCTTTAGCAGCGGAGGTTTAGACAGCGCTTTAAAGCGCTGTCTAAGGCTAAAAAAAGCGTTGTCTAAGGTCTTGTTTGTTGTAGTGAGAGTCTTAGATTCAATTAAGGTATCATTCCCTTGTTTGGAATATCTTAATTCTGTCATATAAGATGCTGCTTCGACTCGATACAGAGAATCTCATTTTTACTGTTTGAGATACTGCTTCATCAATATGAAGAGTCTCATTTCAGATTTTTTAGAGATACTGCTCTAATATCCTCGGAGAGTCTTAAATTCAATTAAGGTATTTTTCCCTTGCTGGAATATCTTAATTCTATCATATAAGATGTTGTTTCGACCCGATACAGAGAATCTCATTCTTACTGTTTGAGATGCTGCTTCATCAATATGAAGAGTCTCATTTCAGATTTTTTTAGAGATATTGCTCTAGTATCCTCGGAGAGTCTTAGATTCAATTAAGGTATTTTTCCCTTGCTGAAATATCTTAATTCTATCATATAAGATGTTGTTTCCACTTGATATAGAGAATCTCACTTTTACTATTTGAGATGCTGCTTCATCAAAACGAAGAGTCTCATTTCAGATTTTTTTTAGAGATACTGCTCTAATATCCTCGAAGAGTCTTAGATTCAATTAAGGTATCTTTCCCTTGTTGGAATATTTTAATTCTATCATATAAGATGCTGCTTCGACTTGATACAGAGAATCTCATTTTTACTGTTTGAGATACTGCTTCATCAATATGAAGAGGCTCATTTCAGATTTTTTAGAGGTACTGCTCATAGTATCCTCGGAGAGTCTTAGATTCAATTAAGGTATCATTCCCCTTGTTCGGAATATCTTAATTCTATCATATAAGATGCTGCTTCGACTCGATACAGAGAATCTCATTTTTACTGTTTGAGATACTGCTTCATCAATATAAAGAGTCTCATCTCAGATTTTTTAGAGGTACTGCTCTAAGTATCCTCGGAGAGTCTTAGATTCAATTAAGGTATCTTTACCTTGTTGGAGTATCTTAATTCTATCATATAAGACGCTGCTTCGACTCGATATAGAGAATCTCATTTTTACTATTTGAGATGCTGCTTCATCAATATGAAGAGTCTCATTTCAGATTTTTTTAGAGATACTGCTCTAATATCCTCGGAGAGTCTTAGATTCAATTAAGGTATCTTTCCCTTGCTGGAACATCTTAATTCTATCATATAAGATGCTGCTTCGGCTCGATACAGATAATCTCACTTTTACTGTTGAGATGCTGCTTCATCAATATGAAGAGTCTCATGCCAGATTTTCTTTATATTGCTCTAGCATCCTAAAAAACCTTGAGATTTAGCTAGGGATGTCATTCCATTACTAACATATCTCGACTATGACGTCCAAGATACTGTTCTGACGACTCCCAGAAAGTCTTGGCTGTTCCATTTTACTTTAGGATAACGTCTCTCACTATTTCTCACTACATTTTCTTCCTATATTTTCTTCCTTGCATTTCCAAGGACAAAATTTGGGTCTTTTCGTATTTAATTACCTTCCACTACGAATGTACGAAGACTATTGTCATTCTTACCTTCTAGTTCAAGATAATGAAATAGGGGCAGCTGTCATACCCCAATTTTGTCCGGGCATATTTAAATTTTTGTAAAATCGATTTCATTTTTAATTTGCATCATATGCACAGCATGACATGCATTCCATCATGAATAATAACTAAAATATCAGTCAGAATAAATTTATTGAAAATACAGACAAATCGGTTGAATCATTTCCTCAAGTACTAACAAAATCAGCGGATAAAAAGTTTCGAAATTAAAATTGCAGACGCCAGTATTATTAATCTACGATTCATGTAGTTTAACCTGGTGTGCTCGTTGTATTTTCCAGCAGCTGTTTCAGTTGCGTTTTGACTCGCCTGAGCCTTTTAACCGATGCAAACTTATTTCAGTATTTGATAAAACGCTGTATTTTTTCAATAAGTATATTTTGCATTAATCATTTTCATGCATCCGATTTAATTTTTTGAGCAAATTTTTGCCCGACTTTTATTCATTTTTAGTCGTTTTAATTTTGTTCTTTCGTCAAAATAGTCAGATTGAATAAATAAAATTTTCCATGTTATTATTTTAATTTTATCATGATTATTTAAAAAGTTGTGAATCTTATTTGATTCAATTGATTTAAATTATTTTAAAACGATTAAATCATATAAAAACAATATTATAGGCATTTTAATTTATTTAAAAAGATGTGTTTCTTTGTGAGCTTCTTTGATTCAATCTGAATCGTTGATTCAAATTAATCAAAGGCCCATGTTAGCAATCCATACTCATTTCTAATATCCAATCATAAAATAGAAATTTAAATAAATAGTTAAATAGAAAATTAGAAAATATTAAAAAAAAATATCTCTTTCAATCCAATTGCCAGGTGCCACGTGGGAATCTTATCTTCTTGTGAGTGGTACATGGCTGGCAAGTGGTCCTCTCACTCCACACTCCTCTCCAACGGTAACAAAGAAAAAAAGAAAGAAATAAAAACCCACAATACTCTCTCTCACAGGACACACGTTATCCCTCTCTTTTCTCTCACACTCTCTCCACATCACTACCCACACAACAGACTACTCTCCAAAAAAAGAACACTCTCTGGGCGGACAAAAAGAAACAGAGAATCCATTCTAAAAGAATTCATTTTTTTGGAAAGGCTTTACTGTTCACCGTCTTCATCTTCTCCGCCATTTTCTATCGCCACCCATACAAAGCATCCACCGGCACTCCTCCTTCCAATCACCACGCACCTCCGACTACAAATACAACCCCACACCAACATCTCATTTATGATTTCTGTCACCAAAAACCCTCCCCGTCCGGCGACGCTTCAATCACAAAGAGATCCACCACCGCTTAGAATAACTCACCGCCGTGTCCTAACCACCTTCCAACAAACCAACGACCTCCGTCGTACAAAACAACAAAACATTTCAGATCCGGTCATAAATCTTCAAGCTTGCCGCGAGATCAAGAGTCGCACAACAACTCCAAGCTCATCACACTTTCGACGCCTACAACCGTTTAACATTACGGTAACAATTTGTGCGGTGTTTTCCTTGATATCATATTGATTTTCATAGTCATTACTTTAATTTCGTTTCGATTGCGACATATTTATGCTTAATTTTGCTTGCTATTCGAATGTTGTAAATCATGTTAAATTTATAGTTGTGGTATTTATCCGCTATTTCGTCTTGATTGCCTATATAGTCGGTTTGAGTACGACTTTGGTTGCACTGTTATTTTACTAATTTCAGATTATGTTTGGGTTTGTGAGTCACTGTACCAAGTGGCTGCTGCCAGCGACACTACGATGACTTTGCTTTTATTGTTTAAAGTTATCATAATTTATGAGCATTGCCCATAGTGACCCTACTGCTATTTATTTTAATCATGTTCAGTTTATTTGCTTTTTGGTAAGTGTTCTTTTTTTTTTCTCTCTCTCTCTCTGTTATAAGTAAAGCATTGGTTTACTATAACGTTCAAGATGTGTATGCTTGTTGTCCTCTATGCAGCTGCGCAAACCATACAGTGATTAAATAGGCATATTAAATTCCATATTGATTTATATTGAAGCCGGTTAGTGTTAGCTATGGCAGGTTTATGGCGTGTTTAAATGCCGTTAATTCCTTGTTGTCTTGTTAAAATGTTGACATCACTTTCCATAGTGCCACTTTGTTGGGAGGTTACGTACATGGGAGTTTGACTCTTAATAGCTCTTTTCATGGGTTTTTCTACTTATTATGATATATTATTGTGATGAAAGTAATTTTGTTGAGTGTGTTGGGATTGGATTAAAATTGTGTGCATTTGGAAAATTGGTATAATATATGTTATAATTGGTCGTTGTCATGCCGTTGGATTTTCATTGCATTTAAAATCAATTTCTTTTATCCACGGATTCGGTAAATTCATGCTGATATGCCGCCCAAAGTACAATACATCAATAGGATATTTTTCACCGCGTTTGGATTTCGCGAATAACATTAATACTTGTTATCTCGCACAAACCGGTTTGAGCACACCGATTCAATTAGTCAAATAAACATTGTCACTTATCTTTCATTTTTTAATAGTTAATTAAATTGAACTTTTGTTTGATTAATTCATCTTAATTAATTAATTTTAATTAACTTAATTATTTAGGGATAATTAAATAATTTTGATAATTAATCTTAATTAATTCAATTAATCGACTTAACCAAATTTTGATAAATTAATCTATTTTTTCATTATCATTTCATAATACAAACTCAATTCCATTCCATTTCCAAACCATCAAAATCGCACAATTCTCGATTCAATATCGAGACCATTCCCATGCCCTTGTAATTCAATTGCTTTTAGCGTCGCCATCAACCTCACATAGCTTACTCTTGGGCTTTCTTACAATGAGATATCCCCATTCATAACAAATGTACCCCTCTCCCATAAAGTGTATAATATTTATTTCTTTATTTCTTTAGTCACCTGTTAATACAAGAATTAAAACGAACATCCGATAACCATTTCAAAATAAGATCAAAAGCTCGATCCAACGTCGAGTAATCATTTTCAAAACTTAACAGAACCAGCACGCATTCATCCATCCTCTTGTAAGTCGATTGCCTCAGGCATCGCCATCTACCTGTAAGTCGATTTCCTCCGGCATCGCCATCTACCCTTATCCGTAACTCCTCTCCGCACTCCATCCGTCGACTCTTGTTCTGTTTAGGTAGCACCCATTAGGTAGAACCCTTTGTACGATAACATGGGTAGAATTCCCTTATTCTTTGCATGTTAACATTAGGTAGATGTTCCCCTTTATAAATCCTAACACATAGGTCCATATTGCATGACAACTCTAGAGTAGAGCTTCCCCACTTTTAGACCTTCCGTGCGTCTCCGATCTTGTGGCATGTCAGTCCGTTCTATTGCAAAGAGGTAACTGCCTAAGACTCGATTCAGCGAGCTGCGACACCTACTGCTAGGACGTGAACACGTTGCCCACTTTCCTTTGGCACAGCTGGTGTCCCCTTTTGTAAGTCCATGTTCAAATGGCAATCCTTAACCCCTAGTTTAGTCGAACTACGACAACTCTGATTCTCATGTTCAGATGAGATACGTAGGCACGAGATGCGATGTCTTGCCAAGTTTGACTGACGACAAACAACTAATCCTTGCTTGTTTTCGCCCTTGCTGCGATTCTTTTCTCTCACCCTCGTTGCGATCGAGACCATCCCTTTCCCTTGCCCTAATTGCAATCGAGACCCTTGTTCCCGTAGTTAGCCGAACTACGTTTTGCTCTGATTCACATTCCAGATGAGATACGTAGGCATAAGATGCGACGTCTTACCGAGCACACTTCTCTTTAACCCATAGGTAGCCGAGCTACGAAGACTCTGATTCTCATACTCAGATGAGATACGTAGGCAGTGGATGCGACATCCTTGCGAGTCATTTTCTTTTAACCTTCCTTTTAGTAAATAGTACTTTAGATATACCTACACCCTTTAGACTAGAACAACACTTATGAAAAGGGCTCCCTAGAAGTACCTAGGATGTTTTGGGTGCTTAAAACCTTCCCATTGCATAACCAACCCCCTTACCCAGATCTCTGACATTTTTACTAGTTTTTGATTCGATAAAACTTTTAGGTTTTTGTTCGCTTTCTAACTATTCCTTTGGATAAATAGAAGTGTGGTGGCGACTCGACTTGTATGGTTTGCCTTGGATTTAGTCAATATCTCTAATGGTAACGAATACCCCGCTACAGAAAAGTGGAGACTTCACTGGGGAATATCATTTGCCTAGTGGGTTTTGCCTACTTTTCATATTTGTTGTATTGTATGGTATATTTCTTTGTGACACATTTTTGTGCAATTTGGGATTACTGTATTGTATGTAATGATTGAATTGTTTGAATATTAATTCCTTGTATGCTTGGTGATCTTTGTGAGATGAGTTCTATACCCGAACTCGAGTGCACTTAGGATAGGAGAATGGCATAGTCTTGTTGACTTGTGTGGAGTTATTCCTTAGCAAGTTGACTTGCAAGCCCATTCACTTGGTGGAGGTTATGTTGGGATCAATAATGTCACACGAGTAGTCGTGGTTAGGCATTACTCTTTCCAATATATGCCTTAGAAGCCAAGGACCTTAGTTTACCACGCCCATCTTGGCCTATTTTTAGGACGTAGTGTGAAGATCGTTCAAGTGTAAGATTTGATACGATTGTTACGTGATACTACACTCATAAGAGTCTCTCTTGAGAATATTTTTGGAATACGAGTAGTCGTTTATCCGATAATATCCGAAAGATGGGATGATGACTATGGGAACCTCTTGGAGAACATAATTGTCAGGTTTAACCATAGTACACTCCCTTTGGGTGGTTCTTAACCAAGACTCCATGCTCGCGACTCGCAACAAACCCTTGATTCGTGGGTGATCCGTTCTTGTGTATCCTTAATATCAATGGAACTTGGGTGTTGATAAGGTGTAAACCATAATCCACCAAAATGGATGATTGATATTAAGGATGACTTTATCCATCCCATGACCTTTGTATGGTGTGATTTGCTTGATCCTTGAGTGTGATTGTTGCATCCATGCATTCATGCATTCATACACATCCATATCATCAACAATGAGAAAACGTTCAAGGAACTTAAGAGGTCTATTTGCAAATTTTCAGACATGGATAAGCAAAGAAGGAATACGAAGAAGTACAGTTTCAGACAACCCGGCTTGAAAGAGTTAAGGAGTTTGACATCCTATGTATTAGATCCCTTGGAATTCAAGGCTCGTCATGGGAAGCTTCTGTCTATTCTGGCTACTCAAGTGGATGAAGGTCTAATGAGTGTGTTGGTGCAGTTCTATGATCCCTTGTACCGTTGCTTCACTTTTCCGGATTTCCAGCTTTTGCCCACGCTTGAAGAGTATGCCTATCTTGTGGGCATACCTATCCTAGACCAGTTGCCGTTCAGTGGCTTGGAGAGAGTTCCTTCTTCTCAAGAGATTGCTAATCTGTTGCGTATAGATGAATCTATTATTGGTGCTCATATGACTACCAAAGGTGGAATTCAAGGTCTCCCGTCTGATTTCCTCATTGATCAAGCTACTATGTTTGGGAAGGCCATGAGTGAGGACGCCTTTGAGGCCATGTTTGTACTTCTCATCTATGGGCTAGTGTTATTCCCCAACATCGACAAGTTTGTGGATGTGAATGCCATTAGGATTTTCTCTACTCTTAATCCCGTTCCTACTCTGTTGGGTGACACTTATTTCTCTTTGCATATGAGGAATGCAAAGGGCGGTGGTACCATTGTATGTTGTTTGCCTCTGTTGTATAAGTGGTTTATTTCGCACTTGCCTCAGACGCTCGCCTTCAAGGAGAACAAAGGATGTCTACGGTGGTCCACGAGACTTATGTCTCTCACTAATGATGATATCTTTTGGTATAACTGTGTATATGATGGTGTGTAGATTATCGACTCTTGTGGTGAATTCTCCAATGTACCTCTTCTTGGTACATGCGGTGGAATTAACTACAACCCTATTTTGGCACGTCGTCAGCTTGGGTTCCACCTAAAGGATAAACCCAATAACATTATGTTAGAGGGTGTGTTCTTTCAGGAGGGTAAAGATCCCCAAGGCTTGAAGGGCAGGATGGTCCGCGCTTGGCGCAAGATCCATAAGAAAGGAAGGAAGGAGCTAGGTCCGAAGAACTGTATCGCTTTGGAACCCTATAGCTATTGGGTTAGGAGGAGAGCTTCCGAGTACCTCATGCCTCATGAGTATCCAAGACCCACACCTTTGGTTGTGGCTGGGCCTTCAACCCTCCCTAGCCAAGGAGTAGAGGAGTTGAGAGACGAAGACCCTTCGCGTGTTTGGATCCGTGAACGAGAGAAGTTGCTTCAGTAGATCAGAGAGAAGGATGCTTTGATAGAGTTCCTTGAGCACCAGGTTATTGATGATCCTGATGACGCATTGACTTCTCTACTTCCTCAGTCTTCCAAGTTTAGGAAGAGGAAGTATGATCGACTCGCCAAAGAGAAGGCAGATATGGAGGCAGCCTATGAGAGGGAGGTGAAGAGGCTTCGTGTAGCTTATCTTCCGGTCTCGAGGGCTTTGTACGATTGCTTCTAGGGATCCATAGGATGTTCATTTTCCTTCTCTCTTGTATTGTATTTGGTTACCAAGACTATACTTCTTTGGCATATAAACATTTCCAAATATTAATTGACGTGATATTTCCGTATGTGATAAACGTTTAATATTTCCAAAATTTGCAAATAAGACTCTAAAGTTCCTCTGATATAAAAATTAAATCATAAGCATTGCATGCATCATGTTTATCTATTCCTAGGGGTTTATATCTTCTTCTTGATTCTAGTCGGGGTTTTCTTACACTGTTTATTTAATGTGAGACTGGAATCAAGGGGTAGAATACCCTTTGAAATTGATAAACATGTCATTGCATTTGCATATTCATTAGCATGTCTTGCATAACAGGTACCACCACAGTGTTCTCATCTTGTTTGGTATTCCATTATTAGGATAGCTGACTCAGGCTTTCACCGATACGGTACCCGAAGGAATCAACAAAGAGCAATGGAAGGTTTACAAGCAGAGCTCGCTGAGATGAGGATTCGCATGAATCAGTTCATGGAAGTGGTCCAAGGAGTGGCTCAGGGACAACAGGAGCTTAGATTGTTGGTACATAGGAATCCCCCTACTACTCAACCGGAGGTTGTGGCTGATCCTCCAGCTGGAGAGGCTAATAGACCCAATGGACCAGGGCCTATCCCGATCCCACATGTCAACCTTGATCAACAACCCATCCATGATGATCAGGAGGATCAGTTCCCCCTGCTTCAGGAGGACTTTGGCATGGGCCATGGTATGGACCCTATGTTTCGAAGACTGGAAGAGAGGTTGAAAGTTGTGGAAGGGAAGAATGCTCTTGGTGTGGATGTTGCTGACTTGGGGCTGGTCCCGGGTGTGAGATTTCCACCAAAGTTCAGAGTCCGCGTTTTTGATAAGTACAATGGCAACTCTTGCCCGAAGACTCGTGTACAAGCTTACTTCCGCAAGATGATCGAGTATTCTGATGATGAGAAGCTGCTCATGTACTTCTTCCAGGACAGTCTAGCTGGGGCATCCTTGGAGTGGTATATGAGGCTAAACAGAGCCCATATTCGTTGCTGGAGAGACTTGGTTGAGGCCTTTGTGAAGCAATATCAGTACAATACGGATATGACACCTGACAGGACTCAGCTCCAGAATCTGTCTCTCAAGAGCAACGAGTGCTTCAAAGAGTATGCTCAACGCTAGAGAGAGTTGGCTTTCCAGGTTCAGCCTCCGATGTTGGAAAAAGAGATGGCCAACATGTTTATGAACACACTGCCTGGGTCTTACTTGGAGCGTCTGGTGGGTTGCAACGCCTCCAATTTTGCTGATGTGGTCTCTACCGGTGAGAGAGTGAAGAACTACTTGAAGACGTGTAAGATCCAAGATGGAGTTGGATCATCCTCAGGGACGAAGAAGCCATTTATAGGAGGGCAGAAGAGGAGAGAAGGGGATGCAAATGCCATATCTTCTTATCAGAACAGGGGTAACCGGAGGAATAACTTTCAGAATTACCATCAACAACCTTATGTTGCAGTTGTGACCATTCCGGCTGCTGCACCAGTGCAACAACAACAACCTCAGCGTCAACAAAATCAATACCAACAACAACAGGGTAACAGACCTGCTTATCAACACAGACAGAGGATGATGGATAGGCGCTTCGACAATCTTCCGATGTCGTACGCCCAATTGCTTCCCAACCTTCAATAGTTGCAACTTGTGCAGTTACGCACTTTGGATCCTCCTGTTGGCAGGCTTCCAGTGGGTTATGACGCCAATGCTAGGTGTAATTTCCACTCTGGGGCACCTGGCCACACTATTGAGAACTACAAAGCTTTTAAGCACGTAGTTCAGGACCTTATTGATTTAAAGGCCATTGGTTGTCTGAGATATTAACTGTTTAAGCTTTTGTACAGGTACATTAGTTGCTTGCTTTTAGCTCTTGCTTGAGCTTTGGATTGTGGTTGACACACCACTTAGGTAGCTTTATTCTTACTCCATGTAGTCTGGAAGTCCTGTCACCTTTTTGGCAGGCATTTTGGCTGATGTCCTCCTTAAGAGGCTCTGTTTATGATTGTTTACATTTGCGCCAAAGACCTCTAAATGAGGCGTGTTACTTGATAAGTCCTCCTAAGTGAAGAGGCAATTGACGGATAAAAGGGATTAGCAATCAATCCCCCGTTATTCAGTGAGTCGTTCATTATGCTCGCACTACGTGCTGATGCTTTTGAACAAATACCCAAGATCTTTGTCCAGTGTCTGTCAAGTGGAATAGGATCCCACATTCTGGATCCCCACGCTTTCTTTGTCATAAGCTCACCCAGGCCAGGGTTAAGAGCATGAGGTCTCATCCTCATTTCCATTTTGATCAGCTTCACCCTAACTCTCAATGTTAGTGGTTAAGAGCTACAAACTACCCTTGTACAGTTTGGCTTGTTTGTCGAGGTTGATATGACCCCTCTTGACTAAAGCCCACCCATTTGATTGAGCCTCTTGTATGTATATAGAGTGTGATGCATTGTTTGCTTGATTGCTTTCATGTTTGCTTTTGACATTTGTTTGTTGTTAGGAGTCAGATCTAAGTCCATTTATTGGCATTCTGTTTCCTGTTTTTGTTTGGAGTCGGATCTAAGTCCATATATTGGCATTCTGTTTCCTTTTGTGGTTGGAGTTAGATGTAAGTCCATCTATTGGCATTCTGTTTCCTGTTTTATTTGTGGTTCTCTTATGAGACTTGCTTTTGCCTTGCTTTTGCTCATTCCAAAGGAACTTACTTGGATCATCTCTATGATCTCGAGAAAGGAACTCCTAGTGTGGTTTCATTCCTTAACCCTCACCATTTTGCTAACCTTCTCCATCCCTAACCCAAAACAAAAAAACTTTGTGCAAACATTTGACTTGTTTTCAACATTAGAAACCTAAGCCTCATGCTTTTGATTTTCAAACTTTCTTTTCATAACACTCATTTTGAATTGAATCTTTAAGTCAACTTTGACCATTTTTGTACATACTTCTAATTGGTTAATGCAACCCATTCAAATGTCTCTTTTGTGGCTCCATGCCCACTTCTTAATCAAACTTTTCATAACCGTTAGCTATTAGGTTTGAGTTATCTTTGTGGTAGATATAATACTCACCTATGTCCTTAGTGATTGGACAATAAGTCTTCCATGCTTATTATAGGGTTAACCCCTCACTAGCATGTTGAAGCTATCCTCACATGGTGGACTTGTGGTTTTTCAGGTCGAGTTTTCTCCCTTTGATAACAAAAGACCTTAGGGCTTTTGGACCAATCAATCCACTCATTGTTTTGAAATCTTTTACCCGAACTACGGGGTTTTGATCCTTATCTTTCATGAGAGGGTACGTAGGCAATGGGTTCATCCATCCAAACACAAAATGTAAATAAACTTGTATATTCTTTCCTCATCTCTTCAATCATGTTTGCACAAAATAATTTCATAAACAATAACCTTTTGCAACAAGCGTGAAAAGGGCTCCCTAGGAGTACCTAGGATGTTGTGGGTGCCTAACACCTTCCCATGACATAACCAACCCTCTTACCCAGATCTTTGTCTTTTACTAGTTTTGTTTGTAAAACTTTTTAGGTTTTTGTTCGCTTTCTAACCATTCCTTTGGATAAATAGAAGTGCGGTGGCGACTCGACTTTGTATGATTTACCTTGGATTTAGTCAATATCTCCAATGGTAACGAATACACCGTGTAGCGGTGTATTCGTCGCTATATGATTTATTGATTAAACCATAAGCAAAGCATACAATGAATTCGAGTCGCCACCGCACTTTTATTTATCCAAAGGACTGGCTAAAAAGCGAACAAAAGCCTAAGAAGTTTTACGCGTAGAAAACTAATTAAAAGATCAGAGAGTCTGGGTAAGGTGTAAATTACGCAATGGGAAGGTGTTAGGCACCCACTACGTCCTAGGTACTCCTAGGGAGCCCTTTTCACACTTGTTGTATAAAATTGTTATTTGTTATGAAATATTTATTGTGCAAACATGATTGGGATGATGAGAAAAGAATATACAATTTTTATTGTTTTTGTGTTCGAACGGATGAACCCGTTGCCTACGTACCTTCCATCAAAGGTAAGGATCAAAACGCCGTAGTTCGGCTAAGAGATTTCCAAAAGGTTTGTGAGTTCAATTTTAAACAATAGCACTTGAGGCTTTTCATTATCAATGGGAGAAAACTCGACCAAGACCAACATCCACCATGCGAGGATAGCTTCGACGTACTAGAGGGGTTAACCCTGTTTTCAGTACGGAAGTCTTATAGTCGACTCACTAAGGATAGGGTGAGGTTTACATCAACCACAATGATAATTGAAACCTATGGCTAATGCATGAAAACTTAGCAGGAATGGACAAAGCCAAAACAATTGAATGGGTGAAGTTAATTGATTGTGATTATGAAAGTAGAGTCAAAGTATGATTAAGATTAGTTCAAAAGAAGTATTATGAAATGGAGTTTGAAGAAAAAAGTCAAGGACTTGGGTCCAGGTTTTTAATTTGAAAGCATGAAGATGTTTGCACAATATTTATCTCAATTTTTGAAAGTAGAGTGTGAAAAGGTTTAGGACAAAGAGGGATGAATGGATGAAGATGGAGTGTAAAATTTCCTAGAAGGTTCACTTCTTGAAATCATATAGAAGATGATTCAAGTGTGTCCTTTGGAATAGGTAGTGAGCGATAGAAAAATAAGCAAACAAATGATACCGGATGCCACTCAATGGTCTTACTCCAATCTCACAAACAAAAGCGGATACCGGATACCAATAGATGGATTTACACCAATCTCCTAAACAAAGAAACAAGGATATCGGAAGCCAATAGATGGACTTATTCCAATCTCCTAAAACAAAACGAAACTTGGATACCGGATGCCAATCTGTCTGGGCTTATCCCAATATCCAACATATGATCATAGGAAAGCAAATGCCAACTTGCAGGGACTTACAATTGCATCCTCACATACAACAAATGCAAATGCATCAAACAAAGAGAAAATGAGTGGCCAATGGTATGGTCTTATACTCACTTCCATATCATAGGAACAATGGCCAATGGATGGTCTTACAATCGTCCTCAATGGGCAAACAACAAAGATATGTCACAGAGACAAATGAAATGATCATGCACTAATGAGTAATTGATGATGATAAATGCACAAAGCATGCAAGCAGACATGTGTATATGAGGTAAGCAATCAATCAATTACAGTCATTCAGCACACACTATAACCAAACAATTAGGCTCACACAAAGGGTTAGGCATTGAAGCCAACTGGAATAGGGTTAATGGTGCTCTTAACCTTGCCATTGAGGGGCTAAGGTGAAGCAGATGAAAAGATATGAGGGGTGTGCCTCATTGCTCTTATCCCTGGCCAGGGAGAGCATTTGAATATCAGAAGGTGTGGAAGTTCAGAAAGTAGGAACTCTCTCCACAGATTATTGACTCGATAGATCTTGGGTTTTTACTCAACATGCATCAAACACAAGTAGTGTGAGCAATGTGAGTGACTCACAGAATAGTAGGAGATAGGTTGCATATCTCTTGGATTCTACCAATTGCCTTATTCAAAGGACTTTTTCCTGCTTGGGACAAAAGTAAACACACACAAGCATTGCCTCTTAAGGAGGACTTCAGACAGTTGCCTGGCCAAGTAACAGGCCAGGTCTTCCAGACTACATGAAGATAAGAAGTTATACCTCAATGCAAATTGCTATTAAGCAAAGCAAAGCAAGTTCTTAAAGAACTATAAGCAACTAAAGGTACCAAAATTGGAGCACAGTGATGATTCAGATGTTGTTTCGCTGTGATGTGTAGAAACAGATGCACTATGTTGTTTGTATTGATGAATGGTCGAAGAATTTTAGCTCAGCAATATTGATTCTAGCTCAAAACCAAATCTGCCATGGAAATGATTTGATGTAACAGTGGTAGATTTCTTGCTTACAGCTGGAAAAAGATGCTCACAAATGCTTCCAAGGTGATGGTAGGTGATGAAGCAAGGATAGCAGCACGAGTTCTTTGAAGTTTTTCAGCAGAAAATTCAAAATGAAGAAAAGAGGTTTTGAGAGCAAATGAGTTTTGGTCTGTTTGTGAATTTGTGGCTGCTAGGGTTTCTGCAGAAAATGTTCCATATATATTCTGTGTTTAGTTACTAAGTGTTTGGTTAGTGAGTGGTAATCACAATTTGCTAAAATGACATGTTTTGGAAATTTGCTAAAATCCATTCAAGTTGCATGGGGGTGCATGTGACTGCACGAAATTGGGCCCTAGACAACTTCCAAATGCAATTCCTGAACACTTTCAATTGGTAGAAATTGTTGGAATTGGTTATTTTGAAAGTCCATTTTTCCACCTCACTTATTTAATTCAAGTCAACTAAAAAAATGCCATTTTGATTGGAATATTTTTGGTGAATTGTGATGAAAGATTTGGATAGAGCACATCAAATATGACTTGTAGCAAAAAACCTCACTCAATTTGGCCAAATGGTTTGGAAGATATGGCCTTTTGAAGTTCAAAAATGTTTGAGAATGATTTGATCATAACTTGCCAACCATAAATGGGAATTGAGTGTTCTTGGACTTTTTGGAAATGGGAGAACAAGATCTTCAACTTTCATGTTGGGCAAAAATCCATTTGAATCTTGTATGATGATGTAATTTTGAGGATCAAGACTTTCCATTTTTGGCAAATTCCAATTACAGGTCAACTTTCTATTTTTGAAAATTTCTTGTCTGACTTTATTTTATTCACTGTGGATGTTTGACATGTTGTATGAGGCTTATATGGACATGAATGAGACCTCCCAGACCAATTCCCACCATCAAATCACTGACTAAATGGACAGTTGACCAAGGTTGACTTCAGTTGACTTTGCTAGGGTTTTGCTTGACTGAACCATGTTCTGATGAATTCCAAGCCCCTACTGTAACACCCTTCTAAAATACCCCAAAAGTTTAATTAAAATAGCAACATATAAATCAGAGTAATTATGCAGTTAAGGGTGTCACACAAACAACTTCACACCATTCACCATGATAACTGTCATGCTCTTTTATTAATTCAAAACATAAAGCATTTGCACAATACGCAGCGGATAGAGATTAAATCAATCATGCAAAACATGTAGCATATTACATGTAAACTGGTTCACAACCAACAATAAAACATTTAAAACATCCCATCCCGATGTTACATCTACCAGAGCATGACCCACTAAGGAACTACACTAGACTTCAAGCACTAGCTCCTACTCAATCACTGCTCGTTACCTGAAAAATAGTTGTAAGGGTGAGTTCCTCAATCAATATAATGAGCATTATAAAATATCATGTCATGTTAAGTAATTTAACACATTAATCACCCAAATCACATCACACATTCGGTAACGGCACATCAATTCAAATATCATACTCAATACCAATACCATTCATGCTCATACTCAATATCCACACAAACACACGTATAATATTGGAATACATCCATTCATATTATACGCCATACACATATTATGCAATGAGACTCCATGCATGCGGTACCGACTATTTGTGAACATATAGTTCACCTCACCGTCCAAATCCAGGCACGGCTACCAAGCCCACTAGTCCCACTCATTTGAGACCTAGTGACTCACTCACTAATTCCTCACCATGGGAATTAGCTACCACCCCAAGGGCCATGCTATGCACGCTAATTCACCTAGCATGCAAACATCAACAACAGTCCAAAATGACTAACTCACTAATTCCTCACCATGGGAATTAGCTACCACCATAAAGGCCACAATATGCATGCTAATCACCTAGCAATGCTAAATCATCAACCACAATTCAAGAATAGACATATGCTCACACTCTAAGCCATAAAACAGTCTATTCACAAATGCACACATAACTGATACATTCACAAGATCATGCATACCATCACACATCATCAATATTTTATCACATAAGCATATCAGATCATGCCAAAGAACAACCACAGTATTAGCACACTCTACTAATACCTATACTACTCAAAACAACGGGAAATGATCCCTAATATATCGTACATCAGCTAAATCACCTTACTCAGCTGAACAACCAAAAACTGCACAACAACAGCACAGAAAAATCACAATCCTGCCCATACGCGTACTGCCTAGTCCCATACGCGTATGGCCCATTTCTCAGCCAATCCCATACGCGTAACACCATCTCATACGCGTATGCTACGCGTATCACTTCCCCATACGCGTACCAACAGAGACCAAACTACGTTCAAAACATCATCTTCCTCATCCATACGCGTATTGCCTAGTGCCATACGCGTACCAGACCATCTCATACGCGTATTGCCTAGTGCCATACGCGTATGACCAGAAACCAGACTTCCAGATCTGCTATGGCTTTCTCTGCTACGAGATCTATCCAATTCAACCTTCCACAGTCCAATTTTACACCTTATTCGTTCATATCCTCTAACACAATTCATACCCTATTCGATTTCACAAAATCTAACATTATTACATCTAATTCCTACGAATTTCCTTCATTTATAATCCAATTTTTCGTTCATCCAATATTTCACAAATTTCATCATACATCATTCCAATCAGAGGTAAATCAATGGTTTATCACTACCCAGTACATATTATCCCATAATACCCATTAAACGATGATAAACCCCCCTTACCTGAGTTAATCCGACAAATCTTTAAGCTTCAAGCTCTTCCTCTCTTCAACCCTTGTTCTCTGGCTCTCTTTGCCCTTTTCCACTTTTCAGTCTCCTTTCCTTTTCACGTGAAAATAACCCTTTTACCAAATGGGACCTTTTCTAATTCCAACTTTTATTCCAATAATAATAATAAAATAATCCAATAATATTAATTCCAATTATTTAATTAAATTAATAAATATATTATTAACTTAAATTAAATAATTATCTTATTTTATCGGGGTGTTACAACTCTCCCCCACTAAAAGAGTTTTCGTCCTCGAAAACATACCTCAAGCGAATAACTCTGGATACGACTCCTTCATCTGGCTCTCAAGTTCCCAAGTCACATTGCCACCTGCTGGTCCTCCCCAAGCTACCTTTACCAAAGCAATCTCTTTACCCCGCAACTGCTTCAACTCTCGATCCTCGATCCTCATAGGTGATGTTTCAACAGTCAGGTTATCTCTCACCTGTACATCATCTACTTGGACTACATGCGACGGATCAGGAATGTACCTCCTCAGCTGAGACACATGAAAAACCTCATGCAAATTCGCAAGTGACGGCGGTAAAGCGATACGATAGGCTACTTCCCCTATCCTCTCCAAAATCTGATAAGGACCAATAAATCGAGGTGTCAACTTCTTCGACTTCAAAGCTCGACCAACCCCAGTTATCGGAGTAACACGAAGAAACACATGATCCCCCTCTTGAAACTCAAGTGACTTCCTTCTCTTGTCGTGATAACTCTTCTGACGACTCTGAGCAATCCTCATCTTCTCCTGAATCATCTTAATCTTTTCCGTAGTTTGTTGAACAATCTCCGGTCCAACTACAGCACTCTCACCGGACTCATACCAACATAAAGGTGTCCGACATCTCCTACCATACAAAGCTTCAAACGGTGCCATACCAATGCTCGAATGAAAACTATTGTTGTAGGTAAACTCAATCAAAGGTAAATAACAATCCCAAGCACCTCCCTTTTCCAAAACACAAGCCCTCAAAAGATCCTCTAGTGACTGAATCGTCCTCTCAGTCTGACCATTAGTTTGCGGATGATATGCAGAACTCAATCTCAGCTTAGTTCCCAAAGCCTTCTGCAAACCTTCCCAAAACTTCGATGTAAATCTAGGATCTCTGTCCGAAACAATACTCGACGGAATACCATGCAAACTTACAATCTTCTCAATATACAACTCAGCTAATCTCTCTAACGGATAATCCATTCTGATCGGAATGAAATGAGCCGATTTTGTCAATCTGTCAACAATCACCCAAATAGCTTCAAAATTCTTACTTGTCCTCGGTAAACCAGAAACAAAATCCATACTGATACTATCCCACTTCCACTCTGGAATAGCCAACGGTTGCATTATCCCAGATGGCTTCTGATGCTCAATCTTTGACTTCTGACAAGTCAAACAAGAATAAACAAAACTCGCAATTTCTCTTTTCATTCCCGGCCACCAAAATAACTTTTTCAAATCATGATACATCATCGTAGCCCCAGGATGAATACTCAAGCCACTACGATGTCCTTCCTCAAGAATACTCTTCTTAAGCTCGGTAACATCCGGAATACACACCCGATTACCAAATTTCAAAACACCATTCTCATCAACTCTGAATTCACCACCTTGACCTTGATTCACTAGAGTCAACTTATCAACCAAAAGCACATCGGATTTCTGACCCTCTCTAATCTCATCCAGAATACCACTCATTAACTTCAACATTCCCAGTTTAACACTATTGTGAGTACTCTCACACACCAAACTCAAGTCTCTAAACTGTTCAATTAAATCCAATTCCTTAACCATTAACATAGACATATGCAATGATTTCCGACTCAATGCATCAGCCACTACGTTTGCTTTACCCGGATGGTAATTCAAACCAAAGTCATAATCCTTCAGAAACTCTAACCATCTCCTCTGTCTCATATTCAGCTCTTTCTGATCAAACAAATACTTTAAACTTTTATGGTCACTGAAAACCTCAAATCTTGACCCGTACAAGTAATGCCTCCATAACTTCAGGACAAATACTACAGCTGCCAACTCTAAATCGTGTGTCGGATAGTTCCTCTCATGAACCCTCAGCTGTCTCGAAGCATAGGCTATAACCTGCTTATTCTGCATCAACACACCACCCAAACCCAACAATGAAGCATCACAGTAAACCTCAAATAATTCCGACGGACTTGGTAATATCAGAATAGGAGCAGTAGTCAACCTTCTCTTTAACTCTTGGAAACCTTCTTCACATTTTGAATCCCAAACAAACGCTTGCCCCTTTCTAGTCAACATCGTTAACGGTAACGCCAACTTAGAAAATCCCTCAATGAACTTCCTATAATATCCTGCAAGTCCAAGAAAACTCCTTATCTCAGAAACTGACTTCGGAGCTTCCCACTTTGATACCGCTTCTATCTTAGAAGGATCAACAGCAACACCACCTCTTGAAATCACATGACCAAGGAAACTAACCTCTTCTAACCAAAATTCACACTTTGACAGTTTAGCAAATAACTTCTTTTCGCGTAGAACTCCTAAAACCACTCTCAAATGTTCAGCATGCTCTTCATCAGATTTCGAATACACCAAAATATCGTCAATAAACACCACCACAAACTTGTCTAGGTACGGATGGAAAATCCTATTCATATACTCCATAAATACTCCAGGCGCATTAGTCACACCAAAAGGCATTACAGAATACTCATAATGTCCATACCTTGTTCTGAAAGCAGTCTTCTGAATATCCTCAGTCTTCACACGTATCTGATGATACCCAGATCTCAAATCTATTTTGCTGAACACACTCGCACCAACCAACTGATCCATCAAATCATCAATCCTCGGCAAAGGATACCGATTCTTGATCGTCACTTTATTCAGTTGCCTGTAGTCTACACACAACCTCATAGTACCTTCTTTCTTCTTAACCAATAACACTGGTGCACCCCACGGTGACACACTCGGACGAATAAATTTCTTATCCAACAGATCTTCCAACTGACTCTTCAATTTAGTTAACTCAACAGCAGACATACGGTACGGAGCCATCGACATCGGCCTAGTACCAGGTACCAAATCAATCGAGAACTCAACTTCACGCTCTGGCGGTAATTCATTCACTTCTTCCGGAAACACATCAGGAAAATCACACACCACAGCTAGATCGCAATTCACCAGTTTATCTTTAGCCTCCAAAGTCGCTAACAGCATAAACAACTCTGCCCCATCTGCTACTTCCTCATTCACCTGCCTTGCTGATAGAAACAAACTTTTTCCTTCCTCAATCTCAGGAAAGATCACAGTCTTATCAAAACAATTGATATAAACTCGGTTAAACACCAACCAGTTCATACCCAAGATAACATCAATCTGCACTAGTGGAAGACACACGAGGTCCATCCCAAAGTCTCTACCAAAAATACTCAAAGGACAATTCAAACAAATTGAAGTAGTAGTAACTGAACCCTTCGCAGGAGTATCAATCACCATACTCCCATGCATCTCAGATATCTCTAATTTGAGTTTCACAGCACAATCCAAAGATATAAAGGAATGAGTCGCACCTGTGTCAATAATAGCTACAAGAGAAAAGCCATTAATATAACACGTACCTCGGATCAAACGATCATCTGCAGAAGTCTCAGAACCCGATAAAGCAAAGACCTTGCCTCTCGACTGGTTCTCTTTCTTCGGCTTAGGACACTGTGGACTAATATGACCCACCTCTCCACAGTTGAAACAAGTCACAGTCTTCAACCGGCAATCTGCAGCCAAGTGACCACCTTTTCCACACTTGAAACACTTCTTCTCATTACTGGTACACTCATGGATACGATGTCCAGCCTGACCACATCTGAAACACTTAGCAGGGTCACTAGAGTCTCCCCCACTAGGCCTCTTCATCCCACTCTGTCTCTGGAAACCTTTGCCAGCTGCATACGGTTTCCCACGATCATTCTGATTCTTGCCTTTCCTATCAACCCTCTGCTGATAGCTCTCTGCTCTAGCCTTGGTATCCTGTTCAAAAATCCCGTTCTCAAACTTCACGCATTTTGAAAATTCCCCAGTAGCCTCGTTATAGGGAGTGTAATACTTCGACAGCTCTGTGAACTTAGCAGCATACTCAGTAACAGACCGGTTGCCCTCCTTCAATTCCAAGAACTCTATCTCTTTCTTTCCTCTGACATCCTCTGGAAAGTACTTCCTCAGGAATCTCTCTCTGAACACCGCCCAAGTGATCTCAGCATTCCCAGCAGCTTCCAACTCAGTGCGGGTAGCAACCCACCAATCATCTGCTTCTTCAGTTGACTTTGCTAGGGTTTTGCTTGACTGAACCATGTTCTGATGAATTCCAAGCCCCTACTGTAACACCCTTCTAAAATACCCCAAAAGTTTAATTAAAATAGCAACATATAAATCAGAGTAATTATGCAGTTAAGGGTGTCACACAAACAACTTCACACCATTCACCATGATAACTGTCATGCTCTTTTATTAATTCAAAACATAAAGCATTTGCACAATACGCAGCGGATAGAGATTAAATCAATCATGCAAAACATGTAGCATATTACATGTAAACTGGTTCACAACCAACAATAAAACATTTAAAACATCCCATCCCGATGTTACATCTACCAGAGCATGACCCACTACACTAGACTTCAAGCACTAGCTCCTACTCAATCACTGCTCGTTACCTGAAAAATAGTTGTAAGGGTGAGTTCCTCAATCAATATAATGAGCATTATAAAATATCATGTCATGTTAAGTAATTTAACACATTAATCACCCAAATCACATCACACATTCGGTAACGGCACATCAATTCAAATATCATACTCAATACCAATACCATTCATGCTCATACTCAATATCCACAAAAACACACGTATAATATTGGAATACATCCATTCATATTATACGCCATACACATATTATGCAATGAGACTCCATGCATGCGGTACCGACTATTTGTGAACATATAGTTCACCTCACCGTCCAAATCCAGGCACGGCTACCAAGCCCACTAGTCCCACTCATTTGAGACCTAGTGACTCACTCACTAATTCCTCACCATGGGAATTAGCTACCACCCCAAGGGCCATGCTATGCACGCTAATTCACCTAGCATGCAAACATCAACAACAGTCCAAAATGACTAACTCACTAATTCCTCACCATGGGAATTAGCTACCACCATAAAGGCCACAATATGCATGCTAATCACCTAGCAATGCTAAATCATCAACCACAATTCAAGAATAGACATATGCTCACACTCTAAGCCATAAAACAGTCTATTCACAAATGCACACATAACTGATACATTCACAAGATCATGCATACCATCACACATCATCAATATTTTATCACATAAGCATATCAGATCATGCCAAAGAACAACCACAGTATTAGCACACTCTACTAATACCTATACTACTCAAAACAACGGGAAATGATCCCTAATATATCGTACATCAGCTAAATCACCTTACTCAGCTGAACAACCAAAAACTGCACAACAACAGCACAGAAAAATCACAATCCTGCCCATACGCGTACTGCCTAGTCCCATACGCGTATGGCCCATTTCTCAGCCAATCCCATACGCGTAACACCATCTCATACGCGTATGCTACGCGTATCACTTCCCCATACGCGTACCAACAGAGACCAAACTACGTTCAAAACATCATCTTCCTCATCCATACGCGTATTGCCTAGTGCCATACGCGTACCAGACCATCTCATACGCGTATTGCCTAGTGCCATACGCGTATGACCAGAAACCAGACTTCCAGATCTGCTATGGCTTTCTCTGCTACGAGATCTATCCAATTCAACCTTCCACAGTCCAATTTTACACCTTATTCGTTCATATCCTCTAACACAATTCATACCCTATTCGATTTCACAAAATCTAACATTATTACATCTAATTCCTACGAATTTCCTTCATTTATAATCCAATTTTTCGTTCATCCAATATTTCACAAATTTCATCATACATCATTCCAATCAGAGGTAAATCAATGGTTTATCACTACCCAGTACATATTATCCCATAATACCCATTAAACGATGATAAACCCCCCTTACCTGAGTTAATCCGGCAAATCTTTAAGCTTCAAGCTCTTCCTCTCTTCAACCCTTGTTCTCTGGCTCTCTTTGCCCTTTTCCACTTTTCAGTCTCCTTTCCTTTTCACGTGAAAATAACCCTTTTACCAAATGGGACCTTTTCTAATTCCAACTTTTATTCCAATAATAATAATAAAATAATCCAATAATATTAATTCCAATTATTTAATTAAATTAATAAATATATTATTAACTTAAATTAAATAATTATCTTATTTTATCGGGGTGTTACAACTCTCCCCCACTAAAAGAGTTTTCGTCCTCGAAAACATACCTCAAGCGAATAACTCTGGATACGACTCCTTCATCTGGCTCTCAAGTTCCCAAGTCACATTGCCACCTGCTGGTCCTCCCCAAGCTACCTTTACCAAAGCAATCTCTTTACCCCGCAACTGCTTCAACTCTCGATCCTCGATCCTCATAGGTGATGTTTCAACAGTCAGGTTATCTCTCACCTGTACATCATCTACTTGGACTACATGCGACGGATCAGGAATGTACCTCCTCAACTGAGACACATGAAAAACCTCATGCAAATGATATGATATGATATGATGCCATGAGGGATCTCAGGGCCGAAATTGGGGTCTTACACACCGCTACAGAAAAGTGGCGACTTTGCTGGGGACAAAATCTCCCTAGTGGGTTTTGCCAACTTTTCACACTTGTTGTATTATATTATTTATGACATATTTTTGTGCAATTTGGGATTACTATATTGTTTGTAATGCTTGAATTGCTTGATATATCAATTGCTTGCATTGCTTGGTGATCTTTGTGAGATGAGTTCTATACCCGAACTCGAGTGCACCTTAGGATAGGAGAATGGCATAGTCTTGTCGACTTTTGTGGAGTTATTCCTTAGCAAGTTGACTTGCGAGTCCATTCACTTGGTGGAGGTCATGTTGGGATAATAATGTCACACAAGTAAGTTATGGTTAGACATTACTATTTCCATTATGTGCCTTAGAAGCCAAGGACCTTAGTTTACCAAGCCCTTCTTGGCCTATTTTTAGGACGTAGTGCGGAGGTCGTTCAAATGTAAGATTTGACACGATTGTTACGCGATACTACACTCATAAGAGTCTCTCTTGAGAATATTTTTGGAATACGAGTAGTCGTTTCTCCGATAATATCCGAAAGATGGGATGATGACTATGGGAACCTCTGGTAGAACATGCTCGGCAAGTTTAAACCCTTGTACACTCCCTTTGGATGGTTCTTAACCGAGACTTCATGCTCGTGACTCACAACAAACCCTTGATTCATGGTTGATCCGTTCATGCATCCTTAATATCAATGGAACTTGGGTGTTGATAAGGTGTAAACCATAATCCACCAAAATGGATGATTGATATTAAGGATAATATGAGTCATCCCATGACCTTTGTTTGGTGTGCTTTGCTTGATCCTTGAGTGTGATTGTTGCATTCATGCATTCATGCATTCATCTGCATCCATATTATCAGATAAAAGAAAATTTTCAAGGAACTTAAGGGGTTTATTTGCAAAATTTTCAGACAAATGGAAAGAAAAAGAAGGAATACAAAGAAGTACAGCTTCAGACAACCCGATCTGAAAGAGTTAAGGAATCTGACATCCTATGTACTAGATCCCTTGGGTTTCAAAGCTCGTTTTGGGAAGCTTCTTCCTCTTCTGACTACTCGGGTTGATGAGCGTGTTAGTACAGTTTTATGATCCTCTGTACCGTTGCTTCTCTTTTCCGTACTTTCAGTTGTTGCCTACCCTTGAGGAGTATGCTTATCTGGTGGGTATACCGATTCTGGATCAGGTGCCGTTCAGTGGCTTGGAGAGTATTCCTACTTCTCAAGAGATTGCTGACCTGTTGCACATAGATGAATCTCTGATTCGTGCTCATATGACTACCAAAGGTGGAATTCAGGGTCTCCCTTCTGAGTTCCTCATTGCTCAAGCTACTGTTTATGGGAAGGCCATGAGTGAGGATGCCTTTAAAGCCATATTTGTACTTCTCATCTATGGATTGGTATTGTTCCCCAACATCGACAAATTTGTGGATGTGAACGCTATTAGGATCTTCTCTGCTCTTAATCCCATTCCGACTCTGTTGGGTGATACCTATTTCTCTTTGCATATGAGGAATGCAAAGGGTGGTGGCGCTATTGTGTGTTGTTTGCCTCTGTTGTATAAGTGGTTTATTTCTCACTTACCTCAGACGATCGCCTTCAAGGAGAACAAGGGATGTCTACGGTGGTCTACGAGACTTATGTCTCTCACTAATGATGATATCTCTTGGTATAACCGTGTATATGATGGTGTGTAGATTATCGACTCTTGTGGTGAATTCTCCAACGTGCCTCTTCTTGGTACATGTGGTGGGATTAACTACAACCCTGTTTTAGCACGTCGTCAGCTTGGGTTCCCCCTATAGGATAAACCTAATAACATTCTGTTAGAAGGAGTATTCTTTCAGGAGGGTAAAGATCCCCAAGGCTTGAAAGGCAGAATGGTTCGCGCTTGGCGTAAGGTCCATAAGAAAGGCAGGAATGAGTTGGGTCCTAAGGATTGCATTGCTTTGGAGCCTTACACTGCTTGGGTAAGGAAGAGAGCATCTGAGTATCTCATGCCTTACGATTATCCGAGACCTACACCTTTGGTTGTGGCTAGGCCTTCAACCCTCCCTAACCAAGGAGTATAGGAGTCGAAAGACGAAGACCTATCACGTGCCTGGATCCGTGAAAGGGAAGAGTTGCTTCAGCAGATTAAGGAGAAAGACGCTCTGATCGAGTTCCTCGAGCATCAGGTCATTGATGATCCTGGTGATGGAAAAGGAGGTATGACCGACTCGCCAAAGAGAAGGCAGATATGGAGGCAGCTTACGAGAGAGAAGTGAAGAGGCTTCGTGCAGCTTATCTTCCGGTGTCTCGAGCTTCTAGGGATCCATAGGATGTTTATTTTCCTTTTCTCTTGTAACGATTGACAATGTTGTACTTCTTTTTCCTGATGATATATGATGAGATATTTCCATATGCGATAAAAATGCTTAATATTTCGAAAATTGCAAATAATACCCTAAAGTTCCTTTGAAGTAAAAACAAAATCATATGCACAAGCATTGCATGCATCATTTGCATAAGTAGGTGTTGTTCTTAGCTTCTGGTCTTGTGGTCTAACTCTGTGCTCTTCATTTATTTTGAAGACAAGCTGACTCACCGGTACTACACCAGAGCCAACTCTTCCAGATTGATGGATCATCTTGAGCAAGAGAACCGTGAGCTCAAAGAGGAAGTCGCCAGACTGAGTGCTTTGATGGAATCGTTCTTGGTTGCCCAGAGCCAGTCTTCTCTGACGCCTTCAACTCCTCCTCAGAGGACAGTCATTTCTGAGATTGTTTCCTCAACTGTGCCTGCTGCCAGTGCATATTTTGCAACAGCCATGCCAACCGGGTTTCCGTGGGGGATGCCTCCCAACTTTATGCCCGAGATTCCTGCTCCGACCTTTGCTTCTATGCCGGCATCTAGCCCGGTCCTTGTTGTTCCTCCTCCTGTCGTGCATACCATTCCTAGGGTAGACGACACCGTCTATCATTCTGAGCCATCTGAGGGCCCAGATGTTCATGAGAAGATGGACGCTATGAATGATCAATTTCTTGAGTTGCGCAAGGAATTGAAAAATCTTCGAGGAAAGGATCTCTTTGGCAAATCTGCTGTCGAGCTGTGTTTGGTTCCCGGTGTGAAAATTCCTGTGAAATTCAAGGTCCCTGACTTTGAAAAATACAAGGGGAACACTTGCCCTCTCAGCCACCTGGTCATGTACGCCAGGAAGATGTCAACTCAAACAGATAATGATCAGCTGCTTATCCATTACTTTCAGGACAGTCTGTCCGGTGCTGCGTTGCGTTGGTATATGAGTCTAGACAGTGCGAACATCCGTTCCTTTAATGATCTTGGCGAAGCCTTTGTTAAGAAGTACAAGTATAACGTGGATATGGCTCCCGATCGGGATCAGTTGTGGGCCATGTCCCAGAAGGACAAGGAAACGTTCAAAGAGTACGCCCAGAGGTGGCGAGAGTTGGCAGCTCAGATTGTGCCTCCGCTAGAAGAGAAGGAAATGACCAAGATCTTTCTGAAGACCTTGAGTTCATTCTATTATGAGCGGATGATTGCTAGCGCTCCTTCTGACTTCACCGAGATGGTGAATATGGGGATGCGTCTAGAAGAGAGAGTCCGAGAAGGACGTCTGACCAAAGATGAAGGCTCTTCTGCCAAACGATATGGGGCATTTGCAAAGAAGAAAGATGGAGAGGCACATGTTGTGACCTCCCATGTGAAATCCAAAAGACCCTCTGTGAGGAGGAAGACCGTGCGTCCAGCCGATAATCAGCATCAGGTGGCTCATATAGCACCTGTCTTCAGAGACAACTAATAGTATCATCAGCACAACAATAATCAACAACCACATCAGCAATATCATCAGCAACAACAGGATCGTCCTTAACAGCAGGCCTACCAGCCTCGCAATAGTAATCAAGCCAGCACGAGTTATGAGAGGAAGAAGATCACTTTTGATCCGATTCCGATGTCATATGCAGAACTGTATCCCTCTTTGATAGAGAGGAAGTTGATTACTCCGAGAGACCCGCCAGCTATACCTGTTAACCCTCAGTGGTGGTATAAGCCTGCTTTACATTGTGTCTATCATTCTGGTGCTCCCGGCCATGATGTGGAGAACTGCTTTCAGTTGAAGACTAAGGTTCAAGACCTTATGAGGTGCGGCATTTTGAGCTTTGAGGACGCAGGTCCTAATGTTAAGAAGAACCCATTGCCCGAGCATGGGAAATCTGTCAACATGGTCCAGGGCTGCCCTGGCAAATACAAGGTCAAATATGTCAGCCACATTCGACAATCATTGGTTGAGTTGCATTGTTTGCTGTGTGAGTACAGTCATCTGGAGCACGATCATGATAAATGTCGAATCTGCTTTGTTAACCGTTTGGGTTGTCGCCAGGTGCGCAAAGACCTTCAGGAATTGCTGGATGAAGGAGTCATTGAGATCCTTCAGAACAGGAATGTTGACGAAGATGAACCTGAGGTTAATGTGATTTCTCCGGTGTTTCGGATACCTGAACCTGTTATCATTAAGTACGATGGTAGCAAGCAGAAGGTTTCTCCTGCTCTGATTATCAAGCCTGTCGGTCCTGTGCCTTATTCTTCTGACAAGGCAACCCATTCCGATACAATGTTGTTGCTGTGGAAGATGGGAAGGAGGTGACTCTGCCGTCCTTCTCTGTTGTGAGTATTGCTGATGTCAGTGGGTTGACCCGTAGAGGTCGTGTGTTTTCTACACCCCCGAAGCCTCAGGCTGTTGCTGATAGTGTTGAGCGTCCGGTTGGGAATGCGGTAAATTCTCCGAACCCGGCACTTGTTGTTAAACCCTCCTCTGTACAAAAGACTCCTGCTTCTGTTGGCCCTAGTGGCAATTTGAAAGAAGACTGTGATGAGATGTTGAGGCTCATCAAGAAGAGTGAGTACAGTCTTGTAGACCAGCTTCTACAAACACCATCTAAGATTTTCGTGTTATCTTTGCTTCTGAATTTAGAACCGCATAGAGAGGCTCTGCAGAAAGTCTTGGATGTAGCATATGTCGATCACGATGTCACTATAGAACAGTTTGACAGCATTGTTGCAAACATTACTACTTGTAACAATTTGAGTTTTTGTGACTCTGATCTCCCTGAGGAGGGAAGAGACCACAACTTGGCTTTACACATTTCCATGAATTGCAAAGACGACGCCATGTCCAACGTGTTGGTGGACACTGGGTCATCCCTGAATGTATTGCCAAAATCCACTCTCGCAAGATTGTCATTTCAAGGGCCTCCCATGAGGCAGAGTGGAGTTGTTGTGAAAGCTTTCGATGGGTCGCGTAAGACCGTGATTGGGGAAGTTGATCTCCCAATCAAGATTGGACCAAGTGATTTCCAGATTACCTTCCAGGTTATGGATATCCACCCATCCTATAGTTGTCTCTTAGGCAGACCATGGATTCACAAGGCTGGCGCCGTGACATCCACCCTACACCAGAAGCTAAAATTTGTGAAGAATAAGAAACTGGTAGTGGTAGGGGGAGAAAAGGCACTCCTGGTTAGCCACTTGTCTTCTTTCTCATACATAGATGTTGAGGATGAAGTTGGAACTCCTTTCCAAGCTTTATCTATAGCCGAGCCTGTTGAGAAGAGAACTCCTTCATTTGCTTCCTATAGAGATGCGAAACTGGCCATTGAATATGGTGCAGTTGCTGGTCTAGGAAAAATGATTGAGCTAGAAGACAATAAGTCCCGGGCTGGCATTGGCTTTTCTTCTGGGGTCTTCAATGAGAAAGGGTTGTTCAAGAGTGGAGGTTTCATCCACACCGGTCAGACCGAGGAAGCTGCTACTGTCTTGGAAGAGGATGCAGAGGATTCTGACAATTTTGTCATCCCTGGTGGGATCTGTAACAATTGGGTTACTATGGATATTCCCACAGTCATTCATAAGTCAGAGTAATAATCACTTTGTTTAAAAACCCTTCTCCCATGCCAAAAGGAGAAGTGATGACATTGTTGGCAACATTTATACAATGATATTTTCATTCAATAAATTCATGTTAAATGTTTGTTTTTCCAATTATTTTCACTTTTTGCTTTTTGCATGAAATTGGTGATCACAAAAAACCCTAAAACAAGAATAAAATCAATCTTTTCATCTGCCTAATGATTGCCTTGTTTGATTTCTAAAAAGATTTTCGTATCCAAAATCATTATGCAGGTTGATTTCTAAACCCATTGAACATAATGATCCAACGCCATCTCCCAATTTTGAATTCCCTGTATTCGAGGCAGAGGAAGATGATGTTGAAGAGATTCCTGATGAGATTACCCGTCTTCTTGAGCATGAAAAGAAGATCATTCAGCCGCATCTTGAGAATCTGGAAACAGTCAACTTGGGGTCTGAAGATTGTGTTCGAGAGGTGAAGATTGGGGCACTCCTGGAAGAATCTGTTAAGAAGGGGTTGATTGAATTGCTACAAGAATATGTTGATATCTTTGCTTGGTCGTATGAAGACATGCCAGGTCTAGATACGGATATTGTGCAACATTTCCTGCCCTTGAAGCCTGAGTGCGTGCCTGTGAAGTAGAAGCTCAGAAGAACTCATCCCGATATGGCAGTGAAGATCAAAGAGGAAGTTCAGAAGCAAATTGATGCGGGGTTTTTGGTGACTTCTACGTATCCTCAATGGGTGGCCAATATTGTGCCCGTGCCTAAGAAAGACGGAAAAGTCCGGATATGTGTAGATTACCGTGATTTGAATAAAGCTAGTCCGAAAGATGATTTCCCTCTACCACACATTGATATGTTGGTAGATAATACAGCTAAATTCAATATCTTCTCCTTTATGGACGGATTTTCCGGATATAATCAGATTAAGATGGCACCCGAGGATATGGAGAAGACAACATTCATCACACCTTGGGGAACATTCTGTTATCGAGTGATGCCCTTCGGTTTGAAGAACGCCGGAGCCACGTATCAACAAGCTATGACTACCTTGTTCCATGATATGATGCACAAGGAGATCGAGGTCTATGTTAATGATATGATTGCTAAGTCACGAACGGAAGTTGAACATGTAGAGCACTTGGTGAAGCTTTTTCAGAGTTTGAGGAAGTTCAAGCTTCGTCTGAATCCTAACAAGTGTACATTTGGAGTCCGTTCTGGCAAATTATTGGGCTTTATTGTCAGCAAAAGAGGTATTGAGGTTGATCCTGCAAAGGTCAAAGCAATACAAGAAATGCCTGCGCCCAAAATTGAGAAGCAAGTCCGAGGTTTTCTTGGTCGCTTGAATTATATTTCCAATTTTATATCCCACATGACTGCCACATGTGCGCCGATATTCAAGATCCTCCGGAAAGATCAGTCCCATGATTGGACCGAGGATTTCCAGAAAGCTTTCGACAGTATCAAAGAATATCTGTCTGAACCTCCAATCTTGTCCCCGCTTGTAGAAGGAAGAGCTTTGGTCATGTATCTGACAGTTCTTGAAGACTCGATGGGTTGTGTCCTTGGTCAGCAAGACGAATCGGGAAAGAAAGAGTATGCTATTTACTACCTGAGTAAGAAGTTTAATGATTATGAGTCTCGATACTCAATGCTTGAGAAGACATGTTGTGCTTTGACTTGGTCCGCTAAGCGTTTGCGCCAGTATATGATAAATCATACAACTTGGTTGATATCCAGAATGGATCCAATCAAGTACATCTTTGAGAAGCCTGCTTTAGCCGGGAGGATTTCCCGTTGGCAGATGTTGTTATCTGAGTATGATATTGAGTATCGAGCTCAGAAAGCCATTAAAGGTAGTATCTTGGTTGACCACTTGGCACATCAGTCGGTTGAAGATCATCAGTCAGTTCAGTACGACTTCCCAGATGAGGAAATTTTGTATTTGAAGATGAAAGATTGTGATGAGCCTACACTCGATGAAGGGCCAGAGCCTGGTTCCAGATAGAGTATGGTATTTGATGGCGCTGTAAATTAGTACGGAAATGGTATTGGGGCAGTAATCATTACTCCTCAGGGCACACATATTCCTTTTACAGCAAGGCTAACTTTCAAATGCACGAATAATATGGTTGAGTATGAGGCCTGTATTATGGGATTAGAAGAGGGCATCGATCTAAGGATCAAGCATCTCGATGTTTATGGTGATTTGACCCTCGTTGTTAATCAGATCAAGGGTGAATGGGAAACAAATCAGCCTGGTCTTATTCCATACAGAGATTATGCGAGGAGGATTTCAACGTTCTTTACTGAGGTTGACTTCCATCATATTCCTCGAGATGATAATCGGATGGCAGATGCTCTTCCTACGATTGCTTCAATGATTGTGGTCAAATATTGGAATGAAGTTCCCAATATCACCGTGATGCGCTTGGATAGACCATCTCACGTGTTTGCAGTTGAAGAAGCGAAAGACGATAAGCCATGGTATTATGACATCAAGTGTTTCCTCCAGAACCAGGTTTACCCGCCTGGGGCATCTGTGAAAGATAGGAAAACTTTAAGGAGATTGTCAGGCAGTTTCTACCTCAACGGCGAAGTGCTTTATAAGAGAAATTTTGACATGGTTCTGCTCAGATGCGTGGATAGACACGAAGCAGACCTGTTGATGACTGAGGTCCGTGAGGGTTCATTTGGTACTCATTCCAATGGACATGCCATGGCTAGAAAGATGTTGAGAGCAGGCTACTATTGGCTGACAATGGAGTCTGACTGCTGCAAATATGTGAAGAAATGCCATAAATGTCAGATTTACGCGGATAAGATTCATATTCCTCCGACGCTTCTGAATGTGATTTCATCACCATGGCCTTTCTCTATGTGAGGAATTGACATGATTGGCATGATTGAGCCGAAAGCGTCCAATAGACACAGATTTATTCTCGTAGCAATTGATTACTTGACTAAGTGGGTTGAAGTTGCGTCATATGCAAATGTGACCAGGCAGGTGGTCGTGAAGTTTATCAAAAATCAGTTCATATGCCGTTATGGTGTGCTAGATAAGATCATTACTGATAATGGATCTAACCTGAACAACAAGATGATGGAAGAGCTGTGTAGTGAGTTCAAGATTGCACATCATAATTCTTCTCCTTACAGACCCAAGATGTATGAGGCTGTTGAAGCTGCTAATAAGAATATCAAGAAGATTATCCAGAAGATGGTTGTTACATACAAAGATTGGCATGAGATGCTGCCATTTGCTTTGCATGGATATCGTACATCCGTCCGCACTTCAACAGGGGCAACCCCTTTCTCTCTTGTTTACGGCATGGAGGTTGTACTCCCAGTAGAGGTGGAGATCCCATCAATGAGAGTCTTGATGGAGGCCAAGTTGACTGATGCTGAATGGGTTCAGAGTCGTTATGACCAGCTGAATTTGATCGAAGAGAAGAGATTGACTGCCATGTGTCATGGTCAGTTATATCAATAGAGAATGAAGAAAGCTTTTGATAAGAAGGTCAAGCCTCGTGTGTTCCAAGAAGGTGACCTTGTGCTCAAGAAAGTCTTGTCTTTCGCACCCGATTCCATGGGCAAGTGGACTCCAAACTACGAGGGTCCATATCTTGTTAAGAGATCCTTTTCAGGCGGTGCTTTGATACTTACAACTATGGATGGGGAGGATTGCACTCGTCCTGTGAATTCAGATGCAATCAAGAAATACTTCGCCTAGAAAGAAAAACAGAATAGCTCGCTAAGTTGAAAACCTGAAAGGGCGGCTTAGGCAAAAATGAGCGTCTCGGTGGATTAAACCCGAAAGGGCGATCCAGGAAAAAGTTAGAGACATGAAAAAATGAATATTTGCATCCCGCTAGTTTGAGTACCTCATTCTGGGGCAATCTAGGCAAATATTAGGGATTTGGCAAGTAACTGCATCTTGACAAGACTGTGTTCTACATCTGTCATCCGTCAAAGATTCTTGTTTATTCATCGTCAACTGAAGCTTCGAATACATCGAATCCGGAATTGGTGGAGAAATGGTCATTATGTTCTATGTAGCCCTTTTCCAATATATATCACCAATTTCAAACTTGTAAAAATCTATGGAGTCTTGCCATTTGCAGGCTACCATTCCATCAAATAAATTTGAGCCCTTATCCAATTATTTGCACTCTTATTTGTTTCTATTTCAACAAATGTTTTGCATGTTTTTAATTGATAAAATGTCATTGTTTTAAATAAATGAAATTTTTCACAAATTGTTTTTAAACAAAGTGAACATTCACAATGATAAAAAGATACTTAGGAGATTCTCAGTGCTCTCCCAAGGGTGGTATGATTCCCAACAGGGTAAGACATTTGTTCATATCCTTGGCATTCGATTGTATCCTTTTCCTCCGGAACTTTCTGTGGTTTTTCTCCCGAACAAGGTGCCTTTCTTGGCTTCTTCCCCTACCAAGTGTTGGGAGGATTCATCCCTTTTTACTTCAGCAGAGCAGTAATTTTCTCTCCTCGGTTGTGTTATCTCTGGAAGATTTGTTTTGGTGGTGGGCCCCCAGAATTCCTTTATCCATCGGGTAGACTCCCCCAGTAGAGTTGCTCATGTGGTAGAAGTGGTCTCATATTAACTCCTATCCCCGGTTGGAATGTTCATTGATTCCTCACCTAGCAGAAGAGCAGTGGTGCCTCCCTCTTCAGCAGATGTGTCCTCGTTGGAAGGTTCAGTATTTGGTTGTCGATCCCCAGATTTCCTTCATCTCCTCAGAGAGATCCCCAACGGAGTTGTTGGTGTGTTGGATCTTATCTTTTATGATGTTATCTCCAGCAGAGATATTGCTGTTCTCTGGTATCTCTGATCCTCAGCGGAATTGTTAGTGTGGTGGATTTTATCTGTGACGACAATTTCCCCAACCAGAGTTGCTTTCGTGGCTGATTCTACTTGCGCAATTAAGCATTTCTCCCCAGCCGAGACTGATGATTCATCCCTGCGGAGATTTCACTGCTTCCCCAACAGACGGGTGTGATCTCCTTGGTGAGTTTGGTACTTGGTGGTTGATCACCAGTTTCCTCTTTTACCCCTCGGTGGGATTCCCCAGTAGAGTTGTCGATGGATTCTCCTGTAGAGTTGCTTTTGTGGCAGTTTCTGCCTGTGCAATGACTCTTTTCCCTAGCCGGATTGGTTGATGATTCATCACTCAAAGATTTTTGTGATTTCCTGATATCTCTGATTCTCCTGCAAGGTCTTTTCTTCCTATCATCTCGGATCTCCAGCAGATTGGATACGCTCCATCGGAGTTTCTGGCTTTCTCTCTTGAGATGTAGTACCGAGTGTTTGATCCCTGGGCCTGTTTGTGTTAGATATGTCTGTTTGTCAGTATTCATCATACATAAACCACGCATATACATGCATAATCATTAACATCCAGATATTTATGTTGCATTTTTTGCCATATATCTTTTGTTGTTGTCTCCTGCTAGTTGGTGATATACATATCCCCAAGCAGATGGGTGTGTCTGATCCTTCAAATGTAGAGTCAGCCCCATAAGCAGAAAGTGTTTATCTTTCCTGCCATTCCTCACTGAGTTATATCCTCGCGGACGGCGGTTGTTTCCGTTTCCTCCCAACACATATATTGGGATGGGTTTCCCTATTGAGTTATATCCTCATTAGGATGAGTCTTGATTCAGTTTGCCTTTTTGGTTTGATCCTAAATGGGCCCTTTGAGACTGTTTTTGGTGTTCTTCAGTAAGGTCGCCAATATTATTCACCTTATTCTCAGCGGATTTTTGTGGCTTCTACCCACTAACCGGTAGTTGTAAGTCCTATTTCTTTGGTCTTCTACCCAGTATCCGGTAGTTGTAAACCCTATTTTCATCCCCTAGCAGAGGTAACCTTTGTCGTTCATCCTGGTTGATGACGGATTTTTGTGGTTTTCTACCTAGTATCCGGTAATTGTAAACCTTATCCTTATCCTCAGCTGAGTCTTTGGTCCTCTACCCAGTATCCCGTAGTTGTAAACCCTATTTTCCCTCCTTGCAGAGTTAACCCTTGTTGTTCATCCCAACCGATGACGGTTACTCTTCCGTGGTTTTCTACCTAGTCTTCGGTAGATGTAATCCCCTCTTTGTTGGTTATCATTATCCAGTATTCGGTTTTGATATTCCTTCCTTCTTGTGGATGATTGCTCTGAGTAAGCAAATTTATCCCCAGCGGGTCCTCTTTCATTTACCATTTGCCGGTAATGTTTGTTGCTCCCCCTTGATTGGTCATCATTATATACCTAGTTTGGTATCCCGATGCCTTTCTTTTCGGTCGATTTATCCTTTGTTAACCTACAACCCGGTTGTGGATAATCTTCCATGCGAGTATATTATCTACGTTTTGACGGCAACAGATAATATATCTCATGCACTCTTCGGTCGAAGCCTTTTGTGTTTCCCTAGTTGAGTAAGATTCGTTTTCCCTTTGTGGAATCGAATATTCATTCTACCCCATTTGCTGAGATAGTTGCCTTGTTTGCGCAATTTATCCCTAGTGAGTCATCTCTCGTCTTCCCCGTTTTCCGATAATGTTTGTTGCTCCCCCTTGATTGGTCATCATTGTATACCTAGTTTGGTATCCCGATGCCTTTATTTTCGGTCGATTTATCCTTTGTTAACCTACAACCCGGTTGCAGATAATCTTCCATGCGAGTATATTGTATACGTTTTGACGGCAATAGATAATATATCTCATGCGCTCCTTGGTCGAAGTCTTTTGTTCTTCCCTAATTGAGTAAGATTCGTATTCCTTGTGGAATCGAATGTCCATCCTATAAACAAGTTTGCTTTTCCAGCTGTCTTCAGGATGATGAGTGTTTTGGCACACAAACCAATTCACGTTTCGGTCGATTTATCCTTCGTTAACCTACAACCCGGTTGTGGATAATCATCCATACGAGTATATTATCTATGTTTTGACGGCAATAGATAATATATCTCATGCGCTCCTTGGTCGAAGTCTTTTGTTCTTCCCTAATTGAGTAAGATTCGTATTCCTTGTGGAATCGAATGTCCATCCTATAAACAAGTTTGCTTTTCCAGCTGTCTTCAGGATGATGAGTGTTTTGGCACACACACCAATTCACGTTTCGGTCGATTTATCCTTCGTTAACCTACAACCCGGTTGTGGATAATCATCCATACGAGTATATTATCTACGTTTTGACGGCAATAGATAATATATCTCATGCACTCATTGGTTGAAGTCTTTTGTTGTTCTTCCCCAATTGAGTAAGATTCGTATTCCTTGTGGGATCGAATGTCCATCCTATAAACAAGTTTGCTTTTCCAGCTTTCTTCAGGATGATGAGTGTTTTTGCACACACACCAATTCACGCCTTGGTCGGTCACCTATTATATACCCAGTAGCCGGTATCCTTGGTGTTCCTTCCTTTCTGCTCCCTATTATGACCTTGGTCCCTTGTGGAGTCAGATTTTCCTGAGTTGAAATATACCTTTTTCAGGTCTTCCTCAGATGATTTGGTCGATTGATATCTCTCACCCTTACACCGATCTTAGATATTCATTCTTCTTGAGCTTGTTACCCACTAACCGGTAACACCTCATCCTTTTGCTTCTCCTGGAGAGTCTTTTAGATTTCCCCAGCGGAGTTGTTGTTGTGATTCGCCTTTTGCTGTGTTGGCATATTCCCCAATACATGCATTTTCCCCGGCAGAGTTGTTTTGTTCCAATCTTTCCCCAGCCCGAGTCCGGATTTTTATCCGATGTATCCTTTGTGGATAGTTTTGCTGTGTTGGCGTTTTTTCCCAATACATGCATTTTTGAGTCATCTTGAGTCTTTCCATTGGATTTATTTCCATTTGGAACTCTTTTCCCCAGTGTCAAGTGTAACACCCTTCTAAAATACCCCAAATATTTAATTAAAAATAATAAACATATAACAATTCAGAGTAATTATGCCATTCAAGGGTGTCACACAACTATTCACACCATTCAACAATATAACGGTCATGCTCTTTTATTAATTCAAACATGAACATTTGCATAAAACGCAGCGGACAGAGATCTCCTCAATCGTGTAAAACATGTAACATTCACATAGAAATTATTCAACAACATAAAACATCCCATCCCGATGTTACATCTATCAGAGCACGACCTACTAAGGAGACTACACTAGACTCCAAGCATTCGCTTCTACTCAACTCATTTCTCGTTACCTGAAAAATAGTTGTAAGGGTGAGTTCCTCAATCAATATAATAAGCATTATCGAATATAATGTCATGTTAAGCAATTTAACACATTAATCACCCTAATCACAACATACAATCAGTAACAGCACATCAGCTCAACATCATACTCCACACCAATATAAACTCAAGTATAATCTCGAATCATACTCCATAATAACACAACCACACGTATAATATTGGAATACATCCATTCATATCATACGCCATACATACATTATGCAATGAGACTCCACACACGCGGTACCGACTATTCTTGAACATATAGTTCAAGCTCACCGATCCCTCCAGATACGGCTACTAAGCTCACTAGTCCCACTCATTTGAGATCTAATGACTCACTCACTAATTCCTCACCATGGGAATTAGCTACAGCCCCGAAGGCTAGACTATGCACACTAATCATCTAGCATGCAAACATCAACAACAAATCCACAATGATTCACTCACTAATTCCTCACCATGGGAATTAGCTACAGCCCCAAAGGCTATGCTATGCATGCTAATCATCTAGCAACGCAGCATCAACAACAATTCACAACGGACATATGCTCACACTCTAAGCCATACAACAGTCCATTCACACATACATGCATAATACATACATTCACATCATTATGCATACCATCATCAACACATGTATCAACACATCATTATCATGTAAATCAATTAAACACAGTATTAGCACACTCTACTAATACCTATACTGCTCAAAACAGCGGGAAATAATCCCTATTACATCACATGCCAACATAGGCCAACTCTCAATTATGTACACCACATTAAATTAACAATTTTTCCATACTGCAACAGTGTTAACCGGTTAACGCCCTGGGTTAACCGGTTAACGCAGGCAAAAACACATTTTCTGGCAAAACGCAACAGTGTTAACCGGTTAACGCCCTGGGTTAACCGGTTAACGCAGGCAAAACAGTACATTTTCACAATTCAAAACAGTGTTAACCGGTTAACACCCTGGGTTAACCGGTTAACGCAGACAAAACAGCAGTTCCTGCGCTAACACAAGGCAGAATGCAGAATTCTCCGCATTTTCCGCCGTTGGAGGACTTCCGGACCTCCGATTCCGATTCCGTAAAAAGCTATACGTTCGGAATTTCACAACTAACCCAAACACAGATTCAATTACAGTCTAAATACAATTTATCCAACATAATTCTTCAGCATCAATAATCCCAATTAGGGTCAAATTAACGGCTTATCACTACCCATCACATATTATCCCATAATACCCATTAATCGACGATAAACCCCCCTTACCTGATTAATCCGGCGAATCTCAAGCTCCAAGCTCTTCTCTTCTCCAACCTTCTTCATCTTGCTCTGCCTCTTGCCCTTTTCCTCTTTCACGATCGCTTCTCTGCTTTTTCACGTAAAAACCTTTTTCCAAAAATGAGACTTTTCTCTTATTTCCAACTTATATATATTTTCCAAATAATAATAATAATCCAATAATAATAATAATAAAATTTCCAATTATTTAATTAAATTAATAAATAAATTATTAACTCAATTTAAATAATTATTTTATTATTATCGGGGTGTTACATCAAGTCGTGACTTGCTCACGCAGTTTCAGTCTTTACTCCCCAATAAAGTCTCCAATTTCAAGTTGTGCCCTGCTCACGCATTTTCTTCTTGTTCCCCACAAGAGTCCCGTTAGAGTCTCTGTCCCATGGAGTGAATTACTCCTATGGATTGTCCATTTCTCCTGATCTCTTTTCTTCCTTGTGGACACATATCCCCACAGAGTTTGTTTGTTTTGCATACATACATCTGCATCATGAGGTCTCTTAGAGACCAAAATTTGTCTCTTTATTACTATTTAAGCCCATTCTATCTCGTCGAGACGAAGATTTTAACCTTCATTTCTCCAGCTAGAATGACCTTAAATAGGGGCATCTGTAAGACCCCAATTTTGTCCCTAAGATCCCTCATGGCATCATATCATTGCATGGCATAACCTCAAGGATCATTGAGCCTATTAGCTTCCTTTCCCTTTGGGTGGGATCTCCTTGAGAGTGGTTTGAGATCACCAGGCATGCTTGTATTGTATGTCATTGCTTTTCTTGTTTTAATCACTAACCAAAAGCACAAAAATATGTCATCTAACATTTTGTTTTGCAGTCTAAGCAAGCACAGATTAAGCACTTCAAGAGCATCCTTTGTGCAAGAATTTAGATATTTTCCTTGAGATGAGGAGCACATGATCATTATATTGAGCTTACATGAGCTAGGGTTCCATTTTGAAGCAATTTCCCCAAGTGGCAAAGGCTCAAGTTCATCAAAGCATGTCAAGGTCATCTAAGGACCCATTGGTCAACTGTGCAGTCAACTGAGGACTTTGAGGGTGGAGATGATTTGAAACACCTCATTCATGTTCAAACAAGGCCTATTCACTATTTTAAACACCTATCTTGAAGATTTTGAAGTCATGGCAAAAGTTTCCAAAAATGGAAAGTGACATGTAATTTCAAGTTTCCAAAAATGGCAAGTTTTTAGTCCATATGCAACTTGACTTTTCAACATCAAAGAAGCTTCAAATAGATTTTTGGTGAACATGAAAGTTGAAGATCTTTCTCTCCCATTTCCAAAAAGTCTTAATTCATGATCATCTGATGAATGGTTGAGAAGTTATGGCCAAATGATCACAAAGTGTACATGGGATTTCAAAGTGCCATAACTTTTGATTCAAAACTCCAAATTGGTTCACTCTTTTTGCAAAATGCTCTTCATGACCAATACATTTCAAATGAATCATTGACTTGCATGAAATAAGCTCATATGATCACTTGTTCACACATGTGCAAAATGGAGGGAAATTTCACAATTCAAATTTGGTTGATGATGCAAGCAAAATACCAATTCCATCATGTTTATGGGATAATTTGAAGTGAAATTGAAGCTCAGCATGGTACTGTTCACGTGCTACATGACCATGCTAGGTGCATTTGGCAATTTTTCAATTCACCTCATATCTCTCTAATCTTAATTAACCAAAGCCTAATCTTGATTTCAGTGTGATTAGTGAGTGGTATATAAAGCAAAACCCTAACTGTTTTGCAGGGGAGATAACAAAATTCAGATCAAAATTTCCATTTCCCTCCAAAATTCTCTCACTTTGATTTTCAATTTTCTTCACATAAACCTCAAATTTATTTGCATAATCATGATCATGGAGTATCACTGAGCAAGATTCAACCACTGGTTTGAAGAATTCTGTCCAGAATCGTGCAGATCCAAAGCTTCAACATGTCAATGGATTTCTGAAATTGAGCTTGATTCAGGTTGTTTCAAGTGTTGTTTCTTGCATAAAGCTTCTAGTCAAGCATAGAGGAGTAGATCTGGAGAGTTTGGAAGCTTGAAGACACGATTTTAACCACTGCCATTTCAAGTAAGTGAAATTTTCGTCCTCTCCTTTTGCCATTTTAAGACCATAGAAATGTAGAATTCCTTGCCTGGATCATGTAGATATAAGTAGAATTGAAAATGATCAAGTATTGTGCATGTTATGTTGATTTAAAGTTTGAATCTAGAAAAAGTTTTTGCTCGATCTGGAAGATTCATGAGGAATTAGTTTGTTTTGAATGTATATTTGGACTGTGCATGGCAAGACCTTTCATTTGGTGTGTGATTTTATGAATTCTGGGAAAATTTTATTGGATCTCCGTCGGAGACGGCCGGAGAAGACGACCGGAGCTCATCTCCGGCGTCTCTGCGTGTTCCCTAGGGTTTGCCTGTGTGGCTTCCACGTGTATGCTTGCATGTCATTTCCATTGGCCTTGGCTCGTTTGAATGGCCACGCGTGCTGTTGACTGTTGATGTGGCTGCCAAGTCATTTAGTGAAACGCAGCGTTTCACTTGAGCGCCATTGACTGTGGATGCGTGTGTTCGATCCTTTGGTTGTGCATTTGCTGAATTAATTTGAATTATTTCATTTTCCCTCCAAATTGCCATGTTATTTCATTTTATTTTACTCATCTTTCAAAAATCATAAAAAATAGTAGAATGCTCCAAATTGAGTCCATTTTTTTTTCACATTCTTGTTTTAATCTCTAGTTTTTTATAGCATTTATTTCATGATTTATTTGTTTCTGGATTTTAAATTGTGAATTTTTGATTGAACCTTATGCCAAATTGATATGCTACATTCATTGCTTTGTGAAGTGCTCATCTTTAATCCAATTGATCTGAATTTTTGTGTGCTTGATCTTGACATATGATATGATTTTTTGGAATTGGTTTGGAATTTTTATCATATGATATCACTGTTTTTGACACATGAAGATATGTTGTGACCATTTGTGTCACATTTTGTGCGTTGCATTTGTGAATTTTTGTTTACCTATCATTTGAGCTCTGCTGGATTTGATATTTTGCACTTTGCTTGTTCATGACATGAGTAGATTGCATAAAAAAATTCATAGCCATTGGATGCTTTTCTGTTTTGATTTGGATTTTCTAACTTGGATGTCCAGTTTGTGCACCTTTGCTTGCCTTTGCTTTACATTGATCATTTGATGCCTTTGCTTTGTGAATTGATGCTGGTCCTTTTGAGGACATCTTATGACATGTTTGAACTTGCATTGTGAAAAAGATTGACTTTTGTTTTGATCATTTGGTTTGGTTTTGAACCTAGTCTTTGTACTAGTTGTTTTGTACATGAACTAACCTTGACTTGTGTTTCAGGTTTGGACACTTAGCATTAATGGTTGAGTTGCTCACCTTTTGAGATGCAAATTGGATTGTGTTCTGACTTCTTTGTGTTTTCTAGGGATTTAACTTGATGATTTGAGCTCATTGCTTCATTTGATTGCTTGACCATTGCTCATTGAATTGTGCAACAGTTAGATGTTTTCACTGTTGGTTTTCTAATTGGTTGTCTGAGATATTATCTGTTTAAGCTTTTGTACAGGTACATTAGTTGCTTGATTTTAGCTCTTGCTTGAGCTTTGGATCGTGGTTGACACACCACTTAGGTAGCTTTTCTCTTACTCCATGTAGTCTGGAAGTCCTGTCACCTTTTTGGCAGGCATTTTGGCTGAAGTCCTCCTTAAGAGGCTCTGTTTGTGATTGTTTACATTTGTGCCAAAGACCTCTAAATGAGGCGTGTTACTTGATAAGTCCTCCTAAGTGAAGAGGCAATTGACGGATAAAAGGGATTAGCAATCAATCCCCCGTTATTCAGTGAGTCGTTCATTATGCTCGCACTACGTGCTGATGCTTTTGAACAAATACCCAAGATCTTTGTCCAGTGTCTGTCAAGTGGAACAGGATCCCACATTCTGGATCCCCACACTTTCTTTGTCATAAGCTCACCCAGGCCAGGGTTAAGAGCATGAGGTCTCATCCTCATTTCCATTTTGATCAGCTTCACCCCAACTCTCAATGTTAGTGGTTAAGAGCTACAAACTACCCTTGTACAGTTTGGCTTGTTTGTCGAGGTTGATATGACCCCTCTTGACTAAAGCCCACCCATTTGATTGAGCCTCTTGTATGTATATAGAGTGTGATGCATTGTTTGCTTGATTGCTTTTGCATGTTAGCTTTTGACATTTGTTTGTTGTTAGGAGTCGGATCTAAGTCCATTTATTGGCATTCTGTTTCCTGTTTTTGTTTGGAGTCGGATCTAAGTCCATATATTGGAATTCTGTTTCCTTTTGTGGTTGGAGTTGGATGTAAGTCCATCTATTGGCATTCTGTTTCCTGTTTTATTTGTGGTTCTCTTATGAGACTTGCTTTTGCCTTGCTTTTGCTCATTCCAAAGGAACTTACTTGGATCATCTCTATGATCTCGAGAAAGGAACTCCTAGTGTGGTTTCATTCCTTAACCCTCATCATTTTGCTAACCTTCTCCATCCCTAACCCAAACCAAAAAAACTTTTTGCAAACATTTGACTTGTTTTCAACATTAGAAACCTAAGCCTCATGCTTTTGATTTTCAAACTTTCTTTTCATAACACTCATTTTGAATTGAATCTTTAAGTCAACTTTGACCATCTTTGTACATACTTCTAATTGGTTAATGCAACCCATTCAAATGTCTCTTTTGTGGCTCCATGCCCACTTCTTAATCAAACTTTTCATAACTGTTAGCTATTAGGTTTGAGTTATCTTTGTGGTAGATATAATACTCACCTATGTCCTTATTGATTGGACAATAAGTCTTCCATGCTTATTACAGGGTTAACCCCTCACTAGCATGTTGAAGCTATCCTCACATGGTGGACTTGTGGTTTTTCAGGTCGAGTTTTCTCCCTTTGATAACAAAAGACCTTAGGGCTTTTGGACCAATCAATCCACTCATTGTTTTGAAATCTTTTACCCGAACTACGGGGTTTTGATCCTTATCTTTCATGAGAGGGTATGTAGGCAATGGGTTCATCCATCCAAACACAAAATGTAAATAAACTTGTATATTCTTTCCTCATCTCTTCAATCATGTTTGCACAAAATAATTTCATAAACAATAACCTTTTGCAACAAGCGTGAAAAGGGCTCCCTAGAAGTACCTAGGATGTTGTGGGTGCCTAACACCTTCCCATGACATAACCAACCCCCTTACCCAGATCTCTGTCTTTTACTAGTTTTGTTTGTAAAACTTTTTAGGTTTTTGTTCGCTTTCTAACCATTCCTTTGGATAAATAGAAGTGCGGTGGCGACTCGACTTTGTATGATTTACCTTGGATTTAGTCAATATCTCCAATGGCAACGAATACACCGCTACAGTCCCCTACAGAGATTACACGAGAAGACTGTTGACTTTCTTCACAACAGTAAAGCTATATCATATACCTCGTGACGAGAACCAGATGGCAGATGCTCTTGCTACTCTATCCTCCATGATCAAGGTGATTCGGTGGAACCGTGTTCCCAGGATTGATGTTATGCGCCTTGATAGGGTCGCGTATGTGTTTGCTGCTGAAGTGGTAGTTGATGACAAGCCCTGGAACCACGACATCAAGTGCTTTCTGAAGAATCAAGAGTACCCTGCAGGGGCATCCAACAATGATAGAAAGACTTTGAGAAGATTGGCAGGCAGTTTCTTCTTGAACAAAGACGATGTGCTGTATAAGAGAAACTTCGACATGGTTTTGCTCAGATGCGTGGATAGACACGAAGCAGACATGTTAATGCAGGAAGTTCATGAAGGCTCCTTCGGTACTCATGCCGGCGGACATGCAATGGCTAAGAGATTGTAGAGAGCGGGTTATTACTGGATGACCATGGAATCTGATTGTTTCAAATATGCTCAGAAGTGTCATAAATGCCAGATTTATGCTGATAAGGTGCATGTGCCGCCAAATCCTCTGAATGTGATGTCTTCGTCGTGGCCATTTACTATGTGGGGCATTGATATGATTGGAAAGATTGAGCTGCCTGCTTCCAATGGGCATCGTTTCATCCTTGTTGCCATCGACTATTTCACCAAGTGGGTTGAAGCAGCGTCATTTGTGAAGGTCACTAGACATGTGGTTGCCCGATTCATTAAGAAAGAAATCATTTGTCGTTATGGGATTCCCGAAAGAATCATTACTGATAATGGTTCTAATCTCAATAACAAAATGATGAAAGAGTTGTGCAAGAACTTCAACATTCAACATCACAACTCTTCCCCTTATCGTCCTAAGAGGAACGATGCTGTTGAGGCAGCAAATAAGAACATAAAGAAGATTGTGCAGAAGATGGTCGTTACGTACAGAGATTGGCATGAGATGCTACCCTTTGCCTTGCATGGGTACCGTACTTCAGTACGTACATCGACCGGGGAAACCCCTTATTCCCTTGTGTATGGTATGGAAGCAGTCCTACCTGTTGAAGTGGAGATTCCTTCTCTAAGAGTCATGTTGGATGTCAAGTTAGACGAAGCTGAATGGATTCAGACAAGGTTCAATGAGTTGAGTCTTATCGAAGAGAAGCGAATGGCAGCCATTTGTCATGGGCAATTGTATCAAAGTCGGATGAAGAGGGCCTTTGATCGGAAAGTGCGTCCTCGATGCTTCCAAGTCGGAGATTTGGTGTTGAAAAGGATCCTTCCTCCTCAGACAGATCACAGAGGCAAGTGGACTCCTAACTATGATGGACCGTATATTGTCACCAAGGTTTTTGATGGTGGAGCCTTAATGCTTGCAACTATGGATGGTGAAAACTTCACTTCCCCTATGAACTCAGGCGCAGTTAAAAAATACTTCACATAAAATAGACCCGCTGGACGATAAAAAGAATAGTCCAGGCAAAAAAATGGGCATCCCGGCGAACCAAGAAAATGAAAAAGGTTCGGGCAAAAGTTAAGGATTAAAAAATGAAAAGATTGTACACCCGGTAAGTTGAAAACCTGAAAGGGCAACTTAGGCAAAAATGGGTATCCCGGTGGATTGAAAACCCGAAAGGGCGATCCAGGCAAAAGTTAGGGATTAAGCGAATGGTTGCGTTCTGAGTAGTTCTGAATATCATCTCGTGTCGATAATTGGAAACTTCCGAAGGATAGGAAATAGTCTTATCACCTTTTTCGGAAAGCTGATCATCTGGAGGATCTTGAAGACGAGCGAATCATAGCAGAATTGGAACCCGATAGAAATCCATTTCACATTGCCATTAGATTAATTTCTGTTTTTATCTGTTGTGCAATGAACTCTTTCCAGGGATTGCTTCCTGATGTAAATACCTATTCAGAGGCCACTCAATCAATAAAATCATATTATTCAGTACATCTTTGTGTTCATTTTCATTTTACTGTTTTGTTTGCAAAAATAACGTCCGAATTTTTGATAAACATTGCATCATGAAACATAAGAGCTTTACAGGTACGTGCTTAATAAACATTGAAAATTGCTGTAAATTTTAAGTGCTTTGGATCGTCTATTCAGAACAGGTACACTCGAGGCATTTCCTTAAGGTCCCCATCAAATGATCGCGGATGTTTTTCCTCAATATTTGGTATTTGGTATCTTATCCCTACAAGGTTGGTCCAAGCGTTGGATTCTTCAATCCCCACTAGGTTCTCACTACTGTACTTCCCCAAGCGTGTGTTTCAGACTATACACTCCCCGGTAGAGTTGACTGTGCCAGACTGTATATCCCCAGTGGAGTTGACAGTGCCAGACTGTATCTTCCCAGCAGAAGCAGCTGCTCCTCAGAGTTCGATGCCAGATCGATGATCTCGACGCTAGATCCGTGGTCTCCTTTCTTGAAGTAGAATCTCGGTACCGTATCAATGTTTTGCTTCCCCGGTTGAGTCGTCTCTCTCGCAGATTATGGTTGCCAAAATCACTACCCCTTTCCTCAGCAGGAAGCTTTCAGTACCATTCTCTCCCCGTTCAGAGTCTCGGTATTATTATTATTGCCAGAACACCGCGTGGCTGGTCATTTCCCCACAAAGTTCATCGTGATGTGTATCTCCAACAGCATTGCCAGGGTCCAGAAGATGGTGATCATTTCCCCAGCAGAATTCCTTTCCTCAGCTTGGCGTTCTCTCTAATCAAGCATTTCGCATCCCTGCATGTAGAATCATATTGCATTGCATCCTCCCAAATTGCGTAGCATTTCCATTTTCATGGAGCATTACGCCATTAAAAAATTCAAACATACGCATGTAAAGCATAAGGAATTCTCGGTATCCCAAGTGATAAGCCAGAAGTTGTTTCCAGTACTCAGATTGAAGATTGTTCATGACTTATCTTTATTATTCCCAGCAGGGGTCGTTGGCCCACGTGCCGCCTCAATTATCATTTTCCCTATTTCTGCCGATGCTGACAGGCATGAAAGTTTCCGGTATTCAGACCGAAGTGGCATTCAGGCCAGTTTTCCGATGTTCAGATCGAAGAAGTTTCCGACGTTCAGGTCGACGCAACTTGTGGCATTCAGGCCAAGTTTCCGGTATTCAGACCGAAGTGGCATTCAGGCCAGTTTTTCGATGTTCAGATCGAAGAAGTTTCCGACATTCAGGTCGATGCAACTTGTGGCATTCAGGTCGGTTTTCCGGTATTCAGACCGAAGTGGCACTCAGGCCAGTTTCTCGGTGTTCAGATCGAAGAAGTTTCCGACATTCAGGTCGATGCAACTTGTGGCATTCAGGCCAGTTTTCCGGTATTCAGACCGAAGTGGCATTCAGGCCAGTTTCCCGGTGTTCAGACCGATGTTTGATAATTAAGTATCGTCTGATGCTCAGATCGAAGTCATTTCCAGTATTCAGATTGATGAGCGGCGTTCAGGCCATGGTTATTTCTGTGTTACCATTTATTTTGGTATTCAGGCTAACATTCCTTGTTTCGGTGTTCAGACCGACTCTCACCGTACCAGACGAATTCTTTTTCAAGACCACCTCTTGGCCGATTCTGACAGGCATTGTTACTTCATTTTTTCAGTTCAGTGTAAATTTTTGGGCTTTTATCGTATTCAATCACTTGATACCTCGAAAGTGTGAAAGTCGTTGCTATCTTCCATTCGGGTTTCCAGTTGATTGAATAGGGGCATGCTTTAATACCCCAGAATTTATCCTTCATTTTTCCTGGAAGCATGGGATTATGTTTTACACTTCATTAGCATCATATTAGGTCATACTCATTGCATACTACATTAGTGACATGGAGATCAGGTTTTGATCGATTACTCCTTAACAGAAGGAGCCCACACAAAACAAGATTGAGAATTGGACTTCACTTTCTAAGTATACAAGTCTCAAGGGTCTCAGGGGGGTCCAAGTATCTTATTATGGTCCTCAGTTCATCAGTGAAGGATTCAAAGCTATTAGAGTGTTCATCTGGATTTAATCAAAAATTAGGGTTTCATGGCTACCTGCAACAGGCAATGTTTGGTTGGAAGTAGAGGAGCTCATCCATGTCATGATTAGAGAGGCATCTTGGCCTAGGAAGATTCACAATTATCTCAGAAAGATCCATTGGCAATCAGTGCAATCAGTTCCTGGTCATTTTGCCCTAAAACTAGGGTTTGGTATAAAATCAGTTTATTTCTGATTCTTTGGGTGAAACTCTTTTCCATGGCCCTCCATATGTCCACAAGGGTCTACATACAAAAAATCAACTCTTTATTTGAGCTAGAAGTGCTTCAATTGATCAATGGAATCGGGAATCAGACAGTTTAGGAAAAGTCAACTGTGGGGCCAGAAAAGTCAACTCCTGACATTTTGAGAGTGGAATCTCAAAATCCATGCCTAGGGGATCCTACATGTGAATTTTTTTTTAAAGGTTGGATCATGGATTCATCATTTAATCAGGAATTGGAAAAGTTACTTAATTTGGAAATGGTTGACTTTCCATTTAGGGCAAGTTTTCATGATCGTTGCACTCACTTTAAGCCCATTTTGCATCAAGATAAAAGATCCATTTGAAAATTTCTCCAACATGAACGTTGTTTCTCTTGTTCCACGCTTTCTAGAGATATAGAGTTTGCTCCATTTGGATTAGAATTGAGAAAGTTATGTTTAGTCAAAGTGAGACATTTTTTTAGGACACTTAGAAAAATTTCTAAGTCCAAAATCTTCAAAATTTGTCAAGACTTCTTGGCCAGTTTTCTTGCACTTCAAGGCATTATTTGAAAATACTTTCTTCACAACAATTGTACCTTGCCATGTCCTCTTTCATATCCTTTTGGAATCATCTTATTTGGATCTATGGTTTGAGAGATACATTCATTTAAAGTGGGCACCATGACTTGATTTTCTAGGCAGATTTTAGGCCTGGCTGGCCCAATCAGATTTTCTAAGCATGCTGCACAAACCAGTCATGTTATTTTACCTCTTTTGGCCATGCATTGGACATCCATTCACTTAAGTTTGACCCAAAATAACAACATTTTACACCTCACTTCACACTTTTATTCTTATGGATAAATCACTTATTAAAAAGCCCATGAGAACACCTAATCCACCCTTTTCTTAACGTTTTATTTAATTTTATATAATTTTTATTTTTTTATTTTTTTAATATTAATATTTTATTTTAATTATTTATTCTAAATGGTCCATTTTAACACACTTTTTTTTATTGATTTTATTTTTATGACTTAAAATTTTTTTTAGCATTTGATTTTTGGGATGAAGGTTGACCACTGTCTCATGGTCAACCTGACCTTTTCTTGTAATTTTATTTCACATTTCAATTTATTTTGGATTTATTTTTGACCTAGTTTGGTTGGTGGACTTTTAATTTGACTTCTGTTTTATTTTAATTAATTCACGTACCAATTTTCATTATTTTAAAAATCTTTTTGGGGGTGATGATGTCCTTACCCCACCTTATTTAGTTTAATTTTTCATAATTTGCTTGATTAATTTACTATTTATTCTTGATTTATTTCTAACCTAGTCTTATTAATTGACTTTTGCTTTGACCTATATTTTGTTTTAATTAATTCACGTGCCAATTTTCATTATTTTAAAAATATTTTTGGGGGATGATGATGTCCTGACCCCACCTTATTTAGTTTAATTTTTCATAATTGTCTTGATTAATTTGCTATTTATTTTTTATTTTTTAAGTTGACTTGAATTTTTAGTTGACTTCTTTATGATCGATGTTTGACTTAGGGATTGCTTATGGAAATTGAAGAGATCTTTTGATCCTCCCTCGTTCATCTTATATGCCATGTATTAGAGGCCTTTTACCTGTATTTTATTTGGTGCTTACCTCATTTCCTGATTAAATTATTCAGTGGACCCTTCGTGTGCATATTTTTATCTGTTTGATTCATCTGTTATCTTTTATACTTGTTTCTCTCGTTCATGCTTTCTATTGCTTGATTATTTAACATGTTCATACTCCCATGCGTTGTTTAAATGCTCCATTATTTGATTCTTTGGTTTGATTATATATTGTTTATTTATCCAATCTAATTGATAATTGTTGCCTACTTGTATGATGTATGAGGCATATATTCTTATTGTTTGTTTGCCATGAACAATCCCCATTCATAACAAATGTACCCCTCTCCCATAAAGTGTATAATATTTATTTCTTTATTTCTTTAGTCACCTGTTAATACAAGAATTAAAAAGAACATCCGATAACCATTTCAAAATAAGATCAAAAGCTCGATCCAACGTCGAGTAATCATTTTCAAAACTTAACAGAACCAGCACGCATTCATCCATCCTCTTGTAAGTCGATTGCCTCAGGCATCGCCATCTACCTGTAAGTCGATTGCCTCCGGCATCGCCATCTACCCTTATCCGTAACTCCTCTCCGCGCTCTATCCGTCGACTCTTGTTCTGCTTAGGTAGCACCCATTAGGTAGAACCCTTTGTATGATAATATAGGTAGAATTCCCTTATTCTTTGCATGCTAACATTAGGTAGATGTTCCCCTTTGTAAATCCTAACACATAGGTCCATATTGCATGACAACTCTAGAGCAGAGCTTCCCCACTTTTAGACCTTTTGTGCGTCTCCGATCTTGTGACATGTCAGTCCGTTCTATTGCAAAGAGGTAACTGCCTATGACTCAATTCAGCGAGCTGCGACACCTACTGCTAGGACGTGAACGCATTGCCCACTTTCCTTAGACACAGCTGGTGTCCCCTTTTGTAAGTCCACGTTCAGATGGCAATCTTTAGCCCCTAGTTTAGTCGAACTACGACAACTCTGATTCTCATGTTCAGCTGAGATACGTAGGCACGAGATGCGATGTCTTGCCGAGTTTGACTGACGACTAACAACTAATCCTTGCTTGCTTTCTCCCTTGCTGCGATTCTTTTCTCTCGCCCTAGTTGCAATCGAGACCGTCCCTTTCCCTTGCCCTAATTGCAATCGAGACCCTTGTTCCCGTAGTTAGCCGAACTACGTTTTGCTCTGATTCTCATTCCATATTAGATATGTAGGCATAAGACACGACGTCTTACCGAGCACACTTCTCTTTAACCCATAGGTAGCCGAGCTACGAAGACTCTGATTCTCATACTCAGATAAGATACGTAGGCAGTGGATGTGACATCCTTGCGAGTCATTTTCTTTTAACCTTCCTTTTAGTAAATAGTACTTTAGATATACCTACACCCTTTAGACTAGAACAACACTTATGAAAAGGGCTCCCTAGGAGTACCTAGGATGTTTTGGGTGCTTAAAACCTCCCATTGCATAACCAACCCCCTTACCCAGATCTCTGACATTTTTACTAGTTTTTGATTCGATAAAACTTTTTGGTTTTTGCTCGCTTTCTAACCATTCCTTTGGATAAATAGAAGTGCGGTGGCGACTCGACTTGTATGGTTTACCTTGGATTTAGTCAATATCTCTAATGGTAACGAATACCCCGCTACACAAGGAAAATAAGAACTCTTCTTTACACCAAGATAGTTTGGTTCTTTGATTTCCGAGATACAACTCCTCCCGCTATACTAATTATATAGCCACTAGTCATTTTAGAATCATCTTATAAGGTATTCCAATATGCATCATTGTATCCTTCAAGTACTTCGGGAAATCTCTGGTAATGCAAACTGAGATTCATGGTCCTTTTAAGGTATCGTATGACTCGCTCAATCTCTTTCCAATGCTCATTACTCAATCTACTAGTAAACCTGCACAATAATCCTATGACATATGCAATATCGGGCCTAGTAAAATCAGTGGCATACCTAAGACTGCTAATGATGCTCGCATATTCCGTTTGTCTGACACTATCACTAGTGTTCTTAAATATTTTTTCACTTGGATTGTATTGTGTTCAAGAGGGTTCACAATCAAAGTAGTTATATTTCTTTAATATCTCTCTATATAATGAGACTAATCCAAAGAAATTCCTTTTTCAGATCTAGTGATCTTGATTCCAAGAATCACACTCGTTTCTCCATGGTCTTTCATATCAAAGTTGTTTCCTAATAATGATTTCACATCATTAACGGCCCGAATGCTTGATCCAAATATTAGTAGATCGTCTACTTAGATACATATGATAGTGCAAATGTGATTCTCAAATTTTTAATAAACACATTTGTCAATTTGATTCATTTTATACCCATTCGATATCATTAAGTTATCAAACTTTTTATGACATTGCTTAGTCTCTTATTTTATACCATACAGAGACTTATTTAACTTACAAACCTTGTTTTCTTGCCTGTGAATCATAAATCCTTTCGGTTGATCAATATAGATTTTTTCTTCTAAGTCATCATTTAAATAAGTTGTATTTACATCCATTTAGTGTATTATTAAGTTATAAATAGAAGAAATTGAAATCAGTACCCTAATGGATATAATTTTAGTGACTGGAGAAAAGGTGTCGAAGAAATCTATATTTTCTCTTTTCCTAAAACCCTTGGCTACAAGATGAGCCTTGTACTTATCAACAGTTCCATCAGGTTTTAGTTTCTTTTTCAAAACAAATTTACAACCGATTGGTTTGCAACCAGGATGCAATTCTATTAAGATCCAAGTCTTATTAGATTCTAGAGAATATATCCATAATTAATAGCTTCTTTCCATAAATATGCATCTAGAGACAACAATGCTTCTTGAAGATTTGCAAGATCTTCCTCTATTATATATGTTGCATAATCGGTCCTATAGTCTTTATCAACTCCTACTCGTTTACTCCGTTGAAGTTCTGTTTCTACTTCGTTGTTGCTTTCAATGCTTCTTATCACAGGAATATGACTCTATTGAGTGCCCCCACTATTTCTCAATTTGAAAGGAAATTTATCGTCATAGAATTCAACATCATTCGATTCTAGATCACTTTAGCATTGATGTCATAACACATATATGCTTTACTTTTTGTTGCATATCCAATGAATACACATTCATAGGCTCTACTAGCGAGTTAGACTCGCTTCAGATCCGGAATTTTGACATAATCCAAACAACCCCAAGTTCTTAAATAAGACAATGTTGGTTGTCTTTTCTTTAATATCTCATACAGAGATCTCTTACTTTTTGACTTGGGAACTCTATTCAGGACATAGAAAACAGTCAAGAAAATTTCCCCCCACCAATGAGGAGGAGCACCAGAATTCAACATAATTGCAACAACAAGTTCATTAAGAGTTCTATTATTTCTTTATGCTTTACTATTCATTTCAAGAGAGTATGGTGCAGTTGTTTCATGTACAATTTTATGTTGTTTATAAAATTCATTAAGTAACCCAAAATTATACTCAGTTCCCTTATCACTACGGAGTCTCTTAATCTTCTTACTAAATTGATTTTCAATCTCATTCACATACATCTTAAACATGCCAAGCGCTTCACTTTTATTCTTCATTAAGTACACATAAGTATAATCATAACAATCACCAATAAAAGTGATAAAATAACATTTATTATTTCTAGTTAAAGTTCCATCTAGTTCACATATATCAGAGTGCATAAGATCTAAGAGATCAGATTCTTTAATTACTTATTTATGTGAAGTCTTAGTTATTTTATCTTGACTACAATATTCACATTTTTCTAAATCATTGACATTCAATTTCGGGATTAGGCCAAAGTTGTTTAAATTAGAAATAATTTGTTTACTAACGTAAAGAAGTCTAGCATGCCAAATACTAAAATCACAGAAAGAGTAAACATAAGGAGAAATTTTATTCAAATCAACATTCAACTTAAACATGCCATTAGTGGCGTACCCTTTTCCAACAAAAATACCATTCTTAGTGATGGTGTACAAATCTTTCCCAATAGACTGACTAAACCTGCCTTACTTAAAATAAAACCAGAAACAAGATTCTTCCTAATTTCATAAACATGCATGACGTCCTTCAAGATTAAAGTCTTTCTTGAGGGGAAGTTCAACTCAACGTCAACAATTTCAGAAACATTAGTGGTGTGAGCATCTCCCAACAACACTTTCTTATCTTCAATGTTCGAGCATGTCATGAACATAACACGACCATAACAAACATGACGAGAGACGACAATATCTATCCACCGACCATCACTTCCACCAACCATGTTGATTTTAGTGATCATAGCAATGAATTTCTCATCAGTCGGGTTAACCTGTGCATTAGAGCCAACACGTTTAGGCATGCTCTTACATCTCCTAGCCATATGTCCTATTTTTCCATAATTAAAGCAAGTGAAAACCGAAGCATCATTTCTTTGAGATGGTGGTTGTTGTATATCAATCGGAGCAGATGGGCCCCTTGAGGGATTCATATTCTTAATTTATTTCACAGCATTGCGGTTCTGATTCTTCAATGGTTTTCCCGTAGGCTTCAGAACCACACTGAATATCTTTTTGTTGTTCGAAATAACTAAGTATTCATTTTTATGATCTTTTCTCCTAGCTTCCTCTTCAATTAGGATGCGAGTGATCAAACTCTCAATCGAAAACTCTTTTGTTTTATGCCAAAGCAAATTTTTGATATCTTTCCAACCAGGGGTAATTTGTAAATGATAACATCAATTTGAAATTTTTCCTCGAGGGGCATACCTTCTGTAGTTGGTTCATTAACAATTTTATGAAGTTCGGGGAATTGTGCTTCCACAAACATTTCATCAACCATCTGATACTTTAACTGGCGGCTTACAACATACTTCTTTGTTCCAACTTCCTTGTTGTCATAGTTTTTTGCAGAGCTTCCTATACCATTTTCACTCATGCCATTTTCACTACAAAGCACATTTTGCCCTAATTATTTTTGCATCTTGTTAAGGGCATGGAAAATATTGTTTGGCCTAAAGTGCAAGAGCCAATCTTAATTGGCCCCAGCTTGAACTTGTTGCCCTGCCATGCTGCACACCACAGGTCAGACCAGCCAAAACAACTTTGTTTCATGTTCCAACCCACCAATTCATGCGTGTTCCATCCCAATTGAACAAGGCATATGCAAGAGTATTAGAGTGCATCAAATTTAGGCCCGAGTCATGGCGCATGTGCAAGAGAAAGGTTTACATAAAGCACCAAAATGCAAAAATCAGGTACAAGCCAAAAAGAAAAATGAAATGCTTTTAGAACCTGTAGGGACCACCAATGATTTGCAGAATATTCCCTCTACTGTATTGCACGAAATCAGGGGAAGATTGTACCTTGCTCCATGATAGCTCACCAAACCTTAGCCATCAAGTTTCAATTTTCCCATTTTTTCGAAATGACACGATATCACAGAATAACACACGTAGGAGCCTCAACTTTGCTTCCCTATAAATAGAGGATGTTATCCTCTTCATTTCCAAGCTTTGCAGCCTCCAAAGTTCTGTTGAAATTACTCCAAGAATCACCTCAAAACAGAGTTTTCGGTTAGAACATGTGAGCAACATTCAAAGTGTTTTGAGCATCCAAACACCTTTCCTGAACTTCCATAATGCTAAAGGGACAAAAACCAAGCTTCAAACCACCTCACTTCAGCTCCCCTAACTCACCGGAATCCACTTTTGCAACTTTTTCCGACAAGGTATAAAACACCGGTGTCAACTATTTCCTTTGAAACAAGTTACCCTCTTACGCAAAATAACTTGTTAATGCTTAACCCCACGTTTTGAGCTTCAATTACTTTGTCATTTCCATTTAATTTTTAAATTAGGGTTTTAGTTTCATTCAATTTTGAAAAAAAAATCCATACTCAGAGCCAATCAATGGCTCATGAGTATAGAGGAAGCAACAATGATCAAAGGTGAAATGGAATCCATGTTTAATTCCACTTAAAACCTTGAGTTGCAAAAGTTAAAACTCCAACTTGGCTGAAAGTTTGAGATGATGTTTTTTTCATTCTCTTGTTGAGTTGGATTTTTCAAATTCAAATACATTTGTATGGCACTCGGTGATTTGCTGTTGGGAGTGATGTGACTCTCAACGGTCATGTGTGTGTTGGTCAGCATGCATGCACATGGGCCCTCTGCATTTGGGTTTTTCATTTGGCACACTTTTTTAAGTCATTCAATTTGGTGGTTTTAACAAGTCTTCCACATGGCCCGATTGGGCCATCAGATCAGATCCAATAGATTAGATCATTTGATGGACCACGCATTGACCACTTGGTCAACCAGACTGGGAAGTGGGCTTCATGCACATTGGGTATGCACTTTTATTGTTGGATCCCTCATTTCATATCTACCCCCCCCCCCCTCCCTTCTCTTTTTTAATTTCATTTATTTTATTTTTATTTATTTTATTTTTATTTTTATTTAATTTATTTTTATGATTTTTTTTATATTAATTTTAAATACCTAACTTTTTTTCTCTTAAATCTCGATTTTGAAAAAATAATAATTAATATTATTTTTTACAATTTTAATTGATTTCTTTTTTTTAGTTATTTTTATTTTTATTTGATTTTAAATTCTGTTTTTTGTTTTTACTAATTTGAATTAATTGATTTTCTTCAATCTTGAATTTGCAAAAATAATAATTAATATTGTTTTTTGAAATTTTAATTGATTTCTTTTTATATTTTAATTTGCAAATTAGTTCTTTATAGTTATTTTTGCAAACTGACTTTAATTTTAATGTGCATTTTAATTCAAGCTATTTACACTTTTAATTTGCAATTTAATCTTCATATTACTTTGCATTTTAAAATGTGATTTTAACTTTTACTTTAATTTTGATTTAATTTGCAATTTTAATAATTAAAATTAATATTGCAAATTAATCCTTATTTTCATTTTATGTTAATTCAATTCCACTTCTCCTTATCTAATTGCAATTTGATCCTTGTATCACTTTCCCTTCTATTTTAATTTTTGTCTCTTTCCCTTTGATGAATGGTATTGACTTGCACATTAATTTGATGATCTCTTTCATTTTTATAAACTCCTTCTAACTACTAACTCTTTAACTTGTCCCCATATTTTTTGTGACTGCTTGGGTGATAATCTTCCACACTTCAAATCATTGATAGATGGACGTTTCGGTTGATTTAATCTTTGTTGGTGCAAACATATTTAGAGATGATCATGAGATCATCATTAATACTTTGCATCAAGGATATGTTATCCCTTAATGCGCCATATTTTGAGTTCTTTGATTTGTGGATAGGGGATCCCTAAGTAGTCACCTTTTGTAATGTTAACATATAACTCTTATCATTGACTCTTTACTTTCTTGTCATTTACCTTATGCTCATTATCATTATGCATCATTATCATCTTAACACATCATGGCCATCCTCTTGCATCCATACTCATCTATTATTGTTTGATGATTGAGCTTGATTTAATTGTTTCATTATTTTGTATCCTCATTCAACAATTTGTACCCCCATTCCCATAAAGTTATAAATAAGGTCATTGATTTCCTTTATCATTGTTATATTATGTTGTTAACATTTGCATAAAATCCTTAACCCATTTTAAAATCAACTAATTATCGATTCAATATCGAGTCCATTTTTCAAAACCTTTTATAAGTCGATTGCTTTTAGCATCGCCACCAACCTCACATAGCTTACTTTTGGGCTTTCATATAATGAAACTTTGATGCACTTACACTCATTTGTTTGTTTTGCCTTAACCATTTTAAATTAACTAATTCTCGATTCAATGTCGAGTCCATTTTTCAAAACCTTTGTAAGTCGATTGCTTCTAGCATCTCCATCAACCTCACATAGTTTACTCTTGGAATTTCTTACAATGAAACATGTTATGCACATACACTTATTTTCTTATGTGTGTTCGATTAGTTTGTTGCTTTTGTTATCCTATACACATTAGGAAAGTATACCCCTAACATATACGCAAATGAAAATTCAAACCTCGATTCAACATCGAGTATTTTATTAAATTAAAACTAAAATATTATAAATATACTTGAACATTATTTAGAAATGAAAAAGGGGGTGGTTTTGATCCTTCGACTCCTCTCCTCAATTGTTTGGGTATGAGTTCCCTTACTCGATTAGTCAAGCAATTGTCATTTCTCTTAAACACTTCTAAACCATTTAAATCAAATCATTTTCATAATAAACTAAACGAAAAGGGAGATGGTCTAAAGCCTTCGATTCCTCTCCTCTTATACTTGGATACGAATTGCCTTACTCGATTATTCGAATATTTATCGTTTATCTAAAAAATATCAACCATACACAAACCCGTTTTCACAACACATTAGATTAAAAATGGGATGGTCACGGGCCTTCGATTCCTCTGAATACTTGGATACGAGTTTCCTTACTAGGCCATTTGAGTATTCGTCATCCCTTTAAAACACCTTAAAACTATTAAACCTTTTTGCAATTAAGGTTGAAAAGGGGGATGGTCTCGAGCCTTCGATTCCTCTCCTCGATTGTTTGGATACGAGTTGCCTTACTCGACCATTCGAGCAATCGTCATCCAACATAACACTTAACCAACACCTTTTCAGAAATAACATTTTTTAATTCCTTCTAACGCGCATAACAAGCTAGTACTTAAGCCTCCGCCGAGAGTAGACAAGTCAATGTTTATCCTTTAGAACATGATCTAAACATCTTTTCATTAAAAAAACACCAACAAATTATAGTTCCCCGAACTACGAATGCTTTAATTTTCTTATTGAACTATAAGGATACTTAGGCACGAGATTGTGAGTCTTGGCGAGCACACTAAAAAAAACAACCCATTTTGCCCTTTTGAGGTTCCCTTTCCTTTTCTTTTTAACCTTTTATGCACTCGAAGAAAACAAATAACATAAACTAACATTCAATTGCAAATTAAACTAAAAGGTTCTTGTTGAGTACAACGGGCGTGAGGGGTGTTAATACCTTCCTTTTGCGTAATCGACTCCCGAACCCTGAATTTGGTTGCGATAACCATTTTTTATTTTTAAAAGGTTTTATCGATATTTTCCCTTTCTTTAATTAGAATAAATAAAGTTCGGTGGCGAATCTGTTCAAACTAATTTTTTCGCAACCATCGCAAAGGATCATATTTTTTCGAGTTGCGACATAGTGCAATAAGAAAATCAAAGCTCCATAGTTCTGAGTAATATTGCTTGTATGCTCGCGCATGGGAGGCTTAAATGTTTGTTTGTTTTGGTAGAATGGATGCGTTTGGATCGCATTCTAGAACTTAAACATGACTTGTATGCTCGTGAATGGAAGGCTTTAAGTGTTGTTCATACCGCGGTAGAACAGAAGTAACATGTCCTTTGTGAAAAGGTATCTAGATTCCCTACGGTAGAAAATTAAATTTGATGAGTTATGGTTGATTTTAGAATTGGAGACAAGTATCCGACCACAAGCTAAGTACGAACGATAGTCCGAGTACTTGGGAGTTGAGAGGACAGTGGCATCATAACCCCTATTTATCATCCAAAAGAGTTTTTGCTTATGAAATTTGTTTGGAGAATTTAATCATTGGTACTTAGATGGAGACAAGCATCTATCCACTGGCTAAGTACGACCAACAATCAAAATTCTCAGGAGTTGAGAGGACAGTGGTATCCTAACCACTCTTTTTCACTCTCAGAGCACTGAATTGAACTTGTTTTATTGTTAAGTGTTTTAAATGAAAGTCAAGTATTGGACCACAAGCTATGTACGATTCACAACCCAATTACTTGAGAATGTTATGCACAAGTACGTACACCCCAACTTTGTTCTTCTAGTTTATTTTGAAAATGTTTTGAAAAGGATTACTTGACGTTGGATCAAGTGTTTGGAAATTATTTATGAAAGATGTGTGAATGGATAGAGATAAAAGTTTAAGAATGGAATATAGTACATGAGATACTTGACATTGTATCAAACACTCGTGTTGCTTTCAAGTGAATTTGATTTGGGAGAAACACTTGACGTTGGATCAAGTTTGTTTTTATTCTTTGGAAAGTTCATTTTATCATTTTGATTTTATCTTGTTATTTAACATGCAAAGGAAAAAAAATAAAGGAAAGTAAATTCTAAACTATTACATGTTCATGAGAATGAGGGATATTTTACCCACAATGGGGGGATTGAATTTCAAACCGTACATGAAATGGGAAAGGTTTACATAAGGATACAATGATAACATGCCTAAAACAATCAAGTGGCAGTGGTAGAATTAAGCACGTTCAACTATTATCCATGCATAAAAGTATTATTAAAGTGAAAAAATAAAGCATTCATGCAACCATAATTCATGCATGCCATCAAGAGTGAAAAAATTAATTTCTAATGATAATTTAATTTAAAATTAATGTCTTAAGTAGAAATTTATCCTAACCGTTTCTCATATGTATTTTTCATGAGTAAACATGGCATGGAAAAGAGTTAGTGGAGAATTAATTTAAATAAATGCTAAAAGAGAAAATATGCTAATTAACCATGATTCATGAATTTACATGAATTAAAATATGCATGTTCATGAATTAAAAGCATAGCAAGAATTGACAAAGAAATGATAAAAAAAACAAGAAATATAGTAAAAGCAATTAAATCTACAGGGGTGCATAACCCAGGGGGTGTGCAGCCTGGAAACAGAGGTTTTGGGCCTAACAGAAAAGGCCCAAACACAGAGAGTTGTTGTTGGGTTCAACAAAGGTGTAGTCTAGCAAAACATAGGTATGAAAAGCAAAAATGTGGGCTTAATGGCCTAAGTCAAACATAATTTTCAAGGGAAAGCACAAAAATTCAGCAACATGCAAACTTCTTCATCTCTATATATCATGTTCAAAGTTCATGTCAAAAAACAACCACCACAGGAGCTCCGGCTACACCGCACCGGAGGTAGCGGAGTTGGCTGGAATCAAGAAATAACACCACTTTTCTACTCCTCTCAACCTCATATATCATAATCTGTCATCAATTCTTACCAAAGGTTAATCAATTTTGAAAATTAAAGAACTAAAGTTATGAACCTTAAGCATAAAAACTTAAATTAAATGGGGATAGGAATGAATCAAGCCACCAAAACTTGAGGATATGAGTCTCCAATGCACAAACTACATTGTGGTATCAAAAATTCAGAAAACAAGAAGGGATAAAAGATCTTTGACCTTCAAGATGGAGGATTCGCCGACAATGCACAAGATGAAGATGAAGAAAACAAAGGTATGCTTCTTTAATCTTCTACTTCTGCTCTTCAATGATTTAGCTCTGAAAAATTCTGAATTGAATTGATGTTCTTGATGTTGATAATGGTGAGTATGAGAGTATTTTAGAATGTAGGAGGTTTATCTCAATTGATAACAAACTTCAAGATGAAGCTTGCTCCAATGGTGATAGAGCTTTAGTGTAGGGAGAGAAATTGGAGAAGATGAATTGAGAGGATGAAAACTGAATTTTCAATGAGTTATTTTTGAGAGAATGATTAGGTTCTAATTAGGTGATAGCTAGCTCCTAATTTTGATGAGAGTGATGACTTTATATATATGCAAGTTCCAACTGTTTCGGTCAGATTTTTTGGGCAGCGGCGATTGGAAGTTAGGGCACTAGTTAGTGTTAAAGGATTCAATGAACAAATTGGTTGTGAAGTTAATGGTGTTAGATTTTTCTGTTAAAATGGTAGTTGGAGTTATTATTGGGACTGTTATGACAGTTATGTGATGTTAGAGTAGCTCAAGTGTCGAATTCTAGGATGAGTTGAAGTGTTAGGAATGCTTAGTTCATTGTATGAACGCTATTGTTAGTTGTTGCATAATTGAATACAAATTGCAAGGTGTAACAGTACATGTATTGGAACTGGTTCAAAATGATTTGGAATTGCACTGATGCTGAAAAATGTAGTATTTTCTACTACTGGTGCAGGTGTAACAGATTACATGCACGAAAACATGTATAAAAAGTCTGACTTTAGCAGGTGTAATCGGTTACCTGGTTTTGCATAATCGGTTACATGCTGGAAAAAAAGCCTTTTTCTGGCTACTGAATGACATGGATGGGGATGTGTAACCAATTACCAACATGAAAAAGTGTTTTTTCTCCTTTTTGGCTATTTTGTGGCATGTGGGGAATATGACTTATTGTGTATTTGATTTGGTATGTTTTTGCAGGTCTGACTCGTGGTGTGGTATTGAACAACACTTTGGCATGGTGCGAAAGCTTGAACACGAAGTGCTCATAGAGAAATGAAGCATGTAGGGTCTAATATGGTTAGTTGACTTTGGTCAACCGTTTGACCGAAAAGTCAACAGTTGATTGAAAGTCAATTGTGGGCCAAATGATGTAAAAATATGTAACTTGGTTTTTTGGGATCCTTTTGTAACAAAATGGGATGTTTTTGTAAGGGGAAATAACATTCTGCAATGTCTGGTGTTGGACATTTGAGTTTGTAATTGAATGGAACATGCATGCAACAATGAATTATTTGACTTGACTCTGATTTGCAAAGCCTCGTCTCGAATTCGTACCAAACGACCAACTCCATAAAAGATTAGTCATTCCCACTTGCAGTTCATAACTAGGCCTAATGTCATGATGTAGTCCACCTGATCCACAAGCATCTCAGATCGAAACTTAGTATAGCACCAAAATACCATAGGCTTAATTCTCAATAACACCATAAAAGAAGTTGTTCAACGCTTGTACCATAAACACCATCCTCTAAATTAATGATGTAATTGGATGAATGTAGTTTTACATGAATCAATATGACATGAATATGTATATGAATTAAGGGTCAAAAGTTAGATGAATATGTAAAGGACGTATGGAAAATTTTGGGGTATGACAACTGCCCATATTTAATCTTCTCGGACCTGAATGTTTAAATAGAAACGACTTTCAAAAATTTGAGATAAGAGGGGATTAAATACCAGAATATCCAAAAAAAATCCCACTATGAATGAATGAATGTACTGTGAGGTAAGGGTGATAGTGGGAAATTTATAATTGGATGGCAGATAGACTTTTGTATGGTCATCTGATGGGGATTAGCTGAAATATCTGTGGGGAATACGGGGCAATTGCAAAAGAAATGTTAGGCATGCTTGATGTATGCAATATTCTATGTATGTAGTATAGGCTTGATGTTTTTTATTTTGATTTTGCCTCCACTAACAAGTTTTGGAAGGTATTGGTGAGAGATGACAAGGTTCTCCACTACGAATGTAGAAGATACTTGCAAAAGATTTGTAAAAGGTTTTGAAGATAGTTTTACAGGTGGGACCTGTGCTTTAGAATGATCGACGACTTCGTTGGGGACTAAAATAATTGGCCATACATGGATTGGGCTTTGAGATGAAGGGCCATATATAATTTGGGCTTTAAAAGGGATTTGCCAGACGGGAATTGGGCTTCCAAAAGATGGGCCAGACATGAACTGGGCTTTGAGGATTTTTTCTAGACAAGAACTGGGTTTTAACATGTTCTATCAGATGGGGACTTTTCAGTAGGCATAAAAACCTCATGATGTCCCTCAGGCACAACGACTAAGATGACCAAACACAAAGTTCAGGCTTAGAGGGCTAAACAAAAGTTTAGGCTTTGAGTTGAGGAGTTGGCCAAACACAATGTTTGGGCTTAGAGGGCTAAACAAAAAGTTTAGGCTTGTTGTGGAGTTGGCCAAAAACATATTTTGGGCTTGAAGGATAGAGGGGGCTAAACAAAGATTCAAGATTAATGAGAATACGGCTAAATAAGAGGTTTAGGCTTGGAGGAGAAGAGGCTAAACGAAAGCGTAGGCTTGGAGGAAAAAAGGCTAAACGAAGGTTTAGGCTTCAACAAGGCAGTGGCGAACGGGAGTATGGGCTTAAATTGTTCGTAGGGAGGTCTAAACAACAATTTAGGTGGAGAAATAGCTAAACGAAAGTTTAGGCTTAAACAGGTTTGCAGGAAAGGTTTTATAAGGGTGCCAAGTATGATTGGGATTTAAAAAGGTGCCAAACGGGGTTGGATTGGATGGTTTTCCAAGCAAGGTTGGGTTTTGAAAGGATGCCAAACGAGGTTGGGACTAAATGGTTTGCCAGACAAGAAATGGACTTTGACAACATAAGCAAGATGAGAACTGACTATCATACGGGAACTGGATTTTGAAAAGATACGCCATACGAGAACTGGATTTTGAAAAGGTAATCCAGACGATAACTGACTACCAGACGGGAACTGAATTTTAAAATGAAAGGTCAAACGAGAACTGGGTACCAGATGGGAACTGGATTTTGAAATGAAAGGCCATACAAGAACTGGTTCTGAAAAGATAAGCCAGACGAGAACTGACTACCAGATGGGAACTGGATTTTAGAAAGATAATCCAGACAAGAACTGACTACCAGAAGGGAACTGGATATGAAAAGATAAGCCAGACAGGAAAAAAATACCAGACGTGAACTTGATTTGAAATGAAAGGTCGGATGAGAACTGGCTACCAGATGGAAACTGGATCTTGAAATGAAAGGTCATACGAGAACTGACTATCTTATGGGAACTGGATTTTTAAAAGATATGCCACACAAGAATCAACTACCATATGGGAACTCGATTTTGAAAATATGAGTTAGACGAGAATTGTGTACTAGACGAGAAATGGATCTTGAAATGAAAGGTCAAACGAGAACTGACTACCAGACGAGAACTAGATTTTGAAAAGATACGCCAGACGAGAACTGACTTCCAGATTGGAACTGGATTTTGAAAAGATAAGCCAGACAAGAATTGACTACCAGACGGGAACTGGATCTTGAAATGAAAGTTCAGACGAGAACTGACTACCATACGGGAATTGGATTTTGAAAAGATACGCCAGACGAGAACTGACTACCAGATGGGAACTGGATTTTGAAAAGATAAGTCAGACGAGAAATGACTACCAGACGGGAACTGGGTCTTGAAATAAAAGGTCAAACGAGAACTGACTACCAGATGTGACTTGGATTTTGAAAATATACGCTAGACAAGAACAGACTACCATACGGGAATTGGATTTTGAAAAGATAAGCCAGATGAGAACTGACTACCATACGAGAACTGGATCTTGAAATGAAAGGTCGGACGAGAACTTACTACCAGACGAGAACTCAATTTGGAAAGAGTTTGCCAAACATTAACTTGACTTTGAAAAGTGAGACCAGACGCGAGCTGGATTTTAAAATGTTTGGCTAGGCGAGAACTGGGTACCAGACAGGAACTGGATTTGGAAAGCGAAACCAGATGAGGATTGGGTTTTGAAATGTTTGTCCAGGTGAGAATTGGGCTTTAAGAGCGAGACCAGACGAGAACTGGGTTTTGAAATGTTCGACTAAGCGAGAATTGGGCTTTGAGATAGTGTTGATCAAGGTTGGACCTTTGGAGGTGCTAAGTCAAATCGGGCTTTAGGAGCAGGTCAATAAGGATTGGCCTTTAGCTTTTCTTGTTAGGGAGAGATTTCATGCTATGTTAGATGAATGATATGTGTTAGGTTCTCTAAAAAATACTGAGAATAATATAAAGTATAGAATGAGGAATAATAAGAAGAGGCTGCTTTATTGAATGATTGGAAGAGATTTACAGAGATCAAGGAATCTACAGCCACAGAGCTGAGCTTCTATGGAGTGCTTAGTAGCTCTCCATTCTCATGATTACACAATGATTCTCAAAAGTTTCCTCTTGTGATCTATTCCTAATCCTTTATGCAAACAGCCTAACAGAATTGGTTAAGACCAATTCTCTCTCTACTGCCACCTCATATCCAATCACGTGATATTTGATGCTCTTCTCCTTCTAGAATAAACCAGCCAAGCCTTGGCTCCACTAGGCCCACTGTGATTTGACACTTCCACCCCTGGCCCATCTTCATTCATATGGTCCCTAATAACACTCCCTCCTAGAACAATTACCTTGTCCTCAAGGTTGAATTCTGGAAATTGGCTCTTGATGGTCAAGGTATCCTCCCAAGTAGCTTCATCCACTGTTCTGTCAGCCCATTGAATTAAAACTTGTTGTACCTTCTGTCCCTCTGGACCACTCATACGCGTTGTTAGGACATCTTCAGGTATGAATTGATCAGCATAGTCCCCTTCCATTCCCTGAGGTACTTCACTCTCCACTTGGTACTCTCCAATGGCCTTTTTTAACAGTGATACATGGAACATCGAATGTACCCTTGATCCTTCGGGTAATTTCAACTTGTACGCCACCGCCCCTATTCTTTCCACAATTTGAAACGGCCCATAATACCTTGCAGCCAGCTTAGCATTCATACGAGACACCACAGACTTCTGTCTATGTGGGCGAAGCTTTAAGAACACCCACTTCTCTACTCGAAAGCTACGATCTGTTCTTTTCTCATCAGCATAGTGCTTCATACGGTCTTGAGCTCTTTGTAAATGAGCTTTGAGTTGTCTGATAGCTTCATCGCGTTCTTCTAACTCCTTCTCCACCGCCTCTACCCGTGTTTCTCCCTGCAACAATCTAGTAATCATTGGAGGTTTTCGCCCATACACCAGTTCAAAAGGTGTGCTCCCTGCTGATGCATGGAATGTGGTGTTAAACCAGAATTCCGCCCATGGTACCCATAACACCCAAGACTTTGGCTGGTCATCAATGAAACATCTAAGATATGTTTCTAGACATCGATTCACAACTTCGGTCTGTCCGTCAGTTTCCGGATGATATGCGGAACTCATTTTCAGCGCCGTTCCTTGCAACCGAAACAATTCAGTCCAAAAATTACTGACATACATAGGGTCATGATCATTGACAATTGCTGTAGGTAAGCCATGAAGTCTTATCACTTCGCGTGCAAATGCTTCAGCCACTATCCTCGCATTACACGATTTTTTAGAGGGATGAAATGACAGTACTTAGAGAGCCTGTCCACTACCATAAATATTGCTTCAAATCCTCTTGACTTGGGCAGTCCTGTAATAAAATCCATCGAAACTTCTTCCCACACTGTTGTAGGAATCGGTAATGGCTGCAGTAGGCCTCCAGGAGAAATGGCTAAATACTTCTGCCTTTGACACACATCGCATGCTTTTACATATTCTTGCACCTTTGCCTTCATCCCTATCCAATACACATTTGCAACCAATCGTCTATAAGTGCGGTAAAATTCGAAGTGACCTCCTACTGGAGTACTATGAAACTCTGGTAACATTTTAGGAATCAAACTGGATTGTGCTGACAGAACTAACCGATCCTCATACAATAGCACCTCCTGTTTATACTTGAATCCATGCCTTGCATTTGGATTCTCTTCCAATTCCTCTATGATCTTGAGTAACACCTTATCATTGTGGACTTCCTCTTGAATCACATTACCTTCATCCCAAACTGGATATGAAACCGCCGCCATCAATTCTCCATTCTCAGGTAAACGTGAAAGTGCATTTGCTCCTCTATTTTCCACCCCCGGCATATACACGATATCAAACTGGTAACCAAGTAATTTGGTAGCCCAATTCTGCTGGTCAGGTGTTGTAATTTTCTGCTGCCAAAGTTGTTTCAAACTCTTTTGATCCATTGTAACTGTGAAATGTCTCCCCATTAAATATGGCCGCCAGTGTTGAACCGCTAATGCCACCGCCATTAATTCTCTTTCATATGCAGATTTGGCCAGATTCTTTCCTCCTAGGGCTTTACTAAAGAACGCAATGGGTCTCTTCTCTTGCATCAAGATGGCGCCTAACCCCACACCAGACGCATCACACTCCACCACAAACTCTTTTCCAAAATCTGGTAATGCAAGAACTGGGGCTGTTGTTAGCTTCTGTTTCAAAGTTTCAAAAGCCTTTTGAGCTTGAGGACCCCATTTGAAACCATCTTTCTTTGTTAAATCAGTTAGAGGCTTTACAATTTTTCCATAGTCTCTAATAAACTTTCGATAATAACCTGTGAGGCCTAAGAATCCTCTCACTCCCTTAACACTCTTCGGTATTGGCCATTTAATCACACTTTCCACCTTCATGGGATCTACAGCTACACCAGTCCCACTAATTAAATGACCTAAGTACTCAACTGTATTCTGGCCAAATTGACACTTTTGCCGATTAGCAACTAACTTGTGCCTCCTCAAAATCTGCAGCACTTCTGTTACGTCTCAAATAGGTCTCTGCCACGTCTGACTATAAATGAGTATGTCGTCAAAGAAAACTAAAACAAACTTCCATAATAACGGCCGAAATACTTCATTCATCAAGGACTGAAAGGTAGAGGGCGCGTTCATCAGTCTGAACGGCATTACAAGGTATTCGTAATGCCCTTCATGTGTACGGAAAGCAGTCTTCTGAACATCTTCAGGTTTCACCCTCACTTGGTGATACCCGGATTTCAAATCAAGCTTAGTGAAATATTGGGCACCATGCAATTCGTCAAGCAGCTCATCGATCACTGGAATTGGGAATTTATCTGGTACTGTCACTTTATTAATGGCACGGTAGTCGACACACATCCGCCACGACCCATCCTTCTTCTTCACCAATATTACTGGGCTAGAAAATGCACTGCTACTCTACTGAATAATTCCTGCCTCCAACATCTCTTTGACTTGCCTCTCTATTTCATTTTTTTGATGATGGGGGTACCTATAGGGCCTCACACTCACTAGGCCTTGACCTGGCAATAAGTTAATGGAGTGGTCACGTGAGCGTCGTGGTGGCAGCCCCTTGGGCTCATAAAACACATCATCAAATTGCTTCAAACTTTCTTTCATTTCTGGGTGATTTGTCTCTTGTAAAACCTGGGTTTCTGTGTTGTTCAAAGTGGCATCTAAGGACCACCACTTCCTTCCATATCCCTTACTAGCTTTACCTACTATACTCTGTAGTGCTGAGATGGCTTCAGGTGTTCCTTTTATGCCCTTTAACATCACCCATTTTCCCTCATGCCAAAATTCCATCGTTTGCTTCTTCCAATTAACGATCATATCCCCTAACGATTTCAGCCACGCGATGCCTAACACTACATTAACTCCTTCTAAATCAAACAGATAAGCTTCGATTTCACTAGTCACCTCCCCTGTTTTGAATAAGACATAATTACACTTTCCTCGCGTGGTGGTTTGAAACCCATCACCCAACTTGATTCTGAAATCTGGAGTAGTTTCGACGCTCCAACCCAATTTTTGCATTAACGGCTTCGTAATGAAATTGTGTGTCACTCCACTGTCAATCAGAACCACCACCGGAACACCATTAATGGTTGCTCGCAACTTGAGCGTTTGTAGATGTTCACGTCTCGAAACCTCCATCTCATATAAGTTCATCACACTCATCTCCCCATCTCGCTCTTCTTCAGATTCGTCCACCTCCACTACCAACAATTTGGCCTCCTCCTCTCCTCCATCTTCATCATCCAAAATCATGACACGTAGTTGTTTGTCTGGACACTGATAGAGGGGGTGAAAGGGACCCCCACATTTATAACAAAGACCTTTTTGTTTTCTATTCATGAGCTCTTGATAGGATAAGTGAGTAAAGTCTTTGTCACGTGCACCCCCTTTTTTCTCTTTCCAGTCACTGGCTTGTCATCACGTGGTGGGTTATTGGGCCCTTTAGGCCCATTTCCATAATTTAACCCACTGTTCTGGCCTCCTTTCACAAAAACCCAATTTGTTCCTCCATTTCGCCCCGGGTTAGCCTTGTTTGAACCGCTTGGTTTCGGGTTTCGGATCCAACCCGATCCATCACTCGTTTCCCTTTCCACTGCTCTCGTGACGGGGAACAACTTTGTTCTCGCTATTGGCTCCATAGCTACGAAACTTTGTACCCTACCTCTGATCTCACCTCTTAATCCGTGCAGAAAATACCCTAAATATTGTTTGTCAGGTAACCTCGGAATTTGAGAAGTCAGACGTTCAAATTCCTGAATATATTCTTCCATCGTTCCTCTCTGACGAATTTCCGTGAGCTTTTCATAAACATCACCCTCTCCTAAACCTCCATACCTTTCCATCAACTCTGATCGAAGCTCCTCCCATGTCAGATCTGGGTTTTCTTCCAACAGAGAGTTAAAGAAGTGAATTGTTGGTCCTTCCATGCTCAATTGTGCCAGCCCCACCTTCACGGTAGCACCCGTGTCTTGAACACGAAAATAAACCTCTGCTCTAGAGATCCATCCGGCCGGATCGTCGCCGGAGAACGCTGGTAGCTCCACCTTCTTAACCGACCTTCTAAATTCATCCAAAGCTTCACCTTTCAACTTTGTGGTTGTCGTAACCTTTTTCGATGATGCATCATCTTCAGCTTCAACCACCTTCTTTTCAAGAACCTTCTCCATCATCTGTATCAATGCTCTTTGATTCTCCCTCGCTGTTTGTTGAACCTCAGCGATGGAATCAGAGAAAGCAACCTTCATCAGCGATAACTCTTGCTCCAGATCTGCAATCTTCGCCTCCATGTTTGCTACGGTTTTCTTAGACATCAGCCGAGCTTTCCTTCACTGACCCCCTCTACGGATCTGGTAGGTCGGACCACTGTTAGGTTCTCTAAAAAATACTGAGAATAATATAAAGAATAGAATGAGGAATAATAAGAAGAATCTGCTTTATTGAATGATTGGAAGAGATTTACAGAGATCAAGGAATCTACTGCCACGGAGTTGAGCTCCTATGGAGTGCTTAGTAGCTCTCCATTCTCATGATTACACAATGATTCTCAAAAGTGTCCTCTTGTGATCTATTCCTAATCCTTTATGCAAACAGCTTAACAGAATTGGTTAAGACCAATTCTCTCTCTACTGCCACCTCATATCCAATCACGTGATATTTGATGCTCTTCTCCTTCTAGAATAAACCAGCCAAGCCTTGGCTTCACTGGGCCCACTGTGATTTGACACTTCCACCCCTGGCCCTTCTTCATTCATATGGTCCCTAACAATATGCATGACATGATTAATGCATGATGACTTATGCAATGGTCTTGAAGGTCCAACAAATACCCCTGAGGTTGGTCATATATCAGAGCAGTTTAATGACAATAATTAGTAAACTCAAACAAGGGGACAATGTTAATAAATGACCATATATGCGGCAGTATTTAGACGGACTATATATAAACACTCAAAGAATCGAAAAAGAGAAGAAAAATGTTATTCTTACACTAAACTCTACCCTTACACCGTATTTTACTGTTCACCAATACGGTGAACAGTAAAATATTATAATAATATATTATTTTTTAAAAATACATAAAAATTATTATCTGAACGTTTATTAACCAATTTCATAATTTTTTTAACCAACTTCATAACTTGTATTAATCAATTTTGATGCCTATTCAAAATTATTTTTAATATCTGGACGTTTATTAACCAATTTCATAACTTCATTAATCAACTTTTTACTTTTCATTAACCAACTTTGATTTATCACTAAAAATTATTTTTAATATCTGGACGTTTATTGACCAACGGCGTCACTTCATTAACTAACCTTTTACATTTAATTAACCAACTTTTTTCACTATTTTAAGTCATTGTTCACGTGCACTGTTTATACACACTGTTCACGTGTATTGTTCATGTACTGTTCACACATTATTCATAAACATATTATTTTATTTTAAAATACATTATTCACCGTATAAATACGATGAACAGTATACGGTATAAATATTTGGTATAAGAAATGGTGTATGAATAATAATGTTAAAAAGAGAATCATTCACAAATCAGATACAAAGTAGGCTTCCCTAATTCCACAACACCGAGGTTACAACGATGTATTTTTTGCAAGAAGAATTCCTGCTCTGTTTATTTTTTATATTTTCCTTTATGTCTTCTAAATTGTCCCATTCGATTAGAAAATAAAATAAAAAATTCTAGTTAGAAAGTTAATATTAACTTAAAGTTTTATTTTGATACTATTCATTAGAGCCTGATTATTGTTAATAATATTATAAGGATAATACTCTTCTATGGTATTGGTAATGTCTATAAGTTTTGATGTTATGGTAATGATAATGTTAATAAGTTTTAATGTTATTTATAATTTAAATAAACAATGATATTATATATATATATATATATATATATATATATATATATATATATATATATATATATATATATATATATATATATATATATATAATTTTATTGAAGGTGTAATTTCTAAGATTAGAAATATAATTTTAAATTATTTGTGACTATTATTGCCAAAGTTGTCAAGATCGAGATCTTATATAAGATTGATAGAGAATAACAAAATTGTAATTGAGATTGGAAGATCCTATCCAATTATTTTTGTAAGATTGAGAAGGGATAACAAGATTGTAAAATAAAAAAATCGCAACAAAAATCGTAATATCCTACTAAAATGTAAAAAAAATATTATATAGTTTAAGTATTTATAAGTGATTTATATTAGTAGGCAAGTGTATTCGTGAGAGAATGACTTTTTTCATATTCTTTGTACATATATTATTGAGATTTTATACTTATAACTACCATATGGAACATTTGTTAAACATTAGGGATATATTTGATCAATTACTAAGATTATAAATGAGATGTTTATTCTCTAAATCCTAAATTTAAAACTTTATTATTTCAAAAAACACGCATTCATCTCTGTTGAGTCATAATTATTGTGTCTTTGTATCTTGTCATCCTTCTCACTTTTAATGATGGTGGTGGAAAAAATGTCAATGATACTTGAAATTGGAAAAGATTGCACAAAATCAACCATTTTATAGATTTTTTTTTTCACAATTTGACTACAACACACGATTTTACTTACGAAATCAGGATCGTTGGGAGTAAATGTGATCATAAAATCTTACAATTTTAAGATTAAATTGAGATCTTGACAATCATAATTATTGCAATATTTTGATAATGATAGATCATTAATCATTAATCTGTTATTGTTCACGGTGCTTCTCAATAATCCCAAACACTTTTGTGTTCTTAATGTAATTGTATTTGTTTCTTTCTTTTGCAAGTGACACCTTTTGGTTGCAAAAGTGGCTCTTTTATATTACTCATTGGGAGTGAAGTGTTTTCATATGCTATGTGGCAATGTATGGTTCATCTTAGTGGTTAGAAATTAGTGGTTCATAGGATAAGTTATAATGGTAAATTCACGACCATTACATTTTAATATTTCTCCTGAATCCAAATATGCAGCAAACAAGAAAAAGAAGGAAATAAAGTTATATTTTAAGTTTTAGAATCTAGAAAGAAAGAAAGAAAAAAAACCTAAATTAAAATATGTTTAAGGGCCATAGTTTGGTATACCCAACTTGCACTCTTAGAGACGGACCTTTATTATATTTTTTTCTTTGCATTACAAATACTATTTTAAGGCATTGTGATTGTGCTTACTTGCTGTAATCACATTCAAGTTTTTAATAATCAAGTTGAACAAAAGAATAATATGATTTTTGTGTTGAATACTTAAATAACACACTTTGCATATTTCTAGAACACTAATATCAAATAGGAGATTAAGGTATGGATAATTGTTGCTTTAAATAATGCAATCCTCTATCTGATTCAAATTCGTACGGACTTTGTAGATTAACTCTCGTTTATTCTTATCTTATATAATAATCATGTAAGAGATCGTTTATTTGATTTCAAAGATTTTTAAATACTAAGAAAATAAAGAGCATAGATTAGTACTAATTAAGTACAAGCTTTTTCAAAAAAGATAGGAGATGAAAAGTTAAAAAGGATGTAAATAAGGGCTTAATTAATTGATCGTGGCCTATTTAAACAAAACAAAAATAAAAAGTAGCTTTTGGCACACGCACAATAAACAAGTTGCAACCGGATAACTCAAACAAGCTAATCTATAATTATGTTTGGTGGAAGATGCTTCTAAACAGATTGCCAACAAAACATGAGCTAGTCAGTTGAGAAGTGATTGAAGGTTCTCACAATTTGATTTGTCCCCTCTATTTTTCACAGAACAAAATGTGTTTCATTTGTGAGTTCCATGCCCAATTACTGCTCTATTTTGGAGGAAGGTGAGTGCTTGGTTAGAATTAGAAGTGATGGAAGAAACATCTTTCGTTGTCATCATGAGCCTCAGCAGAAAAATCAAACAAAATAGCAAAAATATGTTTTGGGTATTGCAGGTTGCTGGATTGTTTGGATTGCTAAGAATAATATTCTGTTCAAAGGAGGTTTGGATTTCGTTGGCCAAATCAAATATATGACGTGGGACTGGTTTCTTGCCAAGATCAAATATATAACGTGGTACTGGTTTCTTGCCAATGTCAAGGATTGGTAGGCCAATATGTGTCTTTGTTTGTCTTGTCCCACTGTAATTTTAAATTTTGTCGTGGTTATATTAAAAACCTGTGTAAATAAAAAATATAGTGTCATTTTATAAATAAAATAATGTTTTAAGTATTAGTGTATGATGTGACAATAGACATCTTATTTTCTAAAAATGGATGTAAATTTAAAATATTATTATAATCAAATTTATATTACTTCTGTTAAATTTAAAACAGGTGTAAATTTAGATGGGATGAAAAAAAAGTACTTTCTCAAATATTAGATTTTAAAAATATATATATTTTAATAAAATTAAAAAATAAAAAAATTATATTTTTATTACTGAAATAAAATACTAAAATGTCCTTTTCTTTTCAAAATATTTAATGTCTACTAAAAATACTCTTTTAATCAAAATAAAAGTAATATATGCGAAGTTATCAACCTTTTCCTTAGAGTAGTCATCACTCTCTTCCACATACACCAAACTTATCCTCATTAGCATCTTCCAACTTAAAGGTAATCAAGTTCATTCGCTTTCTCTTTCGTCTTCTTCTTCATATGCTTTCTTCCATGCTATTGATATGTTTACTACTTTTTTTCTCAAAACAAAACCCTAAGATTTCTCTCTTCCAATGTAGCGAACTCGTCTTGATAACCTTCTTCAAATTAAAAGATAATCTTTTTCATTAGCTTTCTTACATTTTTCATATATGTTCCATGTATGTCACTAGTTCTTCTTAAAAAGTGTCTTTTCATTTGACATGATTTACTTCCTTTTTGGTTAATGTTTCCGTTTATGTTAATGCTAGTTTATGTTTTCAAAACAGGTTAACATTTTGAAAGTTGTTTATATTTCGAAATCTAGTTCAAGAGAACTCATATTATGGGTGTGGTTCATAAACGGTTTGTTTTTCAATAGAAAAACAATATAAGAAGTATGAAGTTATTTTAGAAGCTTCATCCGCCTTGTATTTTTTCTTCATAAGTAGATCAACTTCATATCATTCCATGAATATTTTCAATAAAAGGTATGTTGTTGTTGTTTTGTTGATAAATATTGATGTATTTTGTTTTTGTTGTTGTTCATAAATGGTTTGTGTTGTTGTTGATAAGTGTATGTTGTTGTTGCGTTGTTGATACATGTTGTTATTGTTGATGTATGTTGTTATTGAGTTTATTATGATGTATGTAGAGTGTTTGTTTCACAAATTCTTTCATTGAACATGCATTCATTTAAAGTAATTTAGAAAATTATAATTTGAAAATTAAGTTATATTTGAAATGCAACTTAGACCAAAAATATTTTTTGAATTGCATGCATATCGTAATTCATTTACCGCTCTTTAACATGTAGAACTTGGTTTATTCCCCAAGTTCTTCAAAGCAACAGTTCATTCTCTATTAATTTATATTGAAAAATATCAAATTTGTTGAGAAATTGAATCATGTTGATTGTTGTCATCATACTAATATTCACAAATGATTAAAATAATGATGATGATAGCGATGATGGTGATTCCAAATTAGTCAACATATTGATGCTTTAAAAAATAAACTAGGAATGAACTGTTGTTTTAACTCAAGCCATTGAATTAAATATTACGTGTTAAGTTGCAAGAGATGAATTGCAGTATGAAAGCAATTTGAAAATAATGGTTCGTTTAAGTTGTTTTTCAAGAATAATTTAATTTTTCAAATATTATCTTCTACATCAATTTTAATGGTTGTATATGTTTAGTAAAGTGTAGGGAAAAACAAGCAATCTACATAATTATAATAAACACAAGGTACTTTCCACAACGGTTATCTTCTGTAATTATGGTGAAATGTTAATTATATTCCAAATAAATTGTTGCTGCTGAGTTTTGAACTCATGACCTAAATATATATATATATATATATATATATATATATATATATATATATATATATATATATATATATATATATATATATATCACAATGGTTGTTTAATATAACTGTTATGATAGGTACGCTCTACCTAGCTTATAACCATGGCCACATGCCCGATGTGGAAACTAGCATACATACAATTACATGCTACCTTACAATGGGCGTGCAACCGTCATCCTATATGTTTTGTAACCGTCATTATATGTGTTTTCTGTAGTAGTGTTATAACGGCTTTATAATGATATATTGATGAAAGATGTTTATTTAACTGATGATGATAATAAATGCTAAATTACCTTATCCAACTAGAAATGCTACAGGTGTTCTTATTAATGGATTCCATACTCCTAAATGAAATTTCATGCCCAAGTATGATTATAAAACCTATTATGTTATTTGTCCTCTATATTTTTAATTTCAAGATGAAAACCTTTGGCATTTTCCATAGGAAGCAGGTTAAGGGTTTCATGTGCTTCTCATTCATTTTGCGTTGTTCTTTCTTCCAATGGTTCTATGCTGGTGGAGACCAATGTAGATTCGCTAAGTTTTCTATGTTCGGGTTGAAAGAATGGAAAAAGATGTACGTGCTTTTACTTCAACTACCGCAACTTTCTTTAGTTTTATGTATCAGAAGATTGAAACATTTGTAAATTGTAATTTATTAGAATGTTTCTTTTTTATTTTCATCAAAATGTTTCATTATAAGTTTTACTCTTTTATTAAAATGATTAGACCTTGTACTATTAAAATATATGTGAGCCATCAATTAAAAATATATCTTGATTATTTTCTTTATGTATTCTAAATGTCATTTTCTTGTTGCTTTGGTGTAGATGTACAGAGGACTTGGTAAAAATAACATAATATGCCTAAGCTACACAATAAACAAATAAAGTAAGGTAAGACATGTATTTTAAATGAACTCGACTCCTAATTAGAATCAGATACGCTAGGATAAGACTTTTCAAATGTCATTTGTTTTCATATTGGACAATTGGGGTGACATGGACAAGAAAAGAGCCAAAGGTTACATATTATATTTCCAGGATTGTGGGAAAAAGTCAATATTACCTCTTGGTTGTACTATTTGGATATGCATTTTCCATAAACATGTGTGTGTCATACCCCAATTTTATCCGGGCATTTTAAAAACTTTCGTACATCTGACGTACTGCACTTTGCATCATTTGCATAGCATGACATGCATTTTCCATAAATATGTATGTGTCATACCTCAATTTTATTCGGGTATTTAAAAAACTTTCATACATCTGACTTACTTCACTTTGCATCATCTGCATAGCATGACATGCATTTCATCTTGCATAATGTCTAAAATGTCGACCATAATAAATTTTTGGATCTGCAAACAGATCGGTTGAATAAATTTTCAAGTGTACATAAAATTAACTGGCGAAAAGTTTCAAAATCAAGCTTGCAGACGTCGGTATTATTAATCTGTGGTTCACGTAGTTTAACATAACATGCTTGTTTTATTTTTTTGACTAATTTTTCGGTCGCATTTTAATCACCTTGAGCCTGTTCAACCGGGCGTTTTTTACTTCAAAATTTGATCAACACATGTCTGTTTTCCATAAGTTTATTTCACGTTGATCTTTTTAGTGCATTTTTTAAATTTTTTGGTACTTTTGCTTCCGACTTTTATTCATTTTAATGCATTTTATTTTTATTCTTTTTCAAAATATTCAGAAAAACTAAATAGAATTTTACATGTCTTCATTTTATTTTTATTGTGTTTATTTTGAAAGGTGTAATTTTAGTTGATTTAATTGATTTAATTTGATTTTATCAATTAAAGCTTCTGGAAAGGGCATTCTAGATATTTTAAATTTCTCAACAATTTGTGCTTCGTTGATTTAAAGCGAAAAGGAAAACACGTAAGGTAGTTGATCTTCTTCGACCTCCTCCCATTTACCCTATATCCAACCGCTCCTGCACTTTTCCACCATCTTTTTGCTCTCAATGTCTAACCACAACCACAACTACTTCAACAACGCCATATTTTGTGTTTGCTTCCACCTTCAGTTCATAACCATAGTCACACCACCGTACAACAAAACCATCACCATTGATCCACACTTCACCCTTCCTCATCCATCATAATCATCTCCATCTTCTTCCTTGAAAAGGAAAGCAACATGACTGCTCCCAAGACAAACCTCAAAAAACCGTGATACCATCCAAACAGATGCTAGAACATTCCCACATCAAAACCCCACTTCACCTTCTTCTTCAAAAAAAATTCAAACTTCAGAGTTTAACCCGCCGGAGGAGTTTGTTTTTTTTTGTCAACGAACCACCTCTCGTTCATCTACATCAATCCTCACTCTCAGCTCTCCGTTTTGATTCACAAAATAACCGCTCAACCCTCGAATCGCCACCACCCAACATTTTGATCCACTTCCTTCACTCACTGCTCATTGTTCTCCCTCCAATCCTGACATCAGTAATACAACAATAGCTCGGAGATATCAACAACGATGATTCGATCTCGTAGAACAATTTATTTCTCTATTGATTGTTGTTATTCCATTGTATGTACTTTGTGGATTCAATCTTAGTGACACCAATAACCTTGTAGAAGCTGATCCCACCACTGTTTCCACTCGACCACACATGATATAACGTTCCTGTTGAGGGTCATTTATTCTATTTGGTAACATTTCGTAATTATATATGTTGTTGGTACGTTGTGGGTGTATTTTGAGTTGTCACTGTGTTGCATTTCTTTGGTTTTTGTTTCGTATTCAAATAGGGTAATTTTCTGCATATCGTAAATATTATGGATTGTTGTTCGGATTTTTGCTCACATTATGTAGTCGATTTGAGTTCGAGTTCGACTGCATTATGTTCCGCTAGTTTTTATTTTGCAATTGAGTATGTAAATATTGTGTGGATTTGTTGTTGTTGCTTGCATTGCGTAATTGAATTAGATATATGGATTCGACAAATTTGTAATGATATAACATACTTTGTTGTTGCTGCTTTGGTTGTTTATGACATTTGTCTGTGTATTAGATATTCGATTATATGTTGTTAAATTTTTGTTCAACATATTTATATAGCATAATCTTTACGTTTCGTTTAACGGTTGGTTATGTTATTTCGGTTACACTAGTTTTCGTTGTAATAATCCATAAACTTTGTAAATAAGTCTATTTATGGCTGTTTGATTTTGTTGTGTTTAAATTTGTGGATTCGACATTTATATGTCGTTAAGCCGTCATATTTTCTTTTGATATATTTATACAATTTTGGCGCGTTTCGACCCTTACATACGACACTTTGATTCCGTTGTCTCTATGTACAAATCGCGTTTGAGCACATCATGTGTTAATTTGCTTCGATTATTTTACATCCGGTTTTAGTTGTTTATTTCATTTTCATTTTAATTACATTAATTAATTAATTAAAGTTTGTTTAAATTTGTTAATTTTGCTTAATTAATTTTTAATTAATTCGATTATTTGATTCAATCAAATAGCTTTGATAATTAATATTAATTAGCTTAATTAGTCTATATAATTAATTTTGTTAATTAAAAAATTGATCAACTTATTGCACCATAATTTCAAAGTCGTTTCAGTATCATTTCAAAAATCATTTGTTTCAAACCATCCATTCGACTTTAAAACAATTTCAAGACCACTTTCATAATCAAAACCTAAGAAACTCATTTTCACAACAACTTGGATGAAAAAGGAAATATGGGTGTAGACCTTTCTCTTTCCCCGAATGGTTGGGAAATGCTATAGAGCTCTATGTCCTCAGTCTCCGATTATTTGGACACTGTTGTAGAGTTTCCTGTCCGAATAATTGTATTCCGTTAATGAACCTCAACTCAATTCGCCACACAATTTTTATAATCAATGAGAAGAAAAAGGAAAGATGGTGTAAACTTTCCCCTTCCCAGAATATTTAGGAAATGTTGTAGAGCTATATGGCTGGATACTCGTCTTTCGCCTAAAACATACTCAACACATCAAACCTATCTATTTCTGAATAAAATCGGGGGGGGGGGGGGGGGGGGGGGGGGGGGGGATGGGGGGGGGGGGATAAATTTAGGACATGCTTCAAATCCCGGCAAATGCAGTTTATGTTTTTATTTCTTTAAAATTGACGCCTTATTTTTATTTGATTTTTTGTTTGTAAATTAATGATCTATTTCTTCGGTTTCTATAATAACTAAGGGACTAGATAATCAAATATAATTATAGAAGCACTCGTTAATAAGATTTTTCTCTAAACTTAACTTATATGTAGCCGCTCCAAACTCATACACATCATTCTTTTGGATGGATTGCAAGACATAAAATATCTTCAATGTTTTATGTTGTATTTTTTTCTTCTATCTTGAACAAAATAGTTTTTCTACCATTGTAATTTATCTCACATTATCGGAGACTGGGGTCTATAGCATCGTGTAGACCTTTCTCAATCTCTGATTATTTGGACACTGTTGTAGAGCATCATGTGCGAATAATCATCTTTTGTTAATGAACCTCAACTCAATTCACCACATAATTTTTATAATCAATGAGAATAAAAAGGAATTATGGTGTAAACTTTCCCCTTCCCATAATATTTGGGCAATGTTGTAGAGGTTTATGTTTGGGGTACTCGTTTTCCACCTAAAGCATAATCAACATATCAAACTTATCTTTTCCCACCCCTCGTGCGATCGAAAATACTTTTCATAAACGAAAGATGCTTCGTTTATTCCGTGACAATGCAAATAGTGATTTCCCGTGCGAATATTAAATGTTTTCCGCTCGAATGTGATGATGGCATAAATCTGTATTGATCCAGATTAAGTCATCCATTATTGAAGTGATGCAAATGTTCAATTACCCATGTTTTGCGCATCAATATTTTCCGTTCGAATGCGACTTGAGAATCTTTCGCTTAAATCGAATAACACACAAACATTTTCTACCCAGAACTACGTAACTTTGAGTTCTCCATCACACCCAGAAATACATAGGATCAAGACCTGCAATCTTGCCAGGCACATTAATAAGAAAACTTTTTTTACGACCTCTTTTCTTTTCTCTATAATATTTTAGCACTCGAAGGAAAAAATAACATAAGCTAAAATTCAAACGTGAGTTTAAATAAAACGTTCCCACTTAGTATAACGGATGTGAGGGGTGTTAATATCTTCCCCTTCTATAATCGACTCCCGAACCCGAACCTGGTTGCGACGACCATTTTCTTTTGATTTCAAGGATTTTATCAATATTTTTCCTTTCCTTCATTGAAATAAATAAATTTCGACGACGACTGTGTTCGAATCAATTTTTCCGCGAGCGCACAAATGCTTCGCGAAAGATCGTATTTTTCGATGTACGACAGTGTGTATATAAATAAATTGCATAAAGAGAAACTTGTTGATAAAATTGTGGATTATGTATTTTTATTTTTGTTGTATGAAACTTGTATTTGGTTGAATGAAATAGGGAGTAAATGAATTTAAATATAATATAATTACCAAATATTTTACACATGTGATAACTAAAATAGGGCGTAATATGCTATATTTTTACACCCTATTTAAAGACAATAGGGTATAAATTTGTTGACATTCATAGTAAGCATTATTCATTTTACACCCAATTTTTATCAAATGGGGTATAAATTCGTTTGATTTAAATGTATATATGTAACAATTTATATCAATTTATTCTTAAAAAATAGTGTAATATACTCTCTATTTACACCCATTCTAAAATGGGTGTAAATTTCTTACTCTTTGAATTTACACTCTCTAATGATGAGTGTAAAATATATAAAAAAGTGGGTGTAAATTCCTCTTCATGCACTATTGTCCCAAATCTTTCAAGTTATGGCTTCTTTCGTAATTGTAGACATTGTTGTTGTGTTTTGAGTTAGCTTGATTGCTTGTCTCATTTATAATATGGGTTTAGTACTCCTTGTACTCTTGATCAATCCAATTCTTTTTCCTTATCAAAAAAGTTAAGCGTATATATAAAAGAGAGGGAGAGAGAGAATCTCTTTAGATGATATATCATGTAGCAATATATATATATATATATATATATATATTATATATATAATATATTATTAGTCATATATTGTAAAGGGTGCACATATGAAAACACAGGGTTCATCCCTTATTAGGCTTCCGCCTAGGGGTATGTCGCCTGAACATGACTCTCTATCACCAATGGCTCTCCTCAAGGAGGAAGCGTCATTAGTGACATGTATGTTGTCCAAACCACGTGTGCAACCAGTCATGACCACAATTTCATGAAAAAAAGGCGGTCCACGAGTTTCACGGTCAATATGGAACGGTTACTACTTCTTAGGAACCTTAAAATTCATGCCCATATACCTCTATAAATACCTCAATTTTAAGGTTGCAAAGAGAATAATATTATATTTACAGAAAACTCCCTGAAAAAGAGCTTCTCACCCTTTTGAGCTTTCTCTAACCCCACAAGAATACCATAACCTCTAGCAATCCTTACCAACTAAGGATTAATATATATGTATTGTTGTTAACAAGTACAGTGGAGTCTACTGTGGGGCCTCGATAAAAATGATATGGGCCACACCTCCCATTTTTACTACTACGTTGACACTCACTAAAGTCTCTGCTTCTAGTCCTAACCTTCCTCAATCAGAGTCGTTATGAGGGCGTAATCTCCCACATAGGAGGCTACTAGAGGTTGTAGCAATTCTAATGTTATAGCAGAGATACGCGCCACTGTGGACGAGTTGCATTGTCAAAACTAAACTTTCGAGGACAACGTCCTTAACATTCAGCAGCGCCAGTAGGAGGCTATCCCCACAGAGGAGGTAGAAATATTGCATCCCATCCTGTCTCAAATGGGATATAGGAAGCTCTTATCCCTAAAGGTTTCAAGCCTCCTTCCTTGACGAAGTTCGATGGGCGTAGAGACCCTTACGGGCATGTATTCTCCATCAACATGCAGATGGCCATATTTGCAACGCCTGATTCTCTAAAATGCAAGAACGTGTTTGGAACTTTCAGGGATACATACTTATGATGGTGCACGGGCATAACCTAATTCTCTATTTCCAACTATCAAGATCTGGTAAAGAAAATCGTGCACCAGTTCAAAAAAAATCGGCATAGAAAGATGTAAGTCACTGCCTTTTTAACATTCGAAAAAGTCCCTCAAAGTCACTGAGGGAATACCTCACCCATTTCATCAAAGCCATGATAAAATTCTTCCACTTGAACCAATAAATATTTATAGGAGCATTTTAGAATTACCTCAAAGTAGGGAACTTCAACTTGTCCCTTGCCCAAAGGCAATGGTCTTCCATAGAGGGGGTGGTCAGGAGGGCATAATTCTATATAAAGGGTGAGGAGAGTAATGTTGAGAAAAAATCACGTGGCGTGAAAGAGTGTGTCTATAATGCTGAAGTCTCTCAACATCCGCAGAAGAACAACTACACTTATCATATAATGTATAAGACGACCTTTATGTAAGGTTGAACAACTGCGAAGAGCTTCACACTCTTGAACACTTGCCATGAGAAACTATGTCAAGAGGTTTTCCACTTGCATGACATCTCTTCACCTTCACACTCTGGAAGATGGTGCAAGTTACACAAGGTTAAAGAACACCACATAGAAGATTTCTACCAGCTTAAAAAGGATATATAGCGGCTGATCCAAGAGGTTCATACCCTCAATACTATTACAAAGAATTTTTCTTTGGACAAAAAGACCAATTCTACTCAACAAAGAAATTCTCATAAAATATTAACTATAGAGGACCATCTCACATATTCGGAGACATGCGAGACCATAGAAATAGAGCACGAGATCACTTTTTAGGAGAAAAAAATGCAGCAAGAATCAATCCTCATAATGATGACCCCATGATTATCACCGTGAGGTGCGATGATTGGGAAATTAAAAGAGTGTTGGTAGATCAAGGAAGCTTCACATATATCCTATACTAGGACAAATTTGAGATGTTTCGCCTCAACTTAAATGATCTAAAATATTTCAAAGGGTCGTTGGTTGGGTTTTTATAAGGATAAAGTTCAAGTAAAAGGGTTACATAACGCTGAAGACCACCTTCGGGATGGGAGGACAGGCCAAGGAAATCTAGGTCAGGTATCTGGCTATAGACATCTGGTCTTCCTAAATATGATCATAGGGCAACCAACCTTCAATCAATTAGGTGTCATCCTGTCCATCCTCTATTGGTGCATGAAATACCCACTTTTTGACAGGTGGGATAGAGTCATCCAAGGAGACCTAAGACTCGTTAGGAAATGCTATGTGGAAAGTCTAAAGCATAAAAGATTTTGAACCTTATGTGTGAAGACCAAAGGTGTGGGCCCGAGAATCAAGCAACCAGAAACGTCTCTAAAAGAAGGAGGGGCTTCTTCTCAGAAGGGCGAGAAGATAGGAGAATGAAGTCCCAATTGAAATCTTCAAAAGTAATCTCTTTTTATCGTTGTTTGTTTTGTTTGTTATTATTTTGGTTTTAGGCGGTATTATACCTCTGTCGCTTGTAAGAACAAGTTATATTTATGGGGTAACACTCTTT